>NW_024037047.1:8627500-8930389 GCF_015706575.1 Patiria miniata
TGGTGGAAAACGTTATCTCTGCTATTTCATACCCTTTTAATTTAAAAATATTTGTCATGTAGATAAACAAAACCTCATCATCCAAAAAATGGACAAATTTCCAACAATCATCCCTGGCCTTTAATGTCGGTGAATTTCATGTCGCAAAACCTTCATGGAATATAGAGCATCAAAGTTCAATATGAAAGTTCACTGACCACCTTACGCAGTTTGTTCTGTCCCCCCCCCCCCTCCCAATATATAAAGTTAAAAAAATTTACAAGCTGAAGGGAATTAGGGCAAACAGTGCTGGCCAGTGACGGGTTCTGCTGGTTTTCCTGGAATATGGAGTGTACTATAGTATTAGAGAGATGTATGTATTCCCACATGCGTAGTAGACAGAGCTTAAGTAAAGGATCTGTCTATAACATCATGTGATGAACTATCAAAACCATAATGTGGTGTAGGCCTGGGCGAGGAGTGGATTTTTCTACTCGAGTACTCACAGAGAAATTGCTTGTGAGTAGTCGAGTACTCACGAGTAGTTTACTAATTCCTCATAAAAACACAAAAATGGCATTACGAAAAATACTACGAGTAAAAACGTGGATTTAATTGGCACACCGCATTCTTTAGCACTGAGATATAAAAACGTTGGGTAAAATACTGTTGGGCAATGTAATTTACCCGACATTGGTATGAAATTACCTCATATTGGGTTGAATTGGGTAAAAACTGTCAAACTATTGGGAAGAATTTGCCCAAGAGTGTAGGCAGTTGATAATTCGACCAGCACTGGTCGAATTATCGACCCATTTTGCCAAACTTTTTTACAGTGTACTATGCACAATTTTGGCTCATTTCACTTGAAAATTTGTTTGTTGAGAGAGCTGTTGGAATCCCAAGGAAACAGATGGAGATAGTGATTCCTTTATTGCAGGGGATGTATTAAGACAAAATACGTAACTTAAGTTTGGCACAGAATCTGCAAAGTGGTTATTTTTTCTAAGTCAGCACTTTTGAAACAAAAATTGCTACTCGTGAGTAGCTATACTTCTACTCGCGCCAGGACAAGTACTCGAATAGCTAAAAACCATAAGTAGTACGAGTAGCAAACACTACTCGTGAGTACACGTGAGCTATTTTAGTTTTTGATATGATAGTTTTTGAAGTGTAAAACTGAAAAAAGGTGGGTTCGGGAGGAAGTCTTCGAAGGCCTATAAGGTAACTGCCTAGCTTGACTTGAGGAGGAAAATTTAACAATGGCTTCAAAAGTGTACATGTCGTCATCGACACCACGACACCACCGACACCACCCAGGTCCACTTCAGTGTTACTTCATGAAAATCGCTTAACGACAAATTTCGGTTGCACGAAGTAACACTCGAGTGTGCACATGCACATCGGACACTGGCGCAAACGATTTTTGATTTCCCAAAGTTACAACACTGTTACAGAAATACTATTTGGATAAAAATGTTTTAAACATTTGACAGAAATGTAATTAATTTGTATTCTTGTAGGATTTCAGAATATTTTGATAAAAAGCCTTCAAACTGGTGAAATAATGATGAAAACGTGAAAACGAAAATGACAGAGTCAGCGCACAGTGTACATGAGTGTTACTTTGTGAAAACGAAAATCACTCGGTTCTGTAAAATACGCGCACATAGCGCGCACTCAAGTTTAATTACTTTGTGGTGTCGCTGACAAAGTGTACAACATAAATCTAATTCTGTTATTATTATCCTGTGCAACTGATGCTAAACTCCACAGCTGGTCTAGCTTGATAAGTGAACAAACATCCGAATGGATTTCTTTACATTGATCATTCTGAACAACTTATTTTACTGGCTGTTTATTGGGACAGGGCAACACCTGACGATGTTGACTTTAACGGTTCAGAGTTTATTGTGATTTCGAAATCAAACGTTCACTCTGGCCACTTGCTGCCATTTTGCTTGTGCGTATAGAGTTATAATCATGCCTTAAAAACAGATGGCAACTTTCTTTTATTTTTAGCGCAAGCACATACTGCTGGATTATTCTTTTTGAGGCAGAAATGTAGTTCTGCTTTTTGTGATTGCCAGACTCATTGTGATTCCAGTAGACTGCCAACTGCTGCAGTGCAGACAGTCAAGGTTTTTCTTTAGACACGAATTTCCATATTTTATCCCGCTTGCTACATGTACATAGTACATGTAAAGGTTTGCAGTATATCAAAGATTAACTTCATTTGAACTAATCCGGAAACAAATGGAACACTGTGGCCCTTGCGACCACATGCTGACCAAGAATTCTGAAGTTCCATTCTAATCACTTTTTTTGCATAATGATATTGATAATACCGAAAGCTGGTGTTTTTCAATTATTATACTTGTTGTTAAAGCCATGCAATGGCCAATTGAAGTGGCCCCACTGCCAATTAACCTATTGCCGTTTGCGAGTTAGCCACGCCCCTTAGACAACCCTATGGAATTTTTGTACTCTTTGAGTTTTGTTTGTCTCAGATTTTGCGCGTTCCGCCTCCATTTGAATAATCATGTAACTGAATATTTCACAAGCTGCGTTGACGCGATTCTAACGCGACTCTACCGCGATAGGTCAATAGGGTCTGATTGTATGACGTCAAAGTACAATGTGACCATCCAGTTTCCCTGTGATTGGCCACCATTGCAGCAGGCAAGCGTTTGGTTAGCAACCACGTCTTGCATTGTAAACTAGACAGCTACGGCATGTTTTCACGTAAAATAACAGCAAATTCTTTATACAATGGCATAATGGTCACTACCGGTGTCGTGTACAGTTGTCATAACCGTGCCAACCCAGCAATGGGTGTTGGCTCTGCACTTTTCGCAGAGATTTTACCATCCATCACAGCTTTGAACATTTGCCTACTACCTACTGTGCAGTGTGCAATATGATCTTTGCCTACTACAATGGCGATGCTGACTTTCGGGTACCCAGATGTAGGCCGAGTTGCATGGGTCAGCGACAGAGCCCTATCCGGGTCGTATTTTGTAATACATGAGTACGCCACTGATTACCCCTCCTGCTATCTGAACAGTCACAGACAGTCAAAAAAATCAATCCTCTTCCCCTGCCTAGTCAAATTCAGTCAACAGACAAAAATAGGCAACTGGTAGGCACAGCTGGCTTGTCAATCACCTACACTCAAAGCATAGCTGTATTAGGTTACATAAACAGTCACAGCCAGTCAATCCTGCATTATGTTGGCTTGGAGCACTTATAACTGTTGAAAAGAGTCACTTGATTGATTTTAACTGAAAGGAAAACTTGGAACAGAATGTATTTTGCACAGGAGGGTTACTACTGTCCCATTTGCTTAACACGCAACTTTGCCCTACTTCTGGTTCCATTGTTCCGATGCTGCCTGTGTGCAGTACGAATGGTTAGTTGCAATGATGGCACATTTACGAACCGGATTGACCTTGACACAAAAGATCACGTGACTTCTAAAGATGACTACTTGCGCAAGAAATGATTTGCAAGGAGTGACTCTATCCACTATTTCCCCTTAGTAATGATGTCAAACTTGTGCTGTCAAAGCATTAACTTGAGGTCAACAGACTGCGGTCAAGGAACTTTTGTCCAAGCCCCTCCCCCCCCCCCCAAATGGCTGATACGTCCCTACCCCCCCCCCCCTTCTTAAAAAAGGGTGATAAAACAAGGTTGATCTTGAGGCATTGATGTTAGTTGCTACCTCGGGTGTATGCCAAATGACCCTCCTAACAGAGAACCATGCAAGACAACTTCAACGAATTTTGCTTCAAGGATGTTCAAATTTGAAACACCCCATAACTGAACTTAACTTTGAAAGATGATTTCAAATCCCTCAGCCCAAGAAGCTAGCTGCCAACTAATACTACGCAACTCTAGATGAAACTCATGGCTCAATTTTTTTTTTTTTTGGTGGTTTTTCGTCGCCTACGCTGGGTGAATGGATCCAATTATTGTGAGCTTCCGGAATCTAATGACCGATTCACATAGCTTTCTTGAGTCATCCCCTGCGAGTATTATGCATCCACTTAGGGTTTCCAGTACGGAGAAGGCCAACCTTCGCCGTCACACTTCATAATGCTGTACCAGTTACCGCAGGTTACCAGTTGCAATGTTAAGAAATCGTCAGCGTTTTCTCGAAGGGACGAATTTGACCACGGGGTGTTTGTTGAACAGTGGTTCTGAGAAAATCGGGTTTTAAGTTGGTCACTTTTGGAAATAAAGATTTCGCCTATTTTTTGGGACTAATTTTTTATACAGATAGTAAGCTGAGATCTTAACTTCAAAAATGTACCTATTCAGAATAATAGAACAATTAATTGCGGAGTAAGCGGACTAATTAATCTCCATAGAGATTTGTCTGTTCGTGAAAACTCAAAATCCCACACGTGCGTTGTTTTGCCGGGCGCATTTGCCCATACCCATTGCGCTAAATTTGTCTCTACATGAAAACTAAAAATCCCACACGTGCGTTGTTTTGCCCTTTGCGCTCAATGTGGCACTTTGTGAAAACTCAAACGCCTATATGCGCGTTGTTTTTGCCCCATAGAACAACGTGATAAAGTTGGAATCTGTCTCTTCGTGAAAACTTAAAATACGATTCAGGTGAAATTTTCCCTTCATTGATTGTCATGATTTCACTGATTTAAACTGGTTTTGACAAACAAAAAACTTCGCCAAATGATTCGTTGCTGTTCACTTCACCAATTTCGGCTGGAAAAAGAATGTCGAAAAAAATATATGGATTTTTGGCCGAATTCGTCCCTTCGTGAAAACGCTGACGAAATGGGGTACCTTTTGGCAATTTTATTATTCTGGTTTCCAGCTCGTAGAAGCAAAATAAACTAGATTCACATGATAACATTGTCTAATACACCATTTTCATATCTTGCAGAAACCACATTCAAACAAAAAGGTACACAATTCATCATGATGTTCCTTACTTGTTGCGATAAGTGGCCTCGGCTGTTCAAATCACAGAAAAACGTGTGCCCTTGCCCTAAAGGCATCACTATTTTTTTTATCTACAGTGCATTGCAATCAAAGGTCCAAAGTTCACCACTGAAATTTTGCAATCAACCAAATTCTTAAGATTTTTTTTTTCCTTTACGCAAAGCAAGCGACATTTCCATCTAAGAATAATAAATAAACTTAAAGAGTTTTATTTCCTTACAAAAAGAAAGTAAGATTTTCATTTAAGAATAATAAAAAAAAACCGACTTAATTTCAAACTCAATGTCATGGACAAGGTTGGATGAAAACCTTGAAAATAACCAGCGAAACTGTTGACACACAAGATTTATAAAAGTTTTAAAATGTGGTAATGAATGAGGGTGGAGGTTGTTGTTGGGGGCGGGGCATGGGAAG
This sequence comes from Patiria miniata, assembly GCF_015706575.1. Taxonomy (NCBI): domain Eukaryota; kingdom Metazoa; phylum Echinodermata; class Asteroidea; order Valvatida; family Asterinidae; genus Patiria; species Patiria miniata. Next base: position 8,632,868 of record NW_024037047.1, read on the forward strand.
TGTGGAGGGGGTGATGGAAAGACACTAGTTCAGGGGTGGGGGGGGTGGATGGGAGGGGGGTGGATCGGGAGGGGGGTGGATCGGGGGGGGGGGGTTAACACAAATTTCCTTTATATTTTCTGGCGAAAGCTTGGAGGGGGTTTAAGGTGTCTAGATTTACCACTAACTCAGAAGTAACGCCTGTTAGGCAGAGGGAAGTTATGTTAAAAGAAGGGTGCGCATTAGATTTACCATTTGCCCCAGTCAAAATAAGACTAGTGACAGAAAGGCATCCATGCCTTGAACACTGTATAGCAGTTGTCCTGTTCAAAATGGGTTGTAACAAAAAGTCTACACAATGTAATAATCATCAAAGCATATAGGAAATGGATTTGTTACAATGTAACATAATCTGATACATTGTAATACAAAGTAACAGAAAAAGGAAGTTGTATGAATTTGGTGTTGGTGTTGCAAATGAAAGTGTCATTGCAGGAAAAAAGCTACCCTTTTTGGTATTATGGACACATTTTTTTGTCATATAAATATTGGATGAGCATAAACTAATATTAATGAAGACTTTTTTTCTGAAAATTCCCTCAAGTACCACTACAAAGAGACTATATGCTTGTTGTAAACTCAAGATTAAAAATATATGAGTTGATTTTTTTTTCGCCTCATCTTAAAGTTGTGTGTTTGCCCAAAGAAATTCCTGAATTGCTGAATATTCCATTAATGTTCTGAAATAATATGCATCTTTAATATCCTTTAAAAATTAAACATGTGAACATGTTTTCAGTTTTTTAATGACCTTATTCTGACAAGCTATTCAATTAATTTATGCGTTAATTTAAAAGACATTGACATTGACATTGTTTCAAAACTATTAAACTATTACTGTTTTTCCTAAATTAACATAAAGTCTGTTTCCTGAAAACTAAAGGAAGCATGTCTTCCTGTGCAAAGGAATTACGAAAAAAATGCACTGACAAAATATTCCACATGACCTGAGATTTTAAATACAAAGTAAACAAACTTACTATGCCATCCTGTTTGTTTATTCACATAAACAACTGTATTTTCAGGCCAAAAACTGACCCATCTAATTCCACCATTTGTTATTATAATGAGGGTGACACATTACTCCGAATACTGCACTGGACACTTCAGGCAAGCCTAATGCTCCGGCCATGGCTTTTTGCGGTTGACCATGCACGCGTTGGTGACCGCGCCACAAAACACAAATCCAACATAATCAGGCAGAAAAAAAGATAACATTTCAATTAATTCCCACGGAATAACAAACTCAAATGTTCTTACCTGTGAGTGCTAACGCCATATTGTACATTCAGAAAGCCTGTCTTCTTCCGATCGCCGACGAAATGATGGTTTTTCTTGCCGTTCTTGTTTTACTTTTTTCTTTTCCTCGATTGATAATCTCCCTATCCTCGCCCGTGTGCAAGAACTAGATCCCCCCGTTTTGAGGGTAACTTCACAATGTTGGTCACCTCGTCAAACGGATCATTCGTTGGCTGAATTGAACCTTTCAACTCCCCTTTGGCCGTGGCCGGAGTGGCTTTAGTTCAAGGCCAAAAGGGGATGGGCAGTACACTGTGCACTGCTTGACCACCGCGTGTGCGTGGATTATGTACCAAGGCGGGTGGTCACACTCTCCGCAGAGCGGCGCTGTTGCCCTCGGCCGATACCCGGTGATTTTCTTCCCCCGCGGGGCGAGTCTCTGCTCCGTCACTGCGGTGCCTGAGTAGTAGGGGACATTCTCGGTCTTCCTACCCCCGATGACCACTACAAATTCACCTCACTGTTCCAGGAAAAGACAGATCGTGCTAGTCATTCAATACACCTGTAATTTTTACAGATGAAGAAGTTTTATGCGTGCTGCACTTTCGCGGGAGTTTCACACATAATTTTATATCGGAACGTGCATGTCATATTTTGTTCTACGCACATATCTTTCACATACAAGTTCACGTACATATTCTATTTCAACATACATGTACATGTACACGATTCCGAGCGCTACGCATTGGATCGTCCACATTATTCCAACCCTAGATGTTTCATTAAAGGGGTGTAAATTACACAAACAAAATGCTCTATGACAGAAATATGTTTGGCCCAATCATCCTATTTATTATTTGCTGAATTCAGATCAAGTGATATACTCAGTTTATTTTGGTATTTCCCCGATTTAGGGTATTTTCTCCGTGTGATATCAAATGACCGCTGTAAATTTTCACCCTCGAATTTATTGGTATCGTCCTGATGGCAAACTCTAACCCTTCACCGACCGCAAACAGAATTATACATTTTTATCAGCAAATTGATAAATTGTAGTATTTTACCCTTTTTAAAATATAAAATATTATACTAATAACATAAAGAGTGAAGTGGTTATTTTCGTGTGGACTTAATGTTGATAATAATATTTATATCTTGGAAAACATGATAATATCAATAAATATATAAACTGGGATTTTTGTAAGGAAATATATAGAATTATTCATCTTACTGAAGGGGAAGGGACATTGCAAACTGAATGTTTCAATGTATACTTTTATACTATCGATGAGATCTGAACTAAAATTCAATCTGAATTTTGTTTTAATAAATACTATTTCTGATTTTACTTCGATTTGTTCTTTAAATTTGCCACTTAAGTCAAAAATTAATTCAATTTTTACTCACCCTCTCAAGGCAATTTTCGTATGCACCCCTATTGTACAGAATCGTGTGATCTATTTGTCAAGGTTGAATATTATTATTAGAACAACACAACATGCAGTGTTTTCCCAAGGACAAGCTGGACGTGCTCCGCTCAAATCGCCGGACAATTTGGTGAGTATTTTCTAGAAATCAACTGAATTTTTTACATATTTTAGGTTGTCTGCCGACTTTAGGAAGGCATATGGTGTTATGTGTACCCTGGCAAAAGCGAGTTTTGTTATTTTAACGTTGTTTTATTTGGAAAGACATATCGGAAGCAGTATCGAGACAATTGTGATTTTGTTCGATCGCCGCGCGAGTACCATGGTACAAACAACCATGGACATGATGGAGGAATCCTCCATGGTACAACAGGGTTCGCACTACCAACTGTGTGGTGAACGAATGGTTGGGGGCATTTCGTGTGGTCTTATCAGGCAGATCTTGTGTTTACATGGTAGGTGACAACTTTGCAGATATTTCCACCATAAAGTCTTTTAAAGATGTTTTTCAAGATGGTCTCATCTGATTAAGCACAACATTACTGGAGTTACCTTAGCCCCATAAATGTGGCCAATTGACTACCTCCGTAAATAAAGGCCACACTTCCACCATGTACAAAAACATGTCGAACTTGGTCAAATTTTGATTCTCACATTTTTGGCTTAGTTTGTAGGTTGTTTTTTTTTGCTTTAGAAGCATACTCACCCTCTTTATACTAGGCTAATCAGAAAGTGCTGCCTTTTTCAGATGTCTATTTTCAGTGAAATTTCCAGATTCGTTTGCACACATTTGCGTATCAAAATTTCAACATGAAATTTCACGAAAATTAGACATCTGAAAAAGGCAGCACTTTCTGATTATAAAGAGGGTGAGTATGCTTCTAAAGAAAAAAAAACCCTACAAACTAAGCCTAAATGTGAAAATCAAAATTTGACAAAGTTTGACATGTTTTTGTATATGGTGGAAGTGTGGCCTTTATTTACATGTACGGAGGTAGTCCAGTAAATTGGCCACATTTATGGGGCTAGAGTTACATCAGCCCTATATTTTATTATTGGGTTGTCATATATGACAACCCAATAATAAAATATATGGCTGAAGTAACTCCAGCTACTTGATGTGTAAATTAACAAAATTTGTCCATAAATGTAAAATAGAATTGATATAATATTTTGGGAAAAGAATGTTGCATCCTGACGCCACTTTTTTTCCTCACTCATGTGTTATCTCACTGAAGGTCAGTCATTGAAAATATGTTGAAAAGACATGAATCTGGGGAAAGAGTTCCATACCTGGACATCCCTTGACACCCTGTGCACAAACCCTATGAGACTGGTCTGAAAAATTCCAAGTGTTTTCTCAGTAAATGCTTCAATATCTGCCCTGCTAAATAAGACTTTTTAGGACATGTTATCGCTTTCTGATGGCTGATTCGTCACTGCACGGAAAACTTACTGATGTCCATATAATTACATAATATTGGATGGCTCTGAGGTGGATACCAGAATATATTGCACAAGCTATGACAATATTGCACGAGTCGAAGACGAGTGCAATATTGTCATAGCAAGTGCAATATATGGGTTGTAGGGACTGAGCAACATTAATTTGAAAAAAATCATTTTTGCGTGCGACCAGGAAAGGTCAATATCGCGATACCTCTAACATAGCTAGTGGTTGTGTACAAAGTCTATGGAGAGTCCAGAACATTTTAAAGTATAGCTTCGGAAACCCTAGTAAAATTTGGGACTCTCAATACTGTGCACTTGTTCAGAGAAAAAGGCCACTTCGTAAAAAAAAGGACACTCTTTACAAATTATTGGGGGGGGGGGTAAGCCCGTTGAAATAGGGCATTTGAATGGAAAAAGGCAGTCTTTACAAAATATTGGGGGTAAATACCCCCTCCCCCCCCCCCCCAACTTAGTTCAAGTGATAATTATGTGCAGTTTTATGCTTGCACCGTAGCAATTATTGAATGTTTTTATACAAAACTTAATGTCCATTTATGACCAACAGACAATAAAATATTGGAATTTGATTTCATCATTATTTTTAATACAAAAAAATCAGTGAAATCATCATGATATACCCTGAAAACTGATAATAGTGATACTATAAAAGTTTAGTATACTGTATAGTGATAGGGGAAGTGGGTTGGCTGGGGGTGGGGTGTGTTGGGGTGGGGTGAGTCGGGTTGGGGGTGTGTTGAGGTGGGTGGCAAGGAGTGTGGAAGAGGGGTGGGGTGAGGGTGTGTTACTAGGCTGGGGTGGGGTGAGTCGGGTTGGGGGTGTGTTGAGGTGGGTGGCAAGGAGTGTGTAAGAGGGGTGGGGTGAGGGTGTGTTACTAGGCTGGGGTGGGGTGAGTCGGGTTGGGGGTGTGTTGAGGTGGGTGGCAAGGAGTGTGAAAGAGGGGTGGGGTGTGGTGAGGGTGTGTTACTAGGGTGAGGTGGGCCGGGGTGAGGTTGGGTGATGTGGGGTGGGGTCGGGTGATACTGAATGGGTTGTGTTTGGGTGGGATGACTGATAGGGTGTGGAAGTGGGGTGGGGTGGATATAACATCTTAACAGAGAACCTATGGAAATATCGTTTGCACCATTGTCTTTCTCCTTTCCAGAGCTTTTATTTGATGTAAATTTCAGCTATATTTGAACTTAAACTAAACAGTATGCTAATTAAATAAGGGACACAGTCACGTTGACTCAAATTACGACAAGAAGAATTCATGGAGTATGGTGTCTTTGGGAGGGCATAACTCACGATAGGAAGCTCCTATGGCAATATCGTTTGCACCATTGTCTTTCTCACATCTAGAGCTTTAATTTGATGCCAAGTTTGACTAAATTGGAACTTAAAATAAACAGTATGCTCATTTCTAACAAAACAATCACGTTCACTCAAATGACGACCAGAATAGTAAAAAAACAAATGAAAGCAGGTTATTTCTAAGCCCAGTAAACTAACTTGGGTGCTGGAACTCCTTTTTTGAAATTTTGCACCGTGATTGTGTAAAATGACCTACGACAAATTTTGGCTGCACAGAGTAACCCTCAAGTGTGCGCGCACATCAGACACTGGCGCAAATGATTTTCATTTTCACAACACTACAATTAACACTATTACGGAAATACTATTTGGAAAAGAACATTTTAAAACGTTTGACAGGAATATCCGTAATTCTTGTAGGATTACAGAAAAATTTAATAAAAAGCCTTCAAACTGGTGAAATAAAGACGACTGTTAGGCCAAAAAAAAAAAACTCGGTCTTTGGTCAGCGCACGCGTCGATAATAATCATGCGCGTCAACCTTTTTTTTTTCTTCAAATTAACACGGAAGCTACAACAGCGCCCTCTATTGCTGCACCTCCTCAAATTTTTGTACCAAGGAGCACCAAGGAATGGGGAAATTGTACCAAGGCAAATGATAAAGGGCACCAAGGCAAATTATGGAGGACACCAATGTATAATGAGGACACAAAAAAGCAAAATAGTACCCACCTTGTCTGTACAATACAAGCTTGAAAAAAAAAAGAAAAAAAAAGCGCGTCACCGCATCAATTCCGGAACTTCGGTCTGACCAGAGACCGACTATTTTTTTTTTTTTTGCCTTACTTCGAAAATGAAAATGAAAAATACGCGCGCACAATAGCGGGCTCTCAAGTCCACTGTGGGTGACACTTCATGGTGTTGCTGACGATTTATCACACTATAGTCACACAGTGCTTTTACCAATACTTTGCATAGATCTCCATTCATGAATGTGATACTGCTCTTATAGATAACTTCATTCTTGGTTTGCTGTTTTTTTTAAAGCATATCACACAATGACAGTGACATATTACACTTGAAGTAAATTCAATAAACCATAAAGATTAAAAAAAATTAAAAAGGACGAATGCCCACCCTTACTAAAGTTATCAGGATAAGTTATCATTTTGTTGAGGGGTACTCGTTTTTTTTTAAGCTTGAGATCTAGAGCGCAGTACATGTGTTTTGAGACACCTCCATTTAAGTCCTTTTTGCCTATTTTCTGAGTTAAAAAGGCTGATGAACTGACCTGGTTGTGGTTAGATTCTACCAAGACCCCCCCCCCCCCCCCCAAAAAAATAGAAAAATCATGCAGTGAAAAGTAGCACATGCCTGTTAATCAGTTACAAGTACTGCATTTAAAAAAATCACATTACATGGGCCCTTTAAAACCTTAACCCTGCTGAATCCAACAGGATCCAACTATATCATAAACCCATTGGAGCCTGTTGGAGCCTGTTGGATTCTGTTGGATTCTGTTGGATTGAGCAGTAAACCCCTTGTATAAATGTACATGTACATATTCAGAGTCGGAGTCTGTTGGGTACTGATAAATAACGCCAAGTTGGAATCTGTTGGATCCAGCAGACAACTAAAAATTAGGCACAGTTGGATTCTGTTGGATTGAGCAGGAAGTAACTGTTGGACTCTGCTGGATTTAGCAGGGTAGTCCTGAGGAACCCTTAAGGGGTTAGGATTAATCGTAGATGTCTTGACAAAGCACGCACAGTGTACTGGAGAGTGGAGAAATTATGATAGGATATCAAACACTTCATTGTGGGAGTTGGCAACACACAGTTTTGCTACATGTTATGTATTGAGTCAGATTTAAATTGTAATCATGCTGTCTCATTCAACAATCACCTCTATGTATACCCAAAACCAATCCAGTCCAGCTGCCTCCATCCCATCCCATCGTTCCTATCCCATGCCATTCCCACCTAACCCTGCCAAGCCCACCCCATCCCAACCCGGCCCAGTCCATCCCCAGCCCAGCCCAGCCCAGCCAATTCCATCCCCATTCCAGCCCCATTCCAGCCCAACCCAGCCCATGCCCATTCCATCCCTATTCCAGCTACGCCCATTCCAGTCCAACACAACCCAGCAAATTCCATATCCAGCCCATTTTCCAGCCCAAATTCCAGCGCAGCCCATTCCATCCGCATTCCAACCCAACCCAGCGCAGCCCATTCCATCCGCACTCCAGCCCAACCCAGCACAGCCCATTCCATCTCCATTCAAGCCATGCCCACCCCATTCCACCCCACCCATTCCACCCCACCCCATTCCACCCCACCCCATTCTATTCCACTCCATCCCACCCCATTCCACCCCATTCCACCCCAACCCATTCATCTCTACCCCACCCCATTCAACTCCACCCCACCCCATTCAACTCCACCCCATCCCACCCCACCCCATTCAACTCCATCCCATTCCATCCCACCCCATTCCACCCCACCCCACCCCATCCCTTTTTATCCCACCCCATTCCACCCCACCCCACCCCACCCCATTCAACTCCATCCCATCCCATTCCATCCCACCCCATTCCACCCCACCCCACCCCACCCCATTCAACTCCATCCCATCCCATTCCATCCCACCCCATTCCACCCCACCCCACCCCACCCCTTTTTATCCCTCCCCATTCCACCGCACCCCACCCCACCGCACCGCACCCCACCCCACCGCACCGCACCCCACCCCATTCCACCCACCCCATTCCACCCCACTCCATTCTATCACACCCACCCATTCCACCCCACTCCACCCCACCCCACTCCACTCCACCCCACCCCACTCCACTCCACCCCACCCCACTCCACTCCACCCCACCCCACTCCACTCCACCCAACCCCACCCAACCCCATTGCACTTCACCTTACTCAAACTCTTCTCCATCCCACCCCATGCACCTATACCCCTCACCCCACTTATACCCCTCACCCCACCTTACCCTATCCCACCCCTTATCCCACCTCACCCCTTCAATCCCACCCACTTCATTCCAGTCCAACTTTTCCCTTTGCCACACCCCCCTCTGTGGTTGACAATTCAAAAAAAGTGTTTGCGTGCTGGTTTACTTGATTCAGTACATTCTGCTAAATTATACCACCACACGCCCTACTACCATAATGAAACAGTGACAAATTATTAACTGGTTTCCTGCACACTGCAAGTGCAAAACAGTTTTCTGGTTGTGTACACGGAAACATATATGGCAGATGGTATTGAACAAAACCGTACGCAAACCCACACAGCTGCTTGTGCAATTTTGTTGGTGTTTTTTTCGGGAGTACACTCTGTTACAATCGGTCAGCATTTCTGGAAAAGAATGGACAGTTGTGAAGGAGAGCAAAAAAAGGGGGCTTGTTGTCCATCTGGTCATGCAATAAACCGGCCATGTTTACCTCAATTGCTGAGCTTCCGGATTTCATAAGGTGATCATCAGAATTATTGTCGTACAATGCTACAGCAGATGATACGTAGTGAGTATGCATGGGGTGTGGGAATTTAGTTTCTGAGATTACCATCCAATAAATGGAATCTTATTTGGTCACAAAGAGTCCTGTTGTATGCTGATGTGCCTGAAATTCATCATAGATTAAAGGGAATGTACCTTGCTTTTGCTGTAATTTTCAGAAATAAATGGATTTGGAGGAACAGTATGTTATAGCAAATACTGTTACACTGACTTGTTTCACGTTTTGGGCTTGTAGATGCTGGAAAAAAAACAAGACAACCAATCGTGTTCTTGTAGTCTGGTTCCCTGACCCCACTTAAGATGAAACAGAGCAATTTATAGACGTTGGGGAATTATAAGGTCAGAGAATCAGTCTACATGTAGCTGGCTTGTACCCTTCACAGGTGTGTAATCAATTACAAAGAAAATGCGGAATAACAAAATATGAAAAATAAGGAGCAGTTTTTGAGAAAAAAAAGCCAGTTTTTGGTCGGCTGACCAGTGTTGGAAATTGATACAAAATACCACTTTACTAAAAAATGTCAGCACACCAGGAGCCACAATTGTACGGGATGCTTTAGACTGTCGTCCCCTTACAGTCCAGTAAAGAATTTTGTGATAATTTCATGATTTTGTTTTTTGATGTTTGCAAATGTTGTATCTTCCCTTTAACTACAAAGTTTGCATTTTGCTGACAAGTACCTATAAAGGCTTAGTGCTGCATACCCAATATTTTTCAAATAATGAATGTTTGTGAGTGCAATGGTAAGAATAATTTCATGAGGTGACAGATTGAATGTTCACCTCGTGCAATGGAACATTCCATCCATCACCGAATGAAATTATTCAAAACGGTACTCCTGGATAAATCCTCGTCATCTGATTGGTCAGAGCCACCAAAAGTGTGACCATGCAATGGAACGTCCATTTTCACCGGAGAATGGAACTTCTATTTTTGGCCGTGCATTGGGACGAATAATTCAATGACACGTGATCAAAGACCCACCAATCAGATGACGGGTATTTATTCAGGCGTTGTATAATGCATTTTATTTCTGCAGAAATATAATTTGAAACTTCTTTGTATTTTAGAAATATATCAAAACAAGTAAACATTATCTGTTACAATACCCGTCAATCCCCGTCATTTGATTGGTGGGTCATTGATCATCGAATTATTTGCCCGAACCCACAGCCCTGCGGCTCAACAAAAATTGAAGTTCCATTCAACGGTAAAGAGAAGTTCTATTGCAAACTAAATAGATGTTCCATTGAATGGTCGCACTAGTATTACCATATTTCAAATAACGAGGATTTATTCAGGTGTTGTATTTTATAACACAAAGAATCTTTTTCCAGAATTTCACGGAAATTGCAACAAATATGTTTACTGGATCATCACATTGAATAGAAAAGTGCAAAGCACATTGATATTTTTAGCTTTATGGTGTCACACTTCAAGGAGTTTTATATTCACAACATCAAAGTCCAAAGCATCTGGCAACAATTAGGCTGAAAAAAAATTGTGTGGTTACAATAACACTCTAAAAATTATGCAGGTACGTGTACAATGTAAGGTAGGAAAATAATTTTTTTTTTTTATCTTTTTTATTTTTGACTCTCGGTCTTTCATACTTACTTTCTTTACTTTACAGTACCTGTGATGGTATTAAGTATAATTAACGTGGTTTATTGGTTTAAAATTGACTTCCTGAATTATTATTTAATTAACTCTAACTCCCTAGGCTTTTTTGCTAGCTAGGATGTAACCTCAATCCTGCAAAATCCTCAAACTGCCTTTCCAGGATGTCACTGGCCGAGCCTCAACATATTGACAGTCACTGCCGCAGGATTTTGCAGGATTCAGGCGGTGGTCACCCCTCCATGGACCATATTCAAGAAATACTGGAGGAATTTGCAGGATTGAGGCTATATGCTATTTTTCCATGAGGCCAATTGGAGGATTTTGCAGGATTGAGGCTACATCCTAACAAAAAGGTCCAGGGAATTTAGGGTTAACCCCTAAATATGCCATGCAACCAGGGATCAAGCACAAAGTTACCATGCTAGCACAAAAGCAATTCTGCAAACCTTTTAAAAACCCCGGAGTAGTCTGAATTCCACTTAAAAACTTCCAAATTCCAAATTCCATTTTACCAGTCACCTGTGTGTGTGGGTACCGTCACCTTAATGGCGTGTATCTGTCATGACCAGAGCAAACAATTCTCTGAGTGGTTGATGTGATACGACTGCGATAACTGCCACTTCCTGAGCCCCGGGTAAAACAGCAACAGAGGGCGCTGTTGAAAGCACACCGAAGCCCAGGCTCGTTATTTCGTTGCTCGACTGACAGTCGAGTCATTACTCTCTTTCTTCCTGTTGGCGGCGATGTCCCCTTGTACCCTCCTCCCTGTATACACTCTATAAAATCTCAAGTGCTGTCAACTTTCGCAGTGCAAAATGACTATTTGATTTCATATTCGACACTTGATAAGCTGATATCTTTATCTAGGTGAACGAGAGTAAAGTCTCACCTACAAAATGTAGTAATGTTAACCCTCCTACATGTCCTATGCAAACATACATTCTGTGCCAAGTTGTCCTGTCAGTCAAAATCAATCAAGTGACTGTTTTCAACAGTTAAGAGCTCCCAGCTTACATAAAGCAGGATTGACTGGCTGTGACTGTTTATGTAACTTGATACAGCTATGCGTTGACTGTAGGTGATTGATAAGCCAGCTGTGCTTACTTCCTGCCTGCTTTTGTCTGTTGACTGAATTTGACTGGTCAGAGTGCTTGTTTGAAATATGATCTGACTGTTGGTGACTAGCCTGTGTAAAAGGCATGGCAGGGGAGGAGGATTGATTTGTTGACTGTCTGTGACTGTTCAAACAGCAGGAGGGTTAGCAACGTGCATCAACTGATTGCCTCTTTGATTTCGCTGTCCTTCACAACTGAAAATAATCAGTTCAAGGCGAATTAATCCGGTGCGATTGGATTATCTGATGAATTATGTGCCCTGTCTTTTTATAATGTTTACCTGGTTGAATGTCTGTTTCGTTTCTGTGTCACCACACAGTAGCGCATTGAACAAAAATTTCACGTTGGGGGACCCTACCAATTTTTCACCAAAATGTCACTATGCCGGACAGCCTTGTTGATGGTTTCAACCGTGTCCGCATACAGTGCGCCACGCACAAGCGGGCTTCAGTGCCTTGGTAAGATTAGTCTAGGGGCTAGACGTTGCATGGTTTAATACACAATAACCCGCCGCGATAGCCCGCCGTCACAAGAGGGCGCTATCATGACCAACCAATATCGCCCACGGACTTGTCAGTAGCAACGTCTAGGGCATCTCCTGAAATCTCCCCCCGAAAAATGAGGGAAACTAGTGCGCATGCGGGACTTCTGCAGGCAATTACGGTCCATTTTCAGTCCCACGCATACTACTCACAACAAAAGAGCTGACCAGTGAAGTTGCACAAAGGTCTGGCTGCATCTTTCATTATACATTTAAATTTGAGTGTTTACTTCGGAACTACAGAACTATGAATTTTTTGAATTGCGCACTGCACATATTAGGCCAAACAGGTGCGCGCACATTACACAACCAATTATGAATAGGAGATGTCCTAGATGTTGCTACTGACAAGTCCGTGGGCGATGTTGGTTGGTCGTGATAGCGCCCTCTTGCGGCAGCGGGTTATTGCGTATCAAACCATGCAACGTCTAGCCCCTAGACTGTGGTTAGATGCGCAGATATACTGGTACCCCTGCCTTCCCCCTCCCCCTTTTTTTGGATATGGGGAGGGGGTTTGAACCTTGATGACTGTTATGTCATGCAAGCGTCTATGACCCTCTTTGCTCTTGACGAAAATGGAGATTCTGCAATCATCTGTTGTTCCATAATCTGGGTTTAAGAAAGTGACCTACATAACATGTACACTTTTGAATGATTCCAGTGTCATTATTGAGCAACTTGGCATTGAGTCAGGTTGATAAACACTGCTGTCCTAGACAATGACATGACATTGGCCTTGCCGCTCCTAATATGAACGCCTTCCTCTTTTGCCTTTTTCACAGGAAATAAGAATTTCCTCCGACCCTGAAAACATAAAAAGAAAGTGGGCTGGAGTAACTGTCTACAGCTGTGCACGAAGGGCTTCACCTCCGTCGGCCTGAAAAGTGACAAAGTGTTTTCTGGCCAGGTACCATCGCTGTCACGCTGTCACGCTGTCACAATTTATTTTGTTTGATTTTTTTTCTAGTGAGGGGGAGGAGGGGTGATGTGGTGGTGGCTTGCTCAGCCCAGACACAGACAGGACCCAAGAGGCGTGAAGGAGAAACGTGCTAATCTGAGCCAGGCGGACGTATTCGGCATCACCGCCCCCCTGAAGAATTTCCTCCCCTGGTGGAGTCTGTGGCAGGGCGAAAGAAAAGTTCGACAGAGATTGATCCTGGCAGAGATTGATTTGGATTCGCGTAAAATGACAAGACAGAAAATTTGCTGCATCTGCCTTCCCCGCGACTCGTCTGGGGACGGGTTCGGGAACTGATGCGTGGGCGATTGCCCCGTGAACACAGTCGTTTTTCCCTCCTATGGTATCCCCCACCCCCTCCCACCGGTAATTTCCTCCAACTTAGAAAATCCAGGTGTCACGATTGAGTCATCTCGTGGCTTGTCCAGGATTAGCGCTAATTTTCCCCCCGGAGAAATAACGGGAAAAACTTGAGACAAAATTTCCGACGGCGGAGTTATTTTTTTCGGGGGGGAGCTGCCCGCAATGTCAATGTTATGGCCCACATGTTACGGACGATCTTGAAAACACGTGTGGAGCTCGGTTGTTACTGCGGAGAACACTGTGCCATTGCATCCCACTTTGAAAACAATGGATTGTATTAAAGAAAGAATTGCAGTACCTTTGCATTGTGGGTACCATTGCATAAGACAACGATGTGTGCATTAGTCACTGCTGTCTGTCTTGCCAATGCACCCCAACCAATCAGAGAGCAGGAAACCTAGGTCTTCAAAGTACTAATTTTTTTTTTGTATACTTAATTTGGCAGTGGATTGACTGTATTGCACTGGATTGATTTGCACCAATGAAAATCAGGGCGTCTTCGATAACAGTACATCCCATTGGTCATTGCACCGCCCACTTTGCACATTCCGGCCAATCAGGAGGCCCCTTCTTCTCATGCAACTCTGGAGCTTAATTGAACCTTCGTAGATGATTTAAAAGTGCAGGCTCGATTCTCGTAAACCTCAGATCTGGTTTTTCACTTGGGACCTGAGGTAGTTACATTACACGATCACCGAGTGATTAACGTTTCCCCTGTAAGACTTTTAAACAAAAAAATATTCACGTTTTGACCAACTGCGAGAAAAGTGTGGGCGAGTTGCCATGGAGACGGCACAAGAGACATCGTTCGTCTTCCCGCTGAACGTCGTCGAGAATTCCGGAGATCACGCACACAGTACCAAGGCGGACCACAACTTGTCGCCGTTCAAGTTGGAGGGCGCCGAGGAATCTCACGTCACGCATTGTCAAGGTAAGATTTGAGATACAGAATTCACAACCAAAGTTCAATGGTTGCTTAAAAGGTAGAGTAGATCATCTGTCATTTGTGGATTTGTTTCCATGGTTTCGTTTGAAGCAACAAAAGTGCGCAAAATCCAAGGACGGGTGCTTAACAACTAACCTGATGAAGCTTTTAGCTCAGTGAATGCTGTACATTCTAGGGTCTTGATTTTACTTCAAAAGTTGCCAAGTCGTGTTTTGAATTGCGCCCAAACTCGGCATCCGGAACACGTTCTCATTCAGCTGATGTCGTGCACTGTGAAGGCCACGTGATTCAACAGCACCCGCTCTTTGAAATGCTTCAGTTAAAGTTGGCTAAATCATAACAATGGTGTTGAGGTCATAGTTTTCCCATCAAAATTACTGAGTTATTCATGAAATTGCTTCACCCCAGCCCCTGCCCCCCTACAGAAAAGGCAAAAACTTGTGTTCTGGCATCATCCAAACCTAATCCTGCACTGTGATATGTGAGACTCTCTGGCCAAATGAGATAGAACTGGGCAGAGGTCAAAATGAGGGTTTGCGAGTATTATGAAAGAGAACCAAATTCTCCTTGCAATACTGTTTTTCGCACTTCAATCGATCATTTCATTGACAAGTTATGGCTTTTTAAATTCCACATCAATTGACGTGTCAAAAAAGTAAAATACTGAGCAAAAGGCCTTTAAAATACTGAGTTTTTTAGTTCATGAAAATGACAGATGCCAATTGTTTTTCCTAAAAATGTTTTTTTAATATTCCACCAATTTTGTACTGCTTCTAATATGTGAAGTAGAGTACATGTACCGTATGTGGAGCGCTGTGGTCCAATGGTTACGGTGTTTGACTCACGTGCTGTGGTGCGTGGGTTCGAACCCTGACGGGGAACATGGTGCTTGTGTGCTTGGGCAAGACACTTTACAACGATTGCCTCTCTCCACCCAGGAGTATAAATGGGTACCCGTGAAGGTAGAGACCAGAATGCGCTGATCTCGAGCTGCTGCAAAAACTGGTCTCATGGCGTGATCAACAGGGATAATAATTGTGAAGCGCTTTGAGACCTTTGGTAGAAAGTGCTATATGTACCGGTATAAGCACCACATTGTATCAAAGATTACAAATATCAACAAATCTGAAAATCGAAAAAAAATTCCCTTCCCCCATTTTTTTCCACTAAGGCCTGTGCCCGGTTCTGTCTCATTTTGCCAGAACGCCTCACATATATTTAATGTTGCTCGCACTCCGGACTGCTGACAACCTTGTTAACTTCTTCGCAGGCTTTCTCTGTGTTCATGCGCAACATGACACAACTACTTCACACTGTACATAACATGTACCGGTAGCCTTTGTGTACATCTTGCACTTACATTGTAAGTAACAACATTGTCCACTTGTCAGGCATGCAAGTTGACCTGATGGGGTCACGGTGTATTGAACTGCATGCATATAGCAGTCATACAGCACATTATTATCTCAGCCAGTGATTGCTCACAGGATTATCCCTCCCTGTACAGTCAATATCCATTGTTGGTCCAGGCATTGTTATCAGGTGTAATTTGTATGGGCTTTTGTCCATTGAGCTTGTCAAGAGAGTGCTTTTGTGTGTACAGTGAACAGTGTATGGATGTACTGGAGGAATCACGGATGATACATGTACAGTCGAGTCTTGTTAATACAAACTCGTTCGGACCTAGCCAAATTGTTTGTTATATCACAATTTTGTATTATTAAGAGGAACATCAGTCCCATTCATTGTGCACATAAATGCACAGTCGGCACTAAGGCTTTATGTTTGTCATAACCAGAATTTTGTATTAAAGGGAATATACATCATTTGCTTTTGCTGTAATTTACAGAAATGGATGGAATTGGGGGGTTGGAAATACCGGGGGTATATAGCAAATATAGTTACACTGACTTTTTTGAGGTTTTGGGTTCGAAAATGCTATAAAAACCAAGAAAAACAATCATTTTCCTGTAGTCTGGTTCCCTGACTCCATATAAGAAGAAACAGAGCAGTTTACATACATTGGGGAATTGTAAGGTCAGGGAACCAGTCTAGCTGGCTTGTACCCGTTCATAGGTGTGTAATCGATTGCAAACAAGTGCAATGGTCAATTGGGGCCAGTATTTGAAGAAAAAAAAACAGTTTTTTGATACAAAATACCACTTTTCTTGAAAATGACAGTATACCAGGTGCCATGATTTTACAGGATGCTTTACACTGTCATTCACTAACAGTCCAGCAAGGTATTTCGAAATGATTTGGTAGTTTTATTTTTTGATGTTTGCAAATGTTGTATTTTCCCTTTAACAGAGTTTGTACTAACGAGATTCGACTGTACTGTACACTGTATTTGTGCTGTGTTCTTCTGTCGTATGAGGCAGCAGAAAGTCAAGCTATTTCGTCCAGTTGTCTTAGCCATGTTCTTGTTTGTTCACTGACAGTGGCGAAGTCCACCATGTCAGCTGGGGGCCAAGTGCAGCACATTCGTTGATGGTGTGCTGTGCTGTCTGCTGTGGTGCTCCACAAACGCAGGCTGCTGATGTCAGGCATGCAACTTTTCCTCGGATCCGCTGATTTCCTCGTTTTTTTACTTCTCATGAATGCCATTACAAATTGAAAAATGCTGTAAAGTCTTGTTTGATTTTGGAATTTCCTTGTTTTGTCTAAATTCCTAGTTGCATGCCTGTGATGTGCGTGCTGATGGGCTTGCTGTGTGCTGAGTGGGTTGTTCATATAATGGTCTGGAAATGTCAGACTTCTCAGCAACTCTGGATATTAGGAAACACCTTGACAATGAGTTTCCACTTTTTTACTAGTCAGGGAAAAATAAGGGTATTTGGGGGAAAAAATACCCAAAACAAATGAGGTACATGTGAAACTCAGGAAATTTGAAAGTTACCCCGAAGGGAAAGATTTGTGCATCTTTTGTGACGTGTGTCCACGTTGTTTCCATTGACTGGCTCTTTCAGTCCATGAAAAACATGAATAATTTCACAACCCTGTTGAAAATCAAACCAATACTTATTACCAGGGATAAAGCCGAGATTCCGAGCTTTAAAATGATATAAAAAATAATGGCGGTACGTGTTTCCGCGGCGACGCTATAGAGCTTCGCAAAAAAAAAAAAGTTGCGGGTATTTTGGGACTCGCTGTTGTATAGCTCTATGGTTGTGTTACGCTCTGCACAAACACAGTAAGCATTTGAAGTGTCTAGTTTTTGGCATTGCCTTTGGATGAAAACAAACCTGCCAGGGTTTCACAGCCTGGACACGCTGCATTGAGGCTTGCTTAATGGCCTGCATCTAGGTTTAAGCATCTCTCACACATCAGCTGTCAAAGGTACTTGGTACATATGTACGACTTATGTAGATGTATGTAGCTTATATCCGTGTTCCATCTGTGACACCCCTGAACCCCACATACTGTATATAATTTTGCATCAGTGATGTGTTAAACGAGGGACACATGTGGTTAGTTTATCAGAGCCGAAGCGTTGGAGATGGGAATTACAACATAATATCACTATAGGTCATAGGAATTGTTACACGGATGCTCTGTATGATCACCGTCACTAGACCCATTTAAGGAGGGGGGGGGGCACAAAAAGGGTGTCACGACAAATTGCAGACACAGTACTACAGGCAGAAACATAGCCACAAAACAAATTTATGATTTTTATTGGGGGGGGATGGGAGGGAGGGTTGGATATGAGTAGTGACGCTGACAATACTGGAGTGTCATGCCATAGCGGTTAAGAACACCGGACTCATGTTCTGGTGTTTCAGAGGCAACAGTGGCGTGGGTTCGAGCCCGCCGGGTGGACACTTGTGCCCGTGAGCAAGGCACTTTACCATTATTGCTTCATTCTTCGGATGGGACGTAAAGCCGTAGGTCCCGTGTGTTGTGTAATCCAATGCACGTAAAAAAACCCAGTGATACTTATCGCTAAGAGAAGGGGTTTGCCGCGGTGTTTCTGGCCTCCTATATAAACACCCACGTGGAGTATTTAGAAGACGAACCAACCAAGAACCAAGAATAACAATAATTTGCCCCTTCCCCGACTTTGGATCAACTTTTTAGGTTTTCAAGGCATTGTGTCAGCATAGGTCAGGTCAGTTGTCTAATATTAATGCAGTTTCATGGTGCCACACTACAGGCTTTGGACAAAAATGTGTGTAATTTGTACAGCGCAAACTGTTTTGGTTGTATGAGAAGTCGGCTTGAAACACCATGGTGTGGGATGAACAATGATGATTTTTGTTTGTGTACTTATTAATGAATTTTTCAGTGAAAAAGGAACAGCTTTAAACTGTTCAACATTGTAACAAACAAAATATTTTTCAATATAATATAGATAATAAGGTTCAAATTGACCATGTATCGGTATTACCGTTTTGGCATTTGAGGTTTATAATTCCTTGGAATTGTCCGTGGATATTAATGATGACTTAAAATAGCCAGTTTTGTTCAGTGGGTGTAATGGTGATGATATGAAAAAAGCTACATGTACATTAAGACTGATATTTGCACAATTATTACTTCCCCATATTTTTCACAATTCCTCATATTTGAAAGGCGACAAATTCCCGCCCCTCCCCCCTCAGCAATTTCTATATTAGGCCAAAAAAAAAAAATATTCGATCTCTGGTCAGACCGAAGTTCCGGAATTGACGCGGGGATGCGGCTTTTTTTTTTCTTCATGCTTGGATTGTACAGACAAGGTGGGGTACTATTTTGCTTTTTTGGTGTCCTCATGTACATTGGTGTCCTCCGTAATTTGCCTTGGTGCTCTCGATCATTTGCCTTGGTGCAATTTCCCATTCCTTGGTGCTCTTTGATAAAAAAAATTGAGGAGGTGCGGCAATAGAGGGCGCTGTTGGAGCTACAGCGGAACATTTTGGGAAAAAAAAAGATTGATGCGCATGATTAAAATCGACGCGCGCGCTGACCAGAGACCGACTTTTTTTTTTTTTGGCCTTAAATGGACGTTACAGTTTGATCAGGTGATGTGAAATTAGGGCGGGATATCTCACTGCATGTGACGTCCATAAAGTTGACGTCACCACCCTCCCATTCTGGTGTGGCAAAGATAAATATGCAGCACACTCGTTGCGTTATCGCGATAACCACTCGTAGTCCACAACTGATAATGGGTTTGTTTGCTTTATTCTTCTACATATAATGGATTTTTTTTTTTAAAGAAATAACTTCACACAGTAAAAAAACAGTTAAAAATTGATATGACTTATATTCACACGGGTGGTTGAATCAATGGTTTTGCTACAAATATGCTTCCTCGTATTTCATATGTGAAATTCGAGGAAGTCGTATTGTTTATTATATTCCGTTATGTACAGGAATCAAATGTCAAGTCCGGGTTTGGTTTCATGTTCATATTTCATGTGTTTACGGAATGAATGGCCTTGTTAAAGGGTTCATGTGATGAATTTTTCTCAGGAACACATTTTTTTTGCAAGTTTCTACTCCGCATAAATACATATGTACCGGTAAACTATTTGACATTTCTTCTTTCTTTCATTTGAAAAGTGCACTTCTTTAAACATTTAAAATTGCCTGTGCTTTTCCGGATAATTGAGGGTGCTGTTGCTGTGATGTCATTTCAGGAAGACACTGATCAGTTTAGGGGGGTTTCTGTTCAAATTGTGAACCCGAAATTTGTTTGAAAAGTTTGCTCGTTGGAATACTGTCGTGCACCGACACAACAACGAATCACCAAAGAAAATTTACGCCGGCAAAATATCCAAAATTCTAGGAACTTTTTGCACTGAAATAGCTGAAATAACATTGTGGTTTCGGCCCGGAATGGCATCACACTTTTGCTCATGGATACAGAAATTCGCATTAGCATTAACACAAAAAAGACACCAAAATACCCTTGAAAATGGCAAAATAAAAATTGAATATATAGGGTTAAATGCGACACTACGATGCATTTTCAAGGATTGCATTAATTAACCCTAACAGAACTCAACCCAGTATTTATGAGCAAAAGAGTCACGGAAACGGAAGATTACATCCCCCATCTTGGAAAATCGGCCATCTTGGAACCTTCCCCCCACCCCAAAAAAATATCCTCCCATTAAAAAAAAATATAGAAGCTTCTTTTTTTTGTTGCTTGATCCAAGATTCAGAAAAGTCTGAATAAAATGAGACAATTGCATGAAGAACTGTTGTCATTCTACTGAAATCCGTTGCTAAATGAACAAAACCGATGGAACAAAAAAAATTTGCAAATTATTGATGACTTTTCTAAAAAAATATCCTCCCATTAAAAAAAAAGTCTATAGAAGCTTCTTTTTTTTGTTGCTTGATCCAAGATTCAGAAAAGTCTGAATAAAATGAGACAATTGCATGAAGAACTGTTGTCATTCTACTGAAATCCGTTGCTAAATGAACAAAACCGATGGAACAAAAAAAATTTGCAAATTATTGATGACTTTTCTAGAATTTGACCCTACTTTATGTACCACACCAGTTTTTACACGTGATGAAACAATGGGCAGTGCCATTTTGTTGACCATTCCGTTCCCGTGGTGATGCTGTTGGCGAGTATGAATCACAATGGAATTTTTTGGGGCGTTTGGGTGCAGATGTACATACGTATGCGTGTACATAAAGCGCGTGACGTCTGTGTACCTTCAGATAGCGGCCCCTCTTTGAACGCACTGTGTGATAATTAACCTGGACCCTGCTCCCACACGGCGTGCAGTAATGTGCACACGTGTGCTGCGTGGCATGCCATAGAGACATGTACGGGCAAGCAAGAGCCTCACACAAGTACAGAAGTTCACTGACTGAGTGGAGCAACAGTCACATGCTCGTAGTCATACGTTGTACGTGCATGCTGGCATCTAGTTCTCCTGAAAAGCTGTCTATCCGTCGTACATGGGACTGCATTTTGGCTTAGCCGACGAGGCAATGCTTGAAGATATTGCCAGATTGTTGCAAAGCTTCCCCGAGTCTCAGAGTAAGTTGCTCTACAGACCTTTATCATGCTGCCACCATTTCAGTCATGTTTCCTGTATCCAATAACAGTATTGAATGATAATGATTTGTGCAAAAAAAAGAAGCAGACTATTTTTCCTTCCAGCCTCGCTTTGGTTACATTGATTTGAATGGGAAAAAATCAATTGGCTGCAACATGATAATGAGCAAACAGCACTTACGTGTATGTACTCAAATATTTTGAAAAGTTGAACATAGAAATTGACTGGAGCTGGGCTTGAACCTGCAACCTCCGGATCACCGTTCCGGTGCTCTACCAACTGAGCCATCCAGCCCTGTGTTGGCAGTTACCCAATTCATCAATATAAAATCTTTGTTCAAGGGGCGCTAGTCAGAAGTCTTTACTAAAATATCACTAAAAAATTTACTAAAATATTTCATAACTAGAAAAGTACATGAGTGATTTGAATGCTTCTTGTACTAAAAGAAAGCTTATTAATTGGGCTTTCATATCCTACATCTTGAAAGCGCTACATGCAGAACTTCCATTTGGGTTTCCTTTTTTATTACTCGCCCTGCAGTGTTTATAAAAATTTGTCAGTGAAGGGAAAAACCCAGTATTGAAGGAGGTTTCCAGTATTTGAACCTTTAAACTGGTACCCACTACCTTCGGTTGAGAATTGGGTACCCGGGTACACGCGGGTACCCGGGTACACGCAGGTACCCGGGTACACGCAGGGGCGTCAATTGGTTGGGGGTGGGTGTAAATTCCCCCCCCCTTACTTTTTAAAGTGGGGGAGGATAGCATATAATTTGTCCCCTCCACTTTTTTCATCCCCGAATAAAAATTGTAGCCTTTATGTGATTCTTTAGCTCAGAAAGCTGCTACAACAATATATATAGCGCCTGTCCATGAAGAAAATCATGCTCCTAGATGCTTTCTATAAAAAGTGACTCCAAACTCTAAAAAAAAAAATTACTCCAAACTCGAAAATAATGTTTAAATGATGATCTTTTGCTAAAAAAAAATGGTTAAAGTGGTCAGAAATTGCCTCAGATCGCACCACAGAGCATTTAGATTCCAAAATTTTCAGGGCCCTTAAGAGGGCCCCCACGTGCTCGCTTTGGTTCTATGCCCCCTCCACATTTGAGAAGCGATTGATGCCCTTGGGTGCACGTCCTAGCCCTACATGCATATATATCCAAAATTTCATTTATCTATGCTTGGAGAGCCCCCCCTTTCCCCATTTGAACAGGTGAAAAACACCCACATCATTTTAGGATATTTACCCAGTGTGTATCACTAAAAAAATTGCCCATCTGCAGGGTTTACTTTAAACATGTTAAAGAATATAGTCCATCATTTGTAATTTTTGCATTTTGTTCGTTTGAAGCAACAAAAGTGTTCAAAATCTAATGAAGGATACTGAACAACTAACCTGATGACGTTTCAGCTCAGCTTCAGCTGTATATTCTGAAAAAAACAGCATTCTAGGATCTCAATTCAAATCAAAAGTTGCTGAATCATGTTTTGAATTGTTTTGAATTGCAGCTATGCGATGTTGCGCACTGATCCGACGAATTGTAGCAACTGCACACGTGTGCGTCGTGCCAATGCTTGCGCGCGCTTCGCCGAATAACAAAACGAACTACTAATTTAAATTTCCTACGGTGGCGTCTTAAGACGCACCGTTGGAAAGGCCTTCTTTCGTCGATTACTTCAAAATGACAGGTTGCCAGAAAAAAACAATTTCACAGGGAGTTTTAGTCCACTTACTATCTTTCAACCAAGTATGTTTTTCAACAATAATTATGCCAGTTACTTTTTGGATAGCTGCAAATGATGGACTGTAGCTTTAAGAAGCACATGTACATGGGTCACTCCAAACATTTGGGGTCCAATTTTTGCATGTGCGTCCCTGTTACATCCGATTTTGATAAGTTCACGACACATTCCTTTAAGTGATCTGTCTCTAAGAGTGATTATGTAAAGCACAGGTATACCTTCCAAACAAATAAAGAATAATTTAAATATGCTTGCTGCATGGCAACTCAAAATCACAGGGACACACAAAAAAAGGCCCACTTTAGGCCCCCCCAAAAAAGTCTCCGGTTTCTGGTATGCGTGCGCGTCGCCATATGCGCGTCGGCAACATTAAAAAGGGTTTTTTTTCAATGTAAGATGATGTCTCACAGTCAAACTCACTGGTTTGACTGGAATCCTGCTGCTGCACAATTTTAACATGTTTTTAGATGGGGTGACGATCGAGTATAAGCTTTATGTGGCCTCTCTGCGCTCCCATAATATTTTGCACTAAATTTAGTCGGGCACCATTTGCAGACGGTGTTGTAATTTTGTAATTGTGCATCTGGAAGCCAGACTGACAGAGCGTGGTCCTGTATCTAATTAGCTCAGTATACTTCTCAAGCCTTATGGCCTTACTGAGGTCACCTCAAGCTGCACTCTGAAGGATAAGTTTTAAGGGGATCGAAACGTCATCTGCAACATCAGCCGACATTTGAAGAGAAAAAAAAAGTTTGGTAAAAAATTATTAAAAAAACGGCGCCCACCACCTTTGGGGCGAGCTCCATACCAGAAACCAGAGACTTTTTTTTGGCCTTTTGGGCCTCAAATTTGATGGCATGACCCACATACACTGTCAGTACATGTCATGCAAAGTGCACCATGGTGCACTTTGCCTAGTACTGCCCATGAACTATTGAAAATTGCATTTCTGAACTTTGTATGACCCATACATGCACAGGAGATCTGCATCTCACCTTTCAATTATTTTTTTTTTTGTGAAAAACAAATTTCTGAAGATTTGTGTGTGTGTGTGTGTGTGCACAGTGAATTATATTTATATAGTTATTACCTCTGCTCTAGATTTTCACAGGCTGTTGGTCGCTTTGTGGTTAGAAGGCAGGAAATTTCTATCAGATGCAACAGGCCGGCCAAACAGAATGATTTTACCCTGTAAATATGCCCGGAATGTTAAATTCTTCAGCAAGTACACAAGTCTGGAGTTATTTACTGTGTTGTATAACTCTTTTAAGGAGGGGGGGGGTTTAAGATGTGTTACTCATTAAACATCAGACTGCCAAGTTAATTCCATTTGACGTTTGCATAAATCGTTATTGTTGCCCCAAATTTGTGGCTGCATGGAAAAGTCTGTGAAACTTCACTTCTTTAATTTTTGAGCGCTCCCCCCCCCCCACTAGTGTAAAAGATGTAAAAGAGCCTCATGTGATGGTCTCGAACACTTTATTTTGAACCTGGGTTTGAACCTGGGACCTCCAGATTGCCGTTCTAGTGTTCTACCAAATGAGTTATCCAGCCCTATACATGTATGTCGAAGGTTCCCTATTTTGTCAATGCCTTTGCTCAAGGAGCGCTAGTTAGAAGCCATAAACCATAATCTCACCCAAAGTCAGGATGCTAGCAACATGAGCAATGCTGCAAACCTGGAAAATAGCAAACGGGATCAATTAATTTTGATTAAGACTGCTTTGGTTGGGGATAACAAGTAATTCTCCCCCCCCCCCCTGGACAGGATGCCCCTCCCCTCACCCACGCTTTCTGGTCCCATTTCCTCATCTCGGATGTTCTCCAACTCGAACCATCTCCCACCCCTTCCTCCCCGTTTTACTACTTCCCCGGGATCGTTCACGCGACTTCCCTCCTCCCACCCCCCCAACCCCTTGTCCAAATATTATCGTCTTTTCTCTATACTCTTTAGCCAGACCAGTGGGGCACCTGTCTTTCAAAAGACTGGCCATGAAACAAAATTAATTATCTGTGCCCATTTGTGTGGAGCTGGAGGGCCATTCTTTGGTCACTGTGTGACATAAAATTGGTCTCGTCTGACTTGTGAGGCTTTACCCCTTGTTAATTACATCTGACATTACTTTCGCCGATTCATCAGGTTAGTACTTAGTACTCCCTAACCTCGGAGTATAGTTTCTACTTTCACAACTTGTGTCAAAATGTTAGGAGCGGTCATCAAAGTTTTGGTCAGACGTTAAAATGTTATCGGGCCCATATCGGAAATGATTCACACTTTTCTCCAAAGTTCTAAGGACACACACACCCATACTAATTTTGGAGTAAGACTAGTCTGTTGTGATTTACAGAATTCATAAACAATGTACACCCTCTGCTTTAGTTTTACTAAATGGGAATTGTTCTGTGGTCACTTGTTAATTTCTGTGGTCACTTCTGTGTAATTTCTTTCAAGCAGCGATACGTTCATATCAGTGGTGTGCCCGAGTACCCGACCGCTGATGTCAGGATCCAGTTCCAGATTATGGAACAAGGCACCCATAACCAACTTTACAAATTACTTAAGTAACTTCTCAAACACAATGAAAAAGAAAGGTTTTGCATGCCACTTGTGGGGAATTTTCAAAATGAAAACCATGCTCCATGTACCGGTAGGCTTCATGTATGAAAAAAAACCACCAGATTTCACGTTGATGTGCATTACAATGCGTGACAGATGACACTCGCAAAAGTCGCAGTTTACACCGAAGCTACAATTCCTTCAGACAACTTCCTGGATTTGAGTTTTGGGGTTGGGTTTCTTTTACGGGTACCCAGCTACCCAGGTACCCGGTACCCAGTACCCAGGTACCTAGTACCCATGTTTTACTTCAGCGGGGTACCCGGTTCCCGTCCTACCCGTAAATGCAAACCACTAATTCATGTAGCGTTTTTCCCGTGACTGATGGAATTTGTATTAAGCAATGTCTGCTCACTCCATGCTTTCCAAGAGCTTGCGAGAAAAGAAAATTGGGTCGGGGCAGGGGACGAGTCAACTCAAACTTAACAACTTCCTGCTTACTAATAACCAATGTAAGCTGGGGGGGGAGGTGGAGGTAGAGATAGGGGCACTTGTCCACCCCTCCGCTATTTAAAAATGTCTTTCCGTTGCTTGTCAAGGTGTGTAGACAGGAAATTGCTGCCACCATTATAAGTTAAGTGCGGATGCCACCTGGCTTTCTTGGGTTGACTCGCCTGACTCGCCAGTTCACATCTGAGGTTAAATTGTTTTCAAATTTATTTTCCAATTTTGCAAAAGGGAACTAGAGATTCCCAAATGCCTGAAAGTGGTAGTGTTCAGTGGTGTTACGTGATTTAGACATGTGTTTTCATATTGGATTGGAAACAGAATGCAGGGCCTGATAAAGACTTGTTCCATAGGCCCTATAGGCACCAGTGTTCCTTCCGTTGGCCCTACTCTGCTGGCCCTAGGCCCGTGGAGTGTCGTGGCCTAGCGGTTAAGAGCACCGGACTCATGCTCTGGTGTTTCAGAGGCAACAGTGGCGTGGGTTCGAGCCGGGGCCCGGGCACTTGTGCCCTTAAGCAAGGCACTTAACCATTATTGCTTCGTCCTTCGGATGGGACGTTAAGCCGGAGGTCCCATGTATTGTATAAGGCCTAACGCACGTAAAAGAACCCAGTAACACTTATCGCTAAAAGAAGGGGTTTGCCCCGGTGTTTCTGGCCTCCTAGTTATACTCCCTTGTGGAAGTCCTTAGGAGAAGAACCAACCAAGTACCAAGTACAAGTACTAGGTATCGGCACCAATTTCACAGCTCTGGTAAGCGCGGGAGCCTTGCATTTCATGTTGACGCTAAGCTGTAGGCCTACTAAGCAAGCCAGGCCAAACTGGTAGGGTATAAAAGCCTGTATAATGTATTGTGTGTATTGGGTTTGCTACCACTGTGTGTATGTATCGGGTTCGCTACCAGTACCAGTTGTTACAGTCTATTGGGTTCGCTACCAGTTATTACCGTGTAGCTATAGTTTGAAGCTGTTGTTTCGCAGGCCCTTAAATTTTGTCAGAGGCCCCAAAGTTTTTGTAGGCCTTAGTGCCTATTGTGCCTATTGGATAATCTGGCCGTAGCATTAGAAATGAGTCATTCCATAATTTGAGGTCCAAAACTGTGACATTTTTTTGTGTCCCTGTTATGCGCCTATCAATTGCCCCCCCCCCCCCCCCCCCGCATTGTTGTAAATAAAATGCTGTATTGCTGTTTTATTTCGTTCAAGTTTGCCTTGTTGCCGAAGTGCCCTAGGTAAGTCTTTTTTTGTTGGGCTTTTTAAAAATTGTTTCAGGGGTTCTTGTTCAGCTGTTTTATTTCGTTCAAGTTTGCCTTGTTGCCGAAGTGCCCTAGGTAAGTCTTTTTTTGTTGGGCTTTTTAAAAATTGTTTCAGGGGTTCTTGTACCCCCCCCCCCCCCCCCCCCCAAAAGCTCAGCTTACAAGAGCCCCTTTTTGCTGGCTCAACCAAGACTTCTCCCGATGTCCTACTTGCACCTGTTGCAAAGTCTTTTCGTCAGGGCCTGGTCCCCATGGGATGTACCAATTTCTTATCCAAACACCATCTTAACAAGACCATCCTCTATTGGCATGCGTTTCACACCTCTCCCGGCAAACATTTGTACCTAGGGGTGCTGCGGTGATGTGCTGCGGTGAAACAGGACATTGTTCCAAATTAATCATCAGGAGGCGAGGCATTGCTTGAGAGTTGGGGTGGGGAGGGGAGAGGTAGGCAGGTAGGGGTAAGGGGGTAGGTTTGGAAAGGAGAGAGGTCACTTCAGGAACTTTTCAAAAAGTTATTTCTCTGTGCGGAAAAAAAATGTCACTGTATCAACTATACCGCACACCGCTATACCAAACATTCAGCTATACCAAACATCGTTCTTGGCTCCCGATTTTTGTGTACAAAACCAACCGAACATTGTTGTTGAAAACCGTCAACAGAAGAGCGACAAGTGGCTATTATATCCCCAAGGCACAGAAGGAGAAAGCCACCCATCGATGTAGGTAGTAAGCTCAAAACTGTGTAATTACATAATTTAATAGTCGGCACATGTTCAAAGTCGTCTTTTAGTAACTACCAGGGCATGCAGGTTGAAGTAATGAAGGGCGCCATTTATTAAAAAGTGAGTACTGGAGCACCGGCAGCTTAAAATCGCTATACCGATCGATCACTATTACAAACTTTTTCTGTGGATCCCGCGATGTTCGTTATAGCGGCATTCCACTGTAATTGTTGTATATCCACCTATTAGTGGCCCTTCGTGGTTTATGTCAATTAAACTATTTGATGACTCATTAAAAATTAAAAGAAGCATAATAACAACAATTTAAAAAAAAAAAAAAAAAAAATTTCAAGATTTAGTTGTGAAGCTTGACAATGACAAGGAAACAGTGCAGCTGTAGGCCCGCAAGAAAAAGACAATCGGGAAATGTGGAATTAACGAAACCAAACATTGCCCAGGATGTATCCTTCGATGGCTCGTTAGCGGGATGAGAAGTAAGGTTGAACACGTCTGGATTCCTGTCCCCCAAGTTATTTGTGTCATCGGCACGAACAAAAGTTGTCTGGGTTTTCCTCCCTCTGAGAGTTGCAGCCCGAGGAGGAATAAAGTGCAGGCCACAGTAAGCTGAGCCAAGTTGCTGAAAACCTGTGCTCTTGGACCATCGCCGAAGTTGAAGTTGAGACCTCTCCAAGAACTTTCAAGACATTATTACTAATCAGTTGCAGTGTTGAGAACAAAACAGTGCCGAGTACCAAACTAGCGAGTACCACTCGCACCCAAGTACCGGTCCTGTGACCTCTGAGAATGAGTAGAGGTACCCGAATCCCAGTACTTGGAGTTTCGAGTACAAGTTTTGTGAAATCCTGTCTAAGCACTTGGACCTCTGAGTACAAGTATGAGTATTTGGACCTCTGAGTACAAGTACGAGTATTTGGACCTCTGAGTACAAGTATGAGTATTTGGACCTCTGAGTACAAGTACGAGTATTTGGACCTCTGAGTACAAGTATGAGTATTTGGACCTCTGAGTACAAGTACGAGTATTTGGACCTCTGAGTACAAGTACGAGTATTTGGACCTCTGAGTACAAGTGCGAGTATTTGGACCTCTGAGTACAAGTGC
Organism: Patiria miniata; assembly: GCF_015706575.1. NCBI lineage: Eukaryota > Metazoa > Echinodermata > Asteroidea > Valvatida > Asterinidae > Patiria > Patiria miniata. The sequence goes on from NW_024037047.1 coordinate 8,662,329, forward strand.
GAGTATTTGGACCTCTGAGTACAAGTGCGAGTATTTGCACCTCTGAGTACAAGTACAAGTATTTGGACCTCTGAGTACAAGTACAAGTATTTGGACCTCTGAGTACGAGTATTTGGTCCTCTGTGTACAAGTTTGCGTACTTGGACCTCCGAGTATGAGTACTTTATGGAGTGCTCAAGTGTAAGCCATTCAAATCTCAAGTATACAGTGAAAACTGAAACCACCAATTCAGCAACATGGGTGTTATGGACTACTTTTGGGTAGTTTGAGTTTGAGTATTTTGATATTCGAGTACGAGTGTGAGCAAAAGTATTCTCAAAGCGAGTACCGAGTACGAACGCTACAACACTGGTCAGTTGTTTGAAATTTTCGGGGGGAACAAAAATGAAGTGTGCTGTTTCATGAAAGGAATCGGAGTGTGGATTTTGAGTCAAAACTCAACTTCACTTAAAATTTGTTTTTCTATGAGTAATGGTCCCTCCAAGACCTTCCTGAGTCTACATGTAGGTTTTGAATAACATGTTTATTGTATATCCAACTAAAAGGGGGGAGCGGGGGGCTGATATCAGCTGCGTGTGTTTTTTTCCAAGCAGATTCTTTATAAAATTTGTAGGTTGTGATATATAATTTTTGCCAAAAAAATTCAGACTTCGAAAAATATTCAATTTTTGAGGAAAACATTCTCCTTCATAGACAGGAGCCTGGAATATTACGGACCATAATTACAAAATGATTTGTCTAATTAAGCTAAAACTTTGCATCTAAGCACTAGGCATGAAAGTTTCGACTAGGGTGCCGAGTTTCAGAAAATGTCGAAGATCAGAAGGGTGGGGTGCGAAATGTAACGATGTTGGTTTAACTCGCGTGAACTTCCCCTCCCGCCGTAAGTGTTGTCCGACATTGACAGTAGGGATCCAATAACTTTTACAGGTCTGCCATCCGGAGAAATATTTGGTTTAATTATCCGAGGTGTTGGATGTTGACGTGGCTGGGGGGCAGAGGAAGGACTCGCCCCTCTGATGTACCCCCCGGCCAGACCGGACATCCTCAATTCTGGGACATTTAAAAAAAAAAAAAAAAGCGACACGAGCATCCAAGGAAGAGGGAATGACTTGGCATTCAGGTAGCCTTTGCGTAAATCAAAGGTGTTGACAAAAAAGGTGAGATGTTTTGTCTAGTGGGTTTTTTTTTTGGGGGGGGGGTGCATAAAGGGTTGATTGATGATAGGAAGACGGTTGGGAAATAGATGACACTTGGACTAGTGTTAAAGGGAAGATACAACATTTGCAAACATCAAAAAACGAAATGATCAAATTATCACGAAATACCTTACTGAATTGTTAGGGACTGACAGTCTAAAGCATCCTGTAAAATCGTGGCTCCTGGTGTGCTGACAGTTTCAAGAAAAACTGTATTTTTCCAACGCTGGTCGGCCGACTAGCATTGAAAAAAAACTGGCTATTTTCAAAAACAGCTCCCATTTTTTTTCATATTTAGTTGTTCCGCATTTTCTTCGCTATAGATTACACACCTGTGAAGGGGAACAAACCTGCTAGAATGATTCTTTGACCTTACAATTCCCCAAAGTCTTTACGTTTCTCCGTTTCATCTGAAGTGGGGTCGGGGAACCGGACTGCAAGAACATGATTGGTTTTCTTGGTTTTTCCAGCACAAACAAGCCCAAAACGTGAAACAAGTCAGTTTAACAATATTTGCTATAACATACCAATCCTCCAAATCCATTTATTTCTGAAAATTGCAGCAAAGCAAATGTTGTACATTCCCTTTAAGCTGCTTTGCAAGAACAAAGTGGAGCTATAGCACCCAGTTGCTTGAAACTTGGTAGAAGTAAAGAACATCACACAGGGATCCAGTTTTCGAGAAGAGGGGGGTTAGCTGTGAATGTTTTCCTGCTGATTGTGTGGAGGGGAGGTGGGAGGTCTGAGGTATCAGTTTTGTCAAAGGCAGTAGCCCCAGCCCAACATTTCACATGACCAAACTGGGGTCAAAGGTCATCATGGGGTCAAGGTCAAAATAACGTCAAATTTAAAATACATGTATGCTCAAATAGGTTCAAATGACAAAAGTAACACTGTCAACAGTTGGCCTTTGTCAATCCGATGTCCATGGGGCCCTCTTCATCTGACCTACAGCTATGAGGTCAAAGGTCAAAATAAGGTGAACACTCATTCGTTGGCTTGCAGCTTCCGAGATCCGATCGAGCTTGTTACATCTAGCTGTAGATAGAGATCTGGATAGTGTGGTATACGTTCTCCAAGAAGTTAGGAATCCATAGACCCAAAATAAATGGATATAAAGAAAAGATAAGCCAAAACATTCAGTTGTACAAAGGCGTTCGATCGTCCCCAGCTGATTTGCATACATGTAGCCGCGTGAGGTCGCCGTTCAGGCTTTGTACAAGTGCATAGCGTGCGGCTAGTGTTTATGTTTGCGGTCAGATTTTATTACGGACACTATTGACCAAGGCTACCTCATTGCAAGTTGAATGTCTCACACAAGTGTATGCATGTAGGTTAAGTAACCCGATTTCTGATGAGATGCACGTTGCATTCTAATATCGCACTAATGCTAACCGCATCTATTGAATTCATTCCCCGCGGAGAGAGGCCACTGACCATGCACAGTGGATCAGACACGAGAAATGAGGGAGATGGCTGCATATAGGCCTAGCTGTAAAAAGGCTGTTTATCTTGGCTATGCTTCTTTTTCAAGGTTCCTTGAAAGCCGCTTGCATAATTGTATCATTTATCAAACAAATAAAAACTCTATTGATGTCATGGAAGGTTGTACATGATTTTAGGTAAGGGTTATCGAATAGACCATTGTCATGTTGCAGCCATTTGATTGTTTTCCCTTTCAAATCAATGTAACCAAAGCAAGGCTTGAAGGAAAAATAGTCTGGTTCCTTTTTTGCACACAAAAAATTATCAATCAGTATGTTATTGGATACAAGGAACGTGACTGAAATGGTGGCAGCATGATAAAGGTCTATAGAACAGGGAAGATATGCTCGGCTAAAGTTACAGTGACTTTAAAGGCATAAATGATTATTTGCTTTTCATGCATTTTGTTCGTTTTTAATAATAACACCACTCAAAATCCTAAGAACAATGTTCAAAACCTAACCTGTTGAAGTTTCAGCTCAGTGGATATTACACTTTTCCTGTAAACAGTTAAAAACCACGCACAACCTTTTGATCACGCAACACGATGTCGTCCATAGCTATATTTCCAAAGATCAGTAAATTGTGGATCTTACACAGCTTACATAACACAGCGCTGAAGTTGATTACGGTATATGGAACTTAGTCACAGTGTCCAAAAATGTTGTTGTGATCAATTGATGATTGTGCAGTGATGCCTGACTAAAATTAAATGAAACTCATAGGGGTTGAGGACAATGCTTAGGAGTATCTGAACAACCAAACATTTTCAAAATCATGGTTTTGTAGTTATGTTAAAAACGGTCAGACAGACACTTTTTGGGGACATACTGGAGAGTCTCTCTTATTATTAAATTAAGGTAAAGTCCATCATTTGCAATTTGTGCATTTTGTTCGTTTGAAGCAACAAACTTCCTCAAAATCTAAAGAAGGGTGCTGAACAACTAACCTGATGAAGTTTCAGCTCAGCTTCAGCTGTAAATTCCGAGAAAAACAACATTCTTTGATCTAGATTTCAAATCAAAAGTGGCTGAATCATGTTTTGAATTGGGCCTGAATTCAGTTTTCAGTAAGCCGATTGCAGCTCTATGTGATGTCGTGCACTGATCCGACGAATTATAGCAACCGCGCGCATGTGCATCGTGTCAACGCTTGCGCGCACTTCGCCGAATAAAAAAAACGAACTACTAACGGAAATTTTCAACTGTGCATCTTAAGACGCACCGTTGGGAAGGCCTTCGTTGATATCTTCAAAATGACAGCTTGCCAGAAAGAACAATTTCACAGGGAGTTTAGTCCCCTTACTATCTTTCAACCAAGTATGTTTTTCAACAATAATTACATCAGTTACTTTTTGGATAGCTGCAAATGATGGACTGTAGATTTAAGTGCACACAGCTCAGAAATCACAATATTGAGTTCGGCAACATAGCCGTGAAATTTCATACCTATACACAGCCCCAAAAGTTCAACTACTGCTACTGCCCCGCACGACAGCATCTTTTAAAAATTTGATTTTGCATTAGCGCGACGGGTCCCAGGGGCCGCCTGACACATGTTTGTCCGGACTTCATCAGAACTTTGTTATCGCTTTGATTCACGTGAAAGTTTGAATTCATTTGGGCGGCGATAAGCGGGCATTATACACGGAGACTATCTTGATGTGTCAAGCTGGAAGGATTATCAGATTTTGGCTGACATTGTTTATCTTATATCCTTGCTGAACTGTGAATAGGTCATTGACAGACAAGTAATAAGAGGTGAGAAATCTGCATGTGGTCAAAACAAGATGCCTGGATTGGAGTTGTGAAAGCCTTTAAAAAAAATTCTGGGAATTGTTTGCGGAAAAAAATGCATTCCTTGGCTTTTTATCTTGGGGTGGGGTGAAGGGGATGGTGGTGAAGCAGAGGACGGTTGCGGGGATTTAGGCCTATAACTCAAACATTTATCAGAACATTTATATTTAGGCAAAAAAAAAATAATAGTTGTGCTTCCGAGTTCCGATTACTTGGCATTCCAAAATAGGGTAGGTTGGTTGGGAATTTTTTTTTGGCCAACTTTTTTTGTGTACGATCATATGGAGGCGTCTGCGTGCAGTCAAGGGTATAAGGTAGAAATTTATGGTTTTGGGTGCTTTTTCCTCATTTTTCCCATAAAAAAATTAGGGTAGGGGCTGTCAGAATAGGGTAGGTAGGGAAACCGGAAGCAGAACTATTATTTTTTTTGTTGGCCTTGATAATATTTATAGTAATGAGATGCTTAGATTACAATGTACAATACCAAAGCTTTATACCAAAGGTCTCAAAGTGCTTCACAATTATTACCCCTGTTCATCAGGCAATAAAACCATTTTTTTTCTGCAGCAGCTCGAGATCAGTGCTATGTGGTCTCTACCTTCACAGGTACCTATTTATACTCCTGGGTGGAGAGAGGCAATTGTAGTAAAGTGTCTTGCCCAAGCACACAAGAAGCATATTCCCTGTCGGGGTTCGAACCACGGCACGGCACGAGTTGAACATTATAACCATTGGACAACGGCACTCCACGTATTTTCTAGTTGATAAGTAAAAACCGAGAGAAACTTAGATCTTTCGGTTTTACGCTAACTGTAGTACAGTGGAACACCGCTATTACGAACACCAGGGGATCCACAGAAATTGTTCGTTATAGCGATCATTCGGTATAGCAATTTTAAGCTGCCGGTGCTCCGGTACACACTTTTCAATAAATATAGCGCCCTTCATAACTTCACCCTGCATGCCCTGGTAGTTACTGAAAGACGATTTTGGACTCATGCCGACTAATTATGTAATTACACATTTTGTTTTGCTTACTTTAATCTACACTATTGAGCTTACTACCTACACCTACAGCAATGGTGGCTTTCCCCTTCTATTCCTTGGGGAAATAATAGCCACTATTGCTCTTCTGTTGACATTTTTCAACAACAATGTTCAGTTCGTTTTGTACATAATAGAAATGGGAGCCAGGGACAATGTTCAGCATAGCCGAATATTCGGTATAGCAGTGTTGGTACAGCAACCTTCCACTGTGCAATGTACATGGTTTTCATTCAACAAAATGTTGATTCCTTAAAAAAAAAAATGTCAGACTGAAAAGTCTGAGCAGTATAAAACACAAGATTTTGCTTTGTGTACTGGTCGAAAAATTTGCTAAAAAATGCATGTGACTAGTTTTGGGGGGGATAAGAAATTTAATTAAAGAATTTGGTGCATTAACTGTGATGTAGACTCAAGAGGCATAGACTTGCAATGTTGATTCTGTCCGTAGTGAATCACAATTGAAACTTCTTAAAAAAAAAAAGAAGAAAGAAAACTTCCTCAAAATCAAATGATTCCGGTTCTCTGCACATTGTGCATTCATAACACTCTCATAAATACTTCATACTGGCTGATTGCAGTGCAAAAAAATGTAATTTTCTTGTCCAGCATACCAATTTACATTTTTTCAGCGCAGGGATTTATTCGTAATATTAGATTTCTTTGCATTTCCAACCTGACCAGTGGTATATTTGGAGGGTCAGTGTTTTGTTATCAAATTATGAAAATGTGTTATCGCCTTGCAAGCTATTTTTTTATCAACAGAGAAAAAGTACAGCGTGTTGCCGGAGACATTGGCTTGGTACAAACACGAATGATCGCAGACCGATTATGGCCGCCACTTGAAAGAAAGCGTTACATTGAAAATTCAGGCCTTAGGCAATTTGACCCAGATACGGAAAATTCTGCAAATTATTTTCCGGCCACGCACCAGATAAAATGCGTTTCTTCTCGACTTCTCGTCGGAATGCTGGATGTCATTTTTTTTGTCTCTGTTCGTTTATGCATCACCCCACACAGTAATCCCGCCGGCCGATTGTGCACATTGTTGTAGACCTACTTTTTGAAGTTTAGATCGGTTTTGTGTCTTTTTTTTTTTTTGTGTGTCAATTTTTATTTGTCTGAAATATGCACTGGGCCATGGTTTTCATTGATTTGGTGCAGAGGCATATTTGTACAACGAGAAATATTTTCGTGATGAAGTTGCAAATTTTTCTTTCTGAATTCAACAAAGTCCAATAGGCAACATTGGGGGGGGGAGGGGGAGGGGGTAATAGAGGGGGAGGGGCTTGGGGGGGTCCTGCATGAACAATGAATACTCATGGTGCAGCCAAGATTGCAAGGGGGGCACTGTTGCCAGAAGTGCTGTCAGAAGTTGAGCCCTGCATGCATACAGGGTGTCCCCCCCAAAAATTATGCAAGCAGATATTGTTGAATTTTCCAAATGTTTGCATATACAGTAGAACGCCGCTATACCGAACACCGCTATACTGAACATTCGGCTATACCGAACATCATCCTTGGCTCTTAATATACAGGTTTTAATATACAAAACACACCGAACATTGTTGTTGAAAAAAGTCAACATATTTGTAATGCACACCAAGCTTAACTTAGAAGATATATTACTTTAAAAATCTGGAGGACACTTTTTACAAAATGAACAACCAATCATCCCTACCTGGTACATTTTCCTACTTGTGACGACAGGCACATTTTGACTGACAGCAGAATGAGCTAGGGAGATTTGCACGTAATTGACAGCGTGACCGGCGGGCTACCGCAGTGTGCGTAATGTACTGAATGTTCCCGGATTCATGACGCCCCGTCACTTCAAGTAATAAATGCACACTTGGCACTGTAAAGAGGATTTTGTAAGCTTCATTTTGATTAGTCATTCAATGCAGTTGGTAAAACTGTGACCCCGTACCTAGGACCAAGCAAATTTTCTACTCATCAGTCCTTTGGCCGCCATAAAATACGGCGAACAGCATTTCGCTACTACTAGTATACTACGCTCCACCGCTGTGTTGTTAAAAAAGTAACAACTCAGCGCGCGCGCGCGCCCGCTCGCACGTGCCCGTGCGCGCCCGTGCGATCAGGCGATATATGGTAGACTTGCACTGACAAACACTGGGTATGCACACATGCAAAAGGATAAACACGATTGATGCAACAAAAGCTCATTCCGCGCATACCACACGTAATCAATAAGTGACTTAGTAAAAGTTTAGTACTGATGTTCATTTTGCGACTCGCCGTGTACAAACTATTTGTAATGAGTAACCAACCGATTGTTATTATGAACACTTTCTGGGGATCCAACGATGTTCGTTATAGCGACGTTCCACTGTCCATGTATGTGCATCTTGTGCCATGTGTCCAAGTTGTGTCCATTGACTGACTGGCTATGGCGGCTTTTTAGTGTTTACGCAGTGGTGAATATTACCCACCTCTCCAGACAATAGCAATTGGCTGCATTACACTACCTATTGACTTCCAAGCAACTGTTAAAGTGACAATACATGTATTTCTTATGGAAGTTTGTACATTTTCTCAGGGAAATATCATCAGGGGGGAAACCTCAGGGAAATTTGTTTTCATAAGTACTGGGAACCCTGTACCAGATAAAAGGCTGATTGTTTTTTTTTGTCATGTCCTATGTTCAGGATCTCCGTTACTACATGTACATGGTTGCATAACTGTGGATTATATCTGTACACAAGAGACTGTTTGTTAGATTTGTGGACAGTCAACTACACATGACCAGAACAGAATGTCTGACCGTGGTCTGACCTAGAAAGTTTGGTGACTTCCAGTTAGCGTTGACCTCCACTGAGTTCATCAGGGAATGCCCAACATTCCTGTGGTTTGGTGCTAGCCCAGTTTTCTCCACTGCAAATGGGTTTACAACCTAGAAATGTCCAGCACATTTGTAGTTGGGAGTCTATCATTATTCACAGGTATGTACAGTGAATGGGGACCACCCAAAATTAGAGATGTCAAATTAGGATTTATGTGTTTATGTGAAATCTTTGAAATCGGACAGAATTATGTAGGTCGGGTTTAAGGCATTGGGCTAACCTACATTTTTGTAGCACCCCCTTCTCCACTGAACTAGGCTTTTTCCTCCAAATTGGTCCCAACGGCTGTATAGAACCATGAAGTAGATGTACATGTCGTGTATTGTGGGCAATTCCAGCATACATGTATACAATGTATACATGTATGTAACTGAAAGGAAGTGTAATGTCAGTGACGACGCCAGTTATACTATGATATATAACTTAATAATTCAGAGAAATGATCCAAAACTCCTAGTCTGTAATCTCCTTGACCATTACTAGATGATGGATGCAAAAGATAAGATGTATATGTATAACTATAAGGGGGTTGGGGTGAGGGTAGGGGAGCACGGGAGGAAGGCAGTGCTTTGTTTGAGACCATGTCCAAACCGTAAAAATGCATCTGACTGAACCCTTTAAGCCACTGACTACTACATGTACCTTACACATGTGTATTGTGTAATATGGACCAGTCCTCATATTACTGCTATACCCGTACTATCATTATCAATTGCAAAGGATGTAAAGTGGGTGACATGCCCGCCAAGCGGGTGACTTGCCCGCCAAGTGGGCGACTTGCCCGCCAAGCGGGCGACTTGCCCGCCAAGCGGGCGACTTGCCCGCCAAGCGGGCGACATGCCCGCTAAGCAGGTGACTTGCCCGCCAAGAGAGGGACTTGCCCGCCGAGCGGGTGACCTGCCCGCCAAGCGGGTGACCTGCCCGCCAAGCGGGTGACCTGCCCTGCCCGCCAAGCGGGCGACTTGCCCGCCAAGAGAGGGACTTGCCCGCCGAGCGGGTGACTTGCCCGCCAAGGGTGACCTGCCCGCCAAGCGGGTGACCTGCCCTGCCCGCCAAGCGGGCGACTTGCCCGCCAAGAGAGTGACTTGCCCGCCAAGCGGGTGACTTGCCCGCCAAGCGGGCAACGTACTTGCCCGCCAAGCGGGTGATACATGTACATGTATACCCACAAAGCAGGTGACGAGCGGTGAAGCTGCCTCCTCTGCAAAGGAGGCAAGGCAAAGGCTCATGAGTATTATGCATCATCAGCTCTGATGTTGAAAGATTCTCTCAATTTCAGCAAAGACATCAATAATCCAAAATGTTAGCCTGGAGTGAAAGTGATCGGTGAGAGAGAAGGAGCTGACTGTTGTTATGAAAGGCTGATATAAGCCGTGAGCCATTATTCTTCATCAGAGCCACATTTTCGAGCAGTGAGTGCAGAAGCAGACAAAAAGGATGATCGACGCATCGTTTTGTTCCGTACATTGCCCTGGGTTTTCCCAGCGCACAGTAATTACCGTAATACATGTACGGTACCTTGAATATGTGAATAAAACTAATAAGCATATTTTGTATAAACAGACACAGATGTGTTTCGAAATCGTGGCTTTGTCTCTGAAGGTTTTGGCTTCACCAGATTTTATTGGCCACTTGACTGGGCGGGGGGGGGGGGGGGGGGGGGGGGGGGGGGGGGGGGGGGGGGGGTTGAGGGGGGAGTTGAGGGGGGAGGGAGGGGAGGGACATAGATACATGTACTTCAAATCAATAAGGAATATATTTTGCTTTAAGAAATTCAAATCTTCAAATGTGAGGCCTGAGTTTGGAGAATTTTTGCTTTGAACAGGGGTGTGAAATCTCAGCTTTATAGCTGATTTCAGCTTTTTTTGTTTTGGATTTCAGCTTTTTTCCCTCACTTGCTGTGTACAAAAGTATAGGAGATTTCCAAATTTCAGCTTTTTTATACCTACTTCAGCTGTTTTCAGCTATTTTTATTAGTGGTCACTCACACCCCTGTTTGAAAAAGGCATGTAAGCCTACATGTTGGAACAATTCCGCTCACATTCTGTACCTGAAACTTTTACCTACCGATATAACAAAGCTACCTCCGTGCTCAACATTAAGATACATTGTAGGACTGGTACCAAACATCCTGTGGCATTATTCTGCATGAAATGGTATGGGGTGGTTTAAGTGCCCACAGTAAAGGCGGATCTGGGGGGGAGGGGGGGGCCAATGCGGCCATGCCCCCCCCCCCCCAAAAAAAAAAGTGGTCAGAAATTGCCTCAGATCGCACCAAAATCAATCAATTTTTGGGGGCCTTGACTAAGCAGGCTGCGAACCCCATGCCGTAATTTTTTGACCCACAAAATTACCATTTTCTTGAAAATGACTTCACCCCAGGTGCCATAATTTTACTGGATGCTTTAGACTGTCATTTACCAACATCCTAGTAAGACATTTTTAAAAACTTGGTAGTTTTATTTTTCAATGTTTGCAAATGTTGTTTCTTCCCTTTATTCTCATTTTCCTCTGTGCTAAAAAAAAACATGTAAAAGAAAATTGCCTGTGACATGTATTATCATGTCCACCATTTTGAATTGTTGGTGCTAGTAGTACAGTTTCATAATGTATTTAACATTCCCAACTCCCAAAATCAACCCCCGAAGTCATGAAAAAAAAATATTAAAATCTCCAGTGTAGATCTATTTATTTGTTCGTGTGCAGTATTTCTCCACCCCCTTTACTGCCGTATTTCTTTGGCTAATCCCTCTCTCACACACTGGCATATCTCCGGTTGTAATCTAATATAAAATTCATATGCCCCAGGCGGTTTTTATGATTATGGAGTGGGCCATATTCACAAACAAGGCTTGGGTCCGACAATTGGCTCCATACTGCCTTCAATAATAACAATACCTGTACACAGGTTTTCCGGGCAGAGGTGCATAGCACCGATGACTTATCAATTAAAGGTTTTTTTGTAGCAATCTAAGTAAAAATAATAATACTGCAGTCTTATATAACTCATGTATCTACCAACAATTAGGTACTCAAGGCGCTGGAAATTATGTCTATTATTAGAGACAGGTGAATGAAGTACATGAGAAATATGAGACCCATTATGTAGCACCTTTATAAGGGTTTACAAGGCACATTAAGCAGCCACTGTCAGAAACACCGGGGCAAACCCCTTCTCTTAGCGATAAGTGTTACTGGGTTCTTTAACGTGCATTACACAACACACGGGACCTACGGCTTTACGTCCCATCCGAAGGACGAAGCAATAACGGTAAAGTGCCTTGCTCAAGAGCACAAGCACCATGTTCCCACGGTCAGGATTCGAACCCATGTACCACGGCACACGAGTCGAACACTGTAAACATTGGACCACAGCACCCCATCTAAAAAGTAACTGACCAAATTATTGTTAAAAAGCTTACTTGGTTTAAAAGATAGTAGTGGCGCTAAACTCCCTGTGAAATTATTCATTCTGGCATGCTAACATTTTGAGGAGAACAATAAAAGAAGGTCATTTCCAAAGATGAGTCAAGTGATGCATTTTTGGCAATTTCTGTTAGTAGTTGGTTTGTTATTGGGCATTTCAGTGAATGGGTGCGCACAAGCATTGACACAACCCATATAGTATTATTCGTCGGTTCAGTGCGTGACATAATGTAGCTGCAATCGGCTGAACGAGAACCTGTTCCGGATGCTGATTTCGGCCGCAGTTCCAAATGTGACGCGGCAACTTTTGAATTAAAATCAAGATCCTAGTTTATTATTTTCTTAAAATATACAGCATTCCTAGAGCTAAAACTTCATCAGATTTAGTTGTTAAGCATCCGTCTTTAGATTTTGAGCTCTTTTGTTGCTTCAAACGAAACAAATAAACAAATGACAAATGCTCTTTAGACTCTACGTTTAACACTGAATATTGACAAAAATATAAAGTACTCTTCGTTGTTCGATAAAGTTATAGGTAACTACATTACGTTTTTTTTTTGGTGTGAATTTTAACCTACATGTAGACAGGAAGATTTTTTAGGCTTTTGTCTGAAATCAGACCTATTGAATCTGAAAGAAAGACAACCTTTCATTCAATTTTCAGACTTTTTTTATAAATTGACAATCTCTTCCATACTTGGAACACCTCAACCATTTTCAGATAAACTCAATGAATGCAAACAGTCACCTCATCTCCACACAAAAGTACATCTTTAATATTGATATCTAATCGACATTTTCACACCATTTGCCCAGCATCCATTGGTTTTTTGTTCATTCTCCCTATGGTTAAATTGGAGCTCCGGGTTTTATATTTCAATAGCTCCATTGAGGATCTGGTGTTTTGTTGATGTAGCAGCGCTGCGTTTGTGTTGTCATCCTCATAACGATAATTCATAGCACTGGGGTGTTGTTCCCCGGTACTAATCGTTGTTTGGAGCTCGTATCTTTCAAAAACTGACAGCTCTCAGGTAGGGTGAGATGTACTTCTTTTGCCGTTATTTTTTCTTTAGCCTTTTGCAACCGACCCGTTTTTTTGATACTGTTTGATGTTCAATATTTTGATGTGATTGACTGTGTGCTATTTTGAACTTGAAAACCAGTGCATGTTATGTCTTCGTTTTTTTCTTTTATTTTTGGATGGCGGTGAACAAAAGTGCATAATCCATGTCATCGATACTGTAACCTTCACTTGTTTTGATGTAGGGTAAGAGTGTCGCGTTGTGGAGTTGGCAGTGGTATATTGGTTCCTGTTTTTGTCAGACAGGTTATTGCATTTCAAGGGTTGAAGGTGCAAGTAAATATTGTTAGTGGTATGGTATTGTGTTTGAAAGGTGTATCGGATCATTTGCATCTATCCCAAAAGTAAGCGAATTAATATCTAAAAGCTTACTTTGACTAAAGATCGTACTAAACACCCCGTGAAATTATTCCGTCTGGCTTGCTGTTGTTTAGAAGAAATCAAGAAAATGTTGGTGATTTCCAATGATCAGTCAGTTGACTGATTTTTGGAAATAGTGCCACTAGACAAAATCGTGTCTCACGATCAAAAGGTTGTGTATGGGGTTTTTTTTTCTCGAAAAGTGTAATTTCCACTGAGTTGAAACTTCAAAAGGTTAGGGTTTGGACATGCTTCTTTGGATTTGGAGTGGTGTAATTATTGAAAATGAACAAAATGCATGAAACGATCCTAAAAGATTGGAGCTGTCGAAATGATACTGCATTGAGATTTCTTTCTGAATAAAGCTTGAGAGCTTTTTTGGCATGTGCTCTTTCGCCTTCTCAAAGGAAGACTTCATTCTTCGCAAAGTGATGTTTGATTAAAGGGAATATATTAACATTTGCAAACATTAAAAACCAAAACTGCCAAATTATTATGAAATACCTTACTGGACTGTTAGTGAATGACAGTCTAAAGCATCCTGTAAAATCATGGCACCTGGTGTGCTGTCATTTTCAAGAAAAGTGATATTTTTGTATCAATTTCCAACGCTGGTCGGCCAACCAGCGTTGGAAAAAAAATGGCTTTTTTTTTTTTCAAATACTGCCCCCAATACCATATTTAGTTAGTCCGCAATTTGTTTGCAATCGATTACACACCTATGAACGGGTACAAGCCAGTTAGAATGGTTCCCTGATCTTGTCATTTCCTGACGTCTATAAATTGCTCCGTTTCATCTTAAGTGGGGCAGGAACCAGACTACAGGAACATGATTGTTTTTCTTGGTTTTCCAAAACTTCAAACTTCAAACAAGTCAGTGTAACAATATTTGCTATAAAATACTAACCCCCAAAGCATCCCTTTCTGAAAATTACAGCAAAAGCAAATGTTGTATAAGTGAACTGTAACGCATCCAACACAAAGAACAATGCACCTTTATAACAAAACAATCGTTGCAAGAATATTGTTACTCGTCATGATTTTCTTCCTTGTTTATAACTTTTTTCTTCACCAGGATAAAGGCCGGTTCATATTTCATGCGAATGCAAATTCAAAGTGAATTTGACATCAGAAAACATTTGCTGCAAAATTTGCTGGTGTTAAAATGTGTTAAACTTGCTATAACGTCACAAAATTGCATTCACGTGCATTTTTCTCGCCAAGTAGGCCTACTGTATGAACCAACCTTTACTTGACAAGCATGGCTGTTGTGGAATACACAGAAAAATGAACATTTACGTAAAAAAAACAACACAGTAGTCAATGAAATGAATAACTGAACATCATTGCAGGCCTTACATGACTCGTCACAATTTTATTTATTTTTTGATAATTATTTTTCTTCAACCGTATACAGGATGACATGACGGGCATAGAAGGTGTGGAGAACACCAAAACGTGTAACTGAATAACCAACACAAAACTTAATCAATTAATCGTATAACTGAGTAACCGTGCAGGTCTAAAGCCGGTCTCAAGTCGACCTTGCGATAACAAAAAAAAAAGTTGGTGACCTTTTCAGGATCAATATTGTCTGAGCTAGGAATGTTATGAAAAACATCAGTCGCCAATTTTGCAACCCGAGTGCAACCGCGATGAGATGAAGTCTTTCTCTCTCTCTCTCTCAAAAAAGGCAGCTGCAGAAGTGGAAAAATTACAACTTCTGCACCACAATGAAATGTATTTCCGACAGGTTAGAGTCAATCGCACTCAACCAGTGTGAAGTTACATCGTGCAGGTATGCGGATCATCAAATTTGATTGTGAATCGTCGATGCGTCTTGGGTGACATGATAATGGTTGCCATTATTCTGTGTGGAGATGCCGCTTGTTTCACCCTAATCGCACGATTTCTCGATTTTTGGGACCTGACCATGACTTTTGTGCTTGATACTGACGGTTCCGTCACGGCGAAAGCAATTCGCAGGTCATCCTGGGGCTGCCTGAAGTCTCTCAATTAGAGATATTTATTGATTTGTTTATACATTTCTTCATTTTCTTCATTTTCAATTTAGAGGATGACATGACGGGCATGGAAGGCGTGGAGAACACGGCCAAGCAGGCTGGGGAGAACGACCTGTGCTTACCCTGCAAGGTGTGCGGCGACAAATCCTCAGGATTCCACTATGGCGTCATGGCCTGCGAAGGATGCAAGGTATGCTCTATCACAATTCAAAGGCATTACCGGGTTTGTTTACCGCGTCGCGGGCACGTGTGGTCTAGCGGTAGGGCATAGGATTCATGATCGTGGGATTATGGGTTTGAGCCCCGCCGCGGCCATGCGTGTTGTGCCCTTGAGTAAGGCGCTTTGCCTCAATTGCTCCTCTCAACCCAGGTGTTAAATGGGTACCGGCATTAGTCAATGCTGGGAAGGTAACAGACTCGCTGTGGAGGAGGACGGTGATCGATCCCCCCGCAGCAGCATTTCTTGGACTCGAGTCTGGCCCAATCGCTTCCAAAGAGAGGTGGGCACTCCGTTCCTGTTAACATAGATTCGCCCCCCTTTACCTTACCTTTCAATTTTAATTCAATTCAAAGGAAACATTTATTTCCATACTTTCCACAAATAAGTCAAACTAAGTTTTTAAATAAAAAAAAGGGTAATTAGATACAGTAAATAAATAATAATACAACCTTTACCTTACCTTTACCTTACCTTTACCCTACCTTTACCTTTTACTGTGGTGACTTACTTGTGTTGCACGTAGCATTAAACAAGACTTTTTAATATGAGCCAGATGTAGCCCATTCATGGGCACTACTGGGTGATAGCACTGCCCGGCTCTAAAGGGAGCCAATTACTCAGTCAGTCTGTGAGATAATAATCTTTATGTGGGGTGCTGTGGTCCAATGGTTACGGTGTTCGACTCGTGTGCCGTGGTACATGGGTTCAAATCCTGACGGGGAACATGGTGCTTGTGCTCTTGAGCAAAGCACTTTACCATTATTGCTTCGTCGATCGGATGGGACTTAAAGCCATAGGTCCCGTGTATTGTGTAGTGCACGTTAAAGAACCCAGTAACACTTATCGCTAAGAGAAGGGGTTTGCCCCGGTGTTTCTGGCAGTGGCTGCAATATGTGCCGCGGCACCTTGTATACCCTTTATAAAGGTGATACATAATGAGTCTCATATTTCTCATAAACTTCATTTACCTGTCTTTGAAAAAATAGACATAATTACCAGCGCCTTGAGTACCTAATTGTTGGTAGATACGTACGCTATACATGTACATACTCTAGTATTGTTATTATAGAGGACTGTCGCAGAGCGGACCCTAGCGCCGCTCTACTCAGACCAGAAACCGAGGAATAACTAAAAAAAAAAACCAGAAGACTAAAGGCAGGATTTATCAATCAATTATTTATTATCAATTAATTATTTATTACAAGAAAGAAACAAAGCAGATGTGAAACTGCAGTTTTTGCCTTGAATTACATCACAGTTTTGCTCGTGAATAAGCTATAGCTTAAGAACCAAAAAGACACCAAAACATCCTTGCATTGTAAAATGGCACTATGCAGATTGTAAACAAAGTTTAATGGAACAAAAAGGTACATTTCAAGGATTGCCTTCAAACAAATTCTAGTACATATGCCCTTTAAAGGTAGAGTATATCATTTGCAGCTATCCAAAAAGTAACTTACGAAATTATTGTTGAAAAGCATACTTGGTTTAAAGATATCAATGGCACTATTAACTCCCTGTGAAATTATTCTTTCGGGCATGCCGTCATTTTGAAGAAAATATTAAAAGAATGTCATTTCCAAAGATGAGTTTATAAGTGACGCATTTGTGGAAATTCACGTTAGTAGTTGGTTTGTAATTGGGTGAATGGGTGCGCACAAGCGTTGGCACCACGCACACGTGTGCGCTGTTGCTATAACTCGTCGGTTCAGTACGCGACATCCCGTAGCTGCAATCGGCTGATTGAGAACGTGTTTCGGACGCTGAATTCGGGTGCAATTCAAAAACATGACTCGGCAACTTTTAATTTGAAATCGAACTCCCAGAATATTGATTTTCTCGGAATATACGGCATTCACTGAGCTAAAAGTTCATCTTGAATGTTAGTTGTTAACACCCTTTAGATTTTGAGCACTTTTGTTGCTTCAAACGAACATAATGCACAAATTACAAATGATGTACTCTACCTTTAAATGGCACTATGCAGATTGCAAACAAAGTTAAATGGAACACAAAGGTACTTTTCAAGATTGCATTCAAACAAATTCCATTACATATATACATACGCCCTTTTAATCATAATGTATACATGCCGCAATTTACATGTTATAGCCTTTGCGTATTTCTTTGTGGTTGAATGCATGTTTAAATGTTAAAGACAATAAGTCCAATCAAATTGACCCACCCACCCCCCCAAAAAAACTCATGACACCAAACTTTTCAATCATTTTGAAATTGGCATTGGTGAATAAACATGTACCAGTACAGAGATACATGTCCATGTGGTTGAGTGTACTTTGTGCATGATTATTGTTTAATTCATGCACTGTGACGTGCTGATTGGCCTCAGAAAAAAAAACGAGAGAGAAAAAAAAGCCGAGAAGTTATTACTGTACATATACTGCTATTGGTCGTATGGTTATATCCCAATCGCACAGCGACTTAATCAGGCATACTACCGGTGATCTAGTTACATGATGATTGGACAGGCTCAGTGCTGCCCGGCCGTTCACCTCAACAAGAAATTTCCGCTGTTGCCTGTTGACAATTGTCTAAGCATGCAGGGTTCAGATTGAAGTCAGGAGTCAATCGGTGAAAAACAGAAATAGCTACATGTACATTCTTACCTGTTCAAGGTTTTAATCAGTGCTGACGCTGGGCGAGAAACTCGATTACTCGAGTGCTCACGAGTAGATTATGCTACTTGTTGTTCTGCTCGTGGAGTTTCATCTGATCGAGTACTCGTCCTGGTGCGAGTAGAAGAAGGTACTCGCGAGTAGCAATTTAGGGTTCTCGACTTAATACGTTCACTGCCAACAAGGAATCAATCCCTCCATCTCTCTCT
Source organism: Patiria miniata (assembly GCF_015706575.1). Classification (NCBI taxonomy): domain Eukaryota; kingdom Metazoa; phylum Echinodermata; class Asteroidea; order Valvatida; family Asterinidae; genus Patiria; species Patiria miniata. The sequence continues at coordinate 8,680,673 of NW_024037047.1, forward strand.
CCCTAGGATTCCATTCATCCCCCCCAAAATGTAAAATTCAAGTTAACTGTGACTCAAAACATCACACAGTAAGGATATCTCAGTGCTGCTGAATGTGGTGTGACTTGCCCGCTATTTGCTTGTATTTACGTCATACCAACATATATGTCATTTTTCTGATTTATTGGGGGGCATGGCTGGCTTGTACGTAAAGCGCTCGCCTCTCACCAAGGTGACCACGGTTCGAATCCTGGCCGCGGATCGCATGTGAGTAGAGTTGTGCGTTGGTTCTCTTCTGTGCCATGAGGGTTTTTCTCCAGGCCCTCCGGTTTTTCTCCCTCCATAAAAATCAAACACTTTCGATCTCAGGCTGTGCTCCATGGTCATATATGGGTCGATGTGGCCGGCAGCCATAGGCGCCTTTACGTGCCAGCGGCCCGACCACGTTGTAGCCGCGTCCTTCGCAATTCAGCATACCAGCTGCGAGTAAGGATGATTAGCCTCCCAAATTATTATTATTATTATTATTGGAATTCAGTTAACTACTCACAAGTACTCGAGTACTCGCAAGTAATTTCTTTGCGAGTACTCAAGTAGAAAAATCCACTACTCGCCCAGGCCTCATCAGTCCCGGCTGTTTTTTCCCCTGGTATTATTATAATTTTGCAAAACATCATTATTTTTTATGAATAATGTTTTTTATTCATTTTTTTAAGTGGAGTTTAATGGCACATAAGTTTGATATAAAACTGGCTGGTAGTTTGGGTTTAATCATCGTCAGTTTTTGTAAAGTGATGTGACATTGTTGATGTTGCAGATTATCGGTATTTCATATTTTCAAGCTGATTTATGCTACTTTGGTCCAAAACAGCTAGCAGGCATGCAACTTTTCCTCAGATCAGCTGATTTCCTCTTTTTTTTTACTTTCCGTGTGTGCCATTGAAAATAGAAAAACCCTGTACAAAGTCTTGGAAAGATTTGAATTTCCTCTTTTTTTTTGGTGACTTCCCAGTTGCATGCTTGAGCTAGTACATGTACATACATCATTTTTTTTTCAGTTGGATATTATAAGATGGAATTTTGCGTCGGGGTGATATAAATCAAATTAGGTTTTGCCCTTCAGTTGGATATTGTTTTTTGAATATTATTTGAAATAGGCATGTTTTTTTGTGATAGCTATTTTAACACAGGTTTACTAGTATAACCTTTAAGTGTTGACAGAGGACACTTAAAGATCCCCCAGGGAGAACCATTCTTAGACAAATGATGGGGCTACCCTGGTAAAATGAAACAAAAGAACAAAATAAAAAATGCAGTAATGCACTGCACAACAGTCGAGGTGCATGCCCCTTTAAATTTGTCACCCTGAGGTGATATGCAGGTTCCTTAGGTTCTGTCTAGATTTTAATTTCATAATGTTATTTAGCACTTCAAGCTTTCAAGTGTTTTCAATACAGATTGGAACTAAAGGGAAGTGCTTGCAGGCATCATTTTGTGCAGCGTTCCATGCTTGCAGGCTTGCACAGCACATTTGTGATTGATTTTGAGGGGGGTGGGGGAATGGGGGGGGGGGGAGGCTTGAGGTTATGCTACTTATATAGGACAGTGACCCTGTGTGTTCCTGGCTAGGCTGTGTTCACAGTAACCGAGCTGTTGGGCAACCAGAAAAACAAACATCCGTTTCACAATTAACTCTTTCAATGCCAAAGTCGTACATGTACGAGGTATATTTGTTAGTTCGAAATCGCCAACCCCGTACATGTACGAGGTAATGTTCGTACTTAAAATTGCCAAACCTTGTACATGTACGAGGTAGAGTAAGCATGTTATCACAAGGGGGCGCTCTCGCTCTTTCTAATTATATCATTTTCATTCAGTTACGACCTGTATTTATTTGTTTCATTCGAGTTCTTGCGAGAGAGCGCAGCACAGACACTCGTATAAAAGTGCGGAATTCCCCTGTGTGCAGGACAGTGTTTCAGGGTGTAGCACTATGTATGTGACTACTATTGACTATCCAATTTACCAAGGATATATCAGAGAGCAACATCAGCAAATTTAGTGAGTAAAACTTATTTACTTTTTTTTTACAGAATTTTGAACAATTTAAAACTCTCGAAGTTGGGTACTTTAGGGTTAAACTTTTCAAATTTCGCGGGCACTGAAAGAGTTAAAACATTTGACCATTTCTATGGTTTTTTATTACCTTCCCGACTCCATTAAAATCCATCACCCCATTTTGTTGGATTAATTTATTGGTTTTTTTGGGGGGGGGGGGGTGGGCTTGGTCCCGCAGGCCTGGTTTGACTAAATACTGATGGAGTGTTATGGACTTGGGCTTGGAGGTCAAAAGCAAAGCATGCATTGGAAGCAGTGTGCTTGATGGATTTTGGCGGACTTGGTCGAGTACTCAGTAAAAGACAGTAGGGAGTTAGTAAAGCCTACCATTTTGGCCATACGTGGCCATCAAGCCATATTTTTAAGTGGTGTTTTGAAGAAACAGCCTATAACTAAAGTTAACACACAGAATATTTATGAAAACTTGGGTCAGCAAATTAGGACAAGTGATGAATGTAGATTCCAAAATTACATTCCGATTGCCGATTGCCTGTATAGATATGTGCGTTGCTATTAAAGGAGTTCATTTGTGAACTTTGATCGATTCTTTGATTTTTTAAAAACTTTCTGAGACCCGAACATTTGGAGCTAAAAACATCTATAACTCCATCGAGATTTTGTCCGATTCCCATATTCTATATGACATTGGAAAGCTTACTCAGTGTCCTTTCCGATGAGACCAAAATGCCAGTTTTCAAAAAGTGCTCCGTGTGACTAGTATGCCAAAAGACGGCTGGATACTAAGGAAGTCTTATAGAATAAAAGATATAGAATAAAAGATATTGAAAATGACAAAGTGTGAGACTAGACTGAGTTTGGTCATAGCCTGAGACACACTGCAGGGTTCAACTTTAGTGGTAGCCCGCTAGCAAAATGCTAGTCAAAACTGCGGCGGGCTAGTCAAACTATTCCTTGTAGCCCGGCTGGCGAGTCAAAAAATTATTGGGCTACGGCACAGATGAAAGGGCAGGAAGAAATAAATCATTACATATCAGAAAGCAAACCTGTATCAATTTGCGGCTAAGTTTATTAAATGTTTAAGGTTAAATTATTAGCTGTGTTTCTTAAAAACACTGACAAGATTGCCTCAGGATACACGTTTTACATGTGTGCACATTGTTGTTCATGAGACACTCTATAAAAGAAAAATGTTATGCGGGTGAAACTGCCCGCGGGCCAGTTAAGAGTCTGTTTCAGTAGCCTGGCTGGCTAGTGAAAAAAAGAGTTAAGGTCGAACCCTGCACGGCCCTAAAAACTGAATAGTTACCAAACTAATTTGCCATCCCAAAGTTATTTAAGTGTATACTTTCAATTTTGTTGATCCTATACATTTGAATAAAAGAAATTGTGTTCTCTATCAGACCTACAATGTAATTGTGCTGAAAAGGCACTACATTTTATGAAGTGTGTACAATTTACAAATAAGATTTGCAAGCAACTCTACTTCAAATGACAAATCTCACACATTTGTGATTTCAGAACAAGAGGTGAGAAAGATTTCAACAAAACAGATTGAACGAAAAGTGCTTCTCAGTCGAGATTAAGATTGTTACTTCAACCCCAGAAACATTCCACGAATAAAGTCAAGGTGAAGAAAACTGTTGAAACAGGACACTTGGTCATCCATTTGCCCTTATATTATTTGCAACAAACAAATACACACACACATGTTCAACATTATCTATGCAAGGAAAATTCCCACCAGAAACCCACAAATTTGGACATTCCTGCCCCCTAACAGTCTGTCCCAACAGCTGCAGCACCAACTACGTGCTAAAAAGCTAATCAGCACAGAGCTGGCCCCAGCTAGCACTCACACAATAAACCCTGCGGTCTGGCTTCAGTCAACATGAGTGGCCTTGAACCTTTCAACCTAGTGCATTCTGGGTACATTGACTGGGTAAAAGGAGGGGGGGGGTATCTCTAGACCAATAAATCTCAGATATTTGGGTCGGGATAAACAAGGTTGGCCGTTGTTCTTGAAGTCAAGTTGTTGGCTCTTCTGTGTGTTTTTGTATGTTTGAGGGCAAAGAAACATGTTTTCTCAGGTTTCAGTTTGCTGCAGTATAACATACATGTACTACGTGTCGAAACAAAAAAACTTGTCCTACGTTTGATCCTAAATAACTCTGTTGTTTACCAATGCAGTTAAACCAAAATTTCTGAGCTTCTAAAAACAAGGCATGACAAATTTTGTGAAGAGAGTTTCATCAGCTTTGTGTAAAAGAGTGAGATTTTAAATGCCATACGAAAACACATACTCGCCTTAGAATCTGCCGCTTTCGACTTGGCATCCTCCAATGTCGGTACAGCAATGCATGGAGATAATGGTGGAAGATGCGTGCTGCGGCCGAAAAATTCTGAAGGAATGCAGGATCACCCCTGGTGTCATTGCACACCTGCTCGATCATTTGGTGCAACACAGGATAGGCAGGGTGGTTTTGGGTGATACAGGGAGTAACAGGCAGGGCAGTTTTGGGCGCTACAGGGACTAATAGCCAGGGTGGTTTTGGGTGATACAGGGACTAATAGCCAGGGTGGTTTTGGGCGCTACAGGGACTAATAGCCAGGGTGGTTTTGGGTGCTACAGGGAGTAAAAGGCAGGGTGGTTTTGGGCGCTACAGGGAGTAAAAGGCAGGGCGGTTTTGGGCGCTACAGGGAGTAACAGGCAGGGCGGTTTTGGGCGCTACAGGGAGTAATAGTCAGGGTGGTTTTGAACACTACAGGGAGTAATAGGCAGGGCGGTTTTGGGCACTACAGGGAGTAATAGGCAGGATGGTTTTGGATGCTACAGTGAGAAATAGGCAGGGTAGTTTTGGGCGCCACAAGGAGTAAAAGGCAGGGAGGTTTTGGGCGCTACACGGAGTAATAGGTTGGATGGTTTTGGGTGCTACAGGGAGTAACAGGCAGGGTGGTTTGGGTGATACAGGGAGTAATAGGCAGGGCAGTTTTGGGCGCTACAGGGAGTGATAGGCGGGACAGGGAGTGATAGGCGGGCCCAAAACCTCCCTGCCACAGGGAGTAAAAGGCAGGGAGGTCTTGGGCGCCTCACGGAGTAATAGGTTGGATGGTTTTGGGTGCTACAGGGAGTAACAGGCAGGGTGGTTTCGGGTACTACAGGGATGAACAGGCAAGGCATTTTTTAGCCCTACAGGGAGTAATGGGCAGGGTGGTTTTCGGTGATACAGGGAGTAATAGGCAGGGCGGTTGTGGGTGATACAGTGACTAAACAGTGAACTTATCTTCAGGCACGTAGCCAAAGTTTTGTTTGCCCATTGCAAAAAAGAATGTTCATCCTGTTGAACTCATTTTAACCCCGATTTTGCTTTTAAAAATCTCCGTCCCATTGCAATTTTTCCACTCTACACAGCGTCTTTTCTGTGTGATACGTATGTAACATGGACAGACACACTGCAAGGAAAAGGGTGCTTTAAAGGACAAATTCAATTTCTAATAGGCACTTCCAGTGACATTATTGAGCCATTTTACATTGTTATCAAACCAAAATATAACAGTTTTCACACTGGCTTCAAATTTATGATGCGATTAGGGTTACGTACGAACAGGGACAGACATTTGTTCGAAGCTTGCAATGTTTACAGCAAAAAATTGAGAGACCAAGATCATACTTTTATCATCAAAACTTAAAGGTCTTCTCAAATGTCACACTTTTGGGCCCATTAGTGTGGAATTGCCCAGTTTTTTTTTATCTATTACCATCGTCATGAAATTCCCCATGTAGATTGTATGCCCGTTTTTGATCAAGATCCTGGAGGTACCCTGGGGATTTCCCCTACTCTGGTTGGAAATTTTCCAATCGGACACTTATCCAGCCCTCCGCTCCTCCCCCTGTCAGACTGATGTCATAATGTGGGTCACGTTAAGCGGCCAGCAAACGTAGTTACTGTTTTTCACCGGTCCCCCAATAACATGACTGATAGATCGGAAGTTATCACGTCTGGAACTGTCGCACCAAATCAGGAAACCCATATGTTTAAATGTCCCCGTTTTCCTCCCTACATTTTGTGCCCTGGGGCACTGGCCATCGCAAATATTGATGTTATATTTTAATGTATTGCTCATAATACCCTCCTTTTGGCTTCCTGATAATGTGAGCACATTTGCAGCCTGTTTTTTCGTTTTGCCTTAATTGTCGGCAATTAGACCCGTATTTACAAGGTTCCCAGCCTCTGTGGAAATCAGGGAAAACCTCAAAAAATTACTGTCTTCCAGTTGGGGGAAAACCGGGGAAAACTCAAAAAAAAATCGGGGATAACTCCGGGAATTTGACAGTGACATAGAGGAAGGGAAAGGTTTTCCCAAGAAAATTTTGTGTGTGTGCATCTTGGTTGCTTTGCTGCAACCACCTCTTGACTTCCCAGCAATGTCGTTATTAAAATTGAAAACTTTGTCATTGAATTTCTGATATTTTTCAGGGAAATATCAGGGGAAAATGAGGGAATATTGTTTGCATGAAGTGCTAGGAACCCTGATTTCAGCATGGACGCCGTGCATTAACAATAGATTGTGCTTCGCGATGACTCGTGAGAGCTCCATGTGCAGGACACACTGCACTGGTTTAGGGAGAAATGCAAAATTTAACTGTTGGTGTCTCGAGATTAAACTCAAGGTTTTGTGAGGTTTTACAGGGTTTACAAGGGAATCGTTTTGTTTGCGCATGTGATGAACCTCAAGGTTTTGTGAGGTTTTACAGGGTTTACTAGGGAATCTTTTGGTTATAACATGTGCGTCCGCAGACTGTTGGTGACTCGAGATGAACCTCAAGATTTTATGAGATTTTACAGGGATTACCAGGGAATCGTTTGTTTGCACTTGTGATGAACCTCAAGTTTTTATGAGATTTTACAGGGATTACAAGGGAATCGTTCGTTTGCGCTTGTGATGAACCTCAAGTTGTAATGAGATTTTACAGGGTTTACAAGAGAATCGTTTGGTTGTGCATGTGATAAACCTCAAAGTTTTGTGTGGTTTTACAGGGTTTACATGGAATCGTTTGGTTGCCCATGTGCGTCCATAGACTGTTGGTGACTCGAGATGAACCTCAAGATTTTATGAGATTTTACAGGGATTACCAGGGAATCGTTTGTTTGCGCTTGTGATGAACCTCAAGTTTTTATGAGATTTTACAGGGTTTACAGGGAATCGTTTGGTTGTGCATGTGATGAACCTCAAGTTTTCATGAGATTTTACAGGGTTTACAAGAGAATCATTTGGTTGTGCATGAGATAAACCTTAAGGTTTTGTGAGATTTTACAGGGTTTACAAGAGAATCGTTTGGTTGTGCATGTGATGAACCTCAAGTTTTTATGAGATTTTACAGGGTTTACAAGAGAATCGTTTGGTTGTGCATGTGATATATACCTCAAGTTTTTGAAAGAATTTGGAGGGTTTACAAAGGAATCGTTTGGTTGCCCATGCGCCTCCGTAGGCCTTTTTTGCTAATATCAGAAGTCACCATGGTAACAAGCGGATCATACACATGTGCTTGCTCTTTTGGCCAACTATGTCTTGTGCCTGTTTTTAGAGACATTGTTTTTCTTCTTTTATGTCATTCCTCCCAGACAATTCTCTGGGCTCCGTTTCAAGTGGAGTCATACCTGCTTCCTTTTTTGGGTTCTCTGTTTGGGGGAAAGACGGGAAGAAATTCATCTGTTATATTGCTGTCACTTAGATGACAGCAGTTAATATTGTCAAACACATAAGGAGGGTTGTTTTAATATTGGAAGGCTTTTGGGGGGCGGGACGGGGGTTGGGGAGTTTCCAGCGAGACATTTTGTGATTGACGGAGCGGAAATTGAGAACATTAATCGCTGGGGGTGCTTCAAGCTACAGCCAGGTGTATGTCTATTGCCAAGTGTTTGCATGAATCGGCCTAAAAAAAAGGAAAAAAGGTGTGGTTGGTTGAAGTCAGGCAGTCAGCGTGGTATATTATTTCTTCATCTTTGGCTCGGGTTCGAGTTCAACAAAGTGAACAAAGCACTAATTTGAAGTAAAAATCCTAAACACAACTGGGCCGGTTGCTGAAGAACTGAATATAGACCGGAAGCACTATTCGCTAGATCAGGGCCAAACATTGTTGTAGTTGAGCCCGCCACATGTCTGTCACAGGTCCGGTTAAAGGTAATCACAAGTCAAGACCCAAGTCACAGGGGAAGAAGTATAAGCAATCCTGAATGTTATAGACCACTATCATGTTGCAGCCATCTTGATTTTTTCCCATTCAAATTAACGTTTTTTCAACCAAAACGAGACTGGAAGAAAAAATAGTCTGGTTCCTTTTTGCACAAAAACATTATCATTCAGTACTGTTATTGGATACAGGGAACATGACTGAAATGGTGGCAGAATGATAAAGGCCTATTGTAACAGTTCACAGTTCTTTTGAATAGCTTGTGACTTGACTTGAGACAGGGGGACTTGTGATGGACTTGTGAGAGCTTGGGATAGACTGGATTGCAACACTGGTGCCAAATTGAGGGGAAAAAACTAACTTTGGTATATTGAATTAACCCTCCTATGTAAACATACATTCTGTGCCGAGTTGTCCTTTTAGTCAAAATCAATAAAGTGACTGTTTTCAACAGTTAAGTGCTCCCAGCCCACATAAAGCAGGATTGACTGTCCGTGACTGTTAATGTAACTCGATACAGCTTGCTTTGGCAGTGGGGTCATTGATAAACCAGCTGTGCCCTCAGATTGCCTGCTTTGTCTTTTCATGGTCTGTTGACTGAGGTTGACTAGTCACAGTGCTTGCTTGACATGATCTGACTGCTGGTGACTAGCCTGTGTTAAAAGTATAGCAGGGGAAGTGGATGGAAATGTTGACTGTCTGTGAATGTTTGAATAGCAGGAGGGTTGAGACGTTTAAATCAGGTAAACTAAATAAATAATAAACTGAGGGAGAGGGGTAATCGTCCGTACTCGCAGCAGAAGCTGAATTGCGGACGCAGCTACAACGTGGTCGAGCCAAAGGCAGCCACCTAACAAACCATGTCTGACCACGGAGCACAGCCAGATTGAAAGTGTTGAATTTTGCGGAGCGAGGAAAACAGCAGGACCCCCCCCCAAAAAAAAATCTTGGCGCAGACAGCTCTACTCAACATGACCGGAGATGCTGGGAATCGAACCCAGGCCACAGCAGTGAGAGGAAGGTGTTGAACCCACTGCACCACCCATGCCACCAGTGTTCAAATAAATGTGCATATAAAAATGTTCAAGTAACTGTGCAGTCTTAATGATAGCTCCAGAACATGCGCTCTGCCCCTTACCAAAAACTTTATCAACCTCATCGCATTTTTTCTCTCTCTCGCTCTCTCAGGGTTTCTTCCGACGCAGCATCCAGAAGAAGATTGACTACAAGTGTCACTTCTCGGGCAACTGCGCCATCGAGCGGATAAACCGCAACCGTTGCCAGCACTGCCGCTTCAAGAAATGCCTGGCCGTGGGCATGTCCAAAGAATGTGAGTGTTGGCTCCATAAACATTTATTTTGTCGATCGCAAAAGTTGCCGCTCTGCACAGTGCTGTATTGAGTGCAGAAAAGACTAACGTTTGTCAAATTCACATAATCCTGATGCAAAATTTGAGGGACGGGTGGCCTAGTGGTTGGAGTTTGTAACTCGTTGGTTGTGTCCTTGGGCAAGCCACTTCACCCCAACTTGCCTCTTTCCACCGAAGAGTGTAAATGGGCACCAACGTAAGCTGGAGAGTAACCTGCAATGGACTGGAATCCCATCTAAAATTCTCAGACGAATGGCTTGCCTTGATTAGCCGCTACCGGCTCGGGAACATACTTTATTTTTGACGAAAAATTCTATCAAATATTTCCTTTTTTTCCCTACAGCTGTCAGGATAGGCCGTTACTCCAAGCGCGTCAAGCAGAGCAACATGGACGAGATCAAGCGGTTGTCCAGCAAGCCAGAGACGGCGGCCGAGCGGGAGGCACGGGAGCGGCACGAGATGGAGATCTACACGCTGTCGCAGGCCGTGCTGCAGGCACACAACCTGACCTGCGAGTACACCAAGGAGAAGGTGGATGCACTGCTGCAGCAACAAGACAGCATCATGGTGAGAGGACGAGACGCGAACTGGACAGTCCATAATAATTATAACAATACAGTTTGCGCACACATCCACTAATGGAGTACCGAAGTGTGACATCATTTAGAACCAGAAAGTGGAGTGCAAACGAATGGAGTACGCGCGCGTTTTGGTTCACGGGCTGAATCACGCGCTATTGTCTTTTACACACATTTTGTGTGCGTGACGTATTCACTTCGGTACTCCATACTGGTGGATACGTGTGCTTTTTAAAGGGAATATACAACATTTGCAAACATCAAAACACGAAATGATCAAATCATCACGAAATATCTCACTGGATTATTAGGGAATGACAGCCTAAAGCATCCTTTAAAGTTGCGGCTCCTGGTGTGCTGACATTTTCAAGAAAAAGTGTATTTTTCCAACGCTGGTCGGCTTGACCAGCGTTGGAGAAAACTTTTATTTTTTCAAAAAGTGCTCCTAATGTTTCATATTTAGTTCGTCTGCGTTTTCTTTGCAATTGATTACATACCTGTGAAGACTACAAGCCTGCTAGACTGATTCTCATGATCTTAGAATTCTTCAAAGTCTATAAATTGCTCCGGTTCATCTTAAGTGGCGTCAGGGAACCAAACTACAAGAACATGATTGGTTGTCTTGGTTTTTCCAGCATCTACGAACCCAAAAAGTGAAACAAGTCAGTGTAACAATATTTTCTATAACATACTAATCCTCCAAATCCATTTATTTCTGAAAATTGCAGCAAAAGCACATGTTGTACATTCCCTTTAAATACTCATATTGATAACTCATGACCGGTGACCCGTGAGTCATTTACTCAATGTGAGATGCCACGTTCATGGTAAGTTATATTTTTCCTGATTTGCCTTAGATGAGGCTCAACGCCGGCGAAGACCTGAACATTCCTCCAACCGTGGACTACAGCAAGTGGAAGCCGGAGGAGCGATCCAACAGCAAAGTCTTTGCCTGGAAGATCTTCTGTGAGGCCATCATGCCTTGCACACAGCACGTGGTGGAGTTTGCCAAATGCTTACCGGGATTCCTCACATTACAGCAGGTATGACTTCCAACACCAAAAGTGCTTACAAGATTTGCTTAGTGCAACAAATATTTACTTAACAATGCTGGTTACCAGCCCGTCGTGCAATATGTTTTAATACGTATGACTGGTTCTCAGCCCTTTTTCCTCAGCACATAAGTAAGATTTGAGGCTTTGCATGGTGGAGATACTAAATAATGAAAGGTTTGCGGAAACACCATGTGCGAATAATTTCTCAACTAAGAGAATGGTTCTGAAAAGAACCAGAGGTATGAACTCAACGTTCCGGTCAGTATGCTCTGACCGGCCTAACCACCTAGGCCCTTTTGGCTAGGGACCATCCACAATCTTGCAGAATCCTCCAATTGCCACCAAAATCATCTGTTATTTCTGGAATTTGTTCAGTGGAGGGGTAACCACCGCCTGAATCCTTCAAAATCCTCCAATAATTAACCTTAGTACATGCGTGATTCGTATGATTCTTGTACTAAAAGAAAGCTAATGAAATGGACTTTCAAATCCGATATATATTGAAAGTGCTATATATGCAGAACTTCACTTAAAAAAATGGTTCCGACATTTGGGCTTTGTGGGTTTTTATACTCACCCTGTACACTGTACAGTGTTCTCCAACTTTGAAAATCAAAGGTTGGCGCTGGGGTCGGCGGGGACTCCTGCGAGCGCGGAGCGCGAAGCCCTTACGGCGTGGGGTCCGGGGCCCGCTTAAGGGCCCCGGGAAAATTTTGGATTGTAGATGCTCTGTGGTGCAATCTGAGGCGATTCTCCAGGCCAGTTCCCCCGATTTTTTTAGCATTCAAAAATTTCCTTTTCAACCTAAAGCAGACTTCTCTCAGATCAAATGACACCTTTTTGTAATTTGGAAAAACAAAATGGGATACAAATTACAGGTTTTTTTACGCGATTTTATGGGTGGTGCCGGTGCCGTGCGATCGTCATCTTTATTTTCATGTTGCGTTTTGTCGTTGTCATCGTCATTTTCCCCCAAAATTTCCCTCTATTTATGACCTACCTGTATGTTCTTAAATGTCGCCAACTAGTTTGGTAAGTCAAATAAATTAAAAGTGGATTTTGTTCTCTTAGGGAACCGGGCCCATACACGATCGCCATTTATAACTTTTGACAATCGGCATGATCGGAACATGTGCACGCGTGTTTTGGCCTCGAGCTCGTTTGCCTCGTACACATCAATGCGTATTATATTGTGTACCGCGTGTGCAAGCACTGAGAAAAAGAAAGTCGGTTGGCTGCACGTAAGATCTGCCGTACGTACTCCTGCTGGTGTGTGTGTGTACTAATACAGATATACATTTTTGCGGCGGGGTTGTCGCTACTTGAAGTATCGGCACACTACGGAACTGGGGATTCAGTTGTACATGTACATCGCGCGTACTATAGTACGTACGGGTGCATATGGGGAATCGCTGGTGTTTGCACGGCCGGCCGTGCGTGTGATTGATTCAGCGAGATTTTAAGACAACCCCGATCGGGCTGGGATGACATCGAAATACATTGTTAATGTGTGGAAAAACAACTGAAATCAATTATTTTAGTAGTAAATGTACACTGCAGAGTCAAAAAAATTAAACCTGGCGGCAGGATTTTAAAGCTTGGCGGGGACTTCTTAAACATGGCGGGCGCCGCAGAAAGCATGGCGGGGCGCCAGGTTTGTTCTACATGTTGGAGAACACTGACTGTAGTCAACCTCGTCCCCAGTGCTTACTTTATTTCCAAAATCATTTTCAATAGTAAGCCCTGGATAGGAAACTTTCTTCCTGTATCCTGATTCGATACCGCAATTGGCCAGAAATGGATTTATATCGTGTACGTACTTGGTGTTGTTATTCACAACATGCAGTACGTGTTTTCGCGATCATTCGTCCATGCCTTCTCGAAAATATTCATTTTCTTTCCAATTTGTTCATATTAATATGAAATGTAATACTGCATGTAGTCTCGATAAGATCGTAACAGTTTAATTCAAATAAAATCGTGTTTTCGTAACTCACGACGAATTGATTCTGTTTTTACCCCAGACACCGCACACAAAAACAAACGCAAATGTAACGCACAGGCAGGCACCAAACTATATCTCATTTGCATAGGTGTTCAAAAATCTGGCACATGTAAATGATCCAATACCAGGGTGAGAGAGCAGCTAGTGGTGGGCGCGTACTGCTCGACACCCTGGGGACGAGGTTGCACTGTAGTATTTTTTTTTAATCTAAACTTTGACCCTTGACCTGTGACCTGTCATCCTCTTTCCTTGCAGGAGGATCAGATGACCCTGCTCAAGCAGGGTTTCTTTGAGGTCTGGATGATCTACCTGTCCCCCGTCATGCTGAGCGAGGAGCGGCTCATCCTGCTCGGGAGGGACAACGTCTTCGCCCGGGACTTCTTGGCGCGCATGGAGACGCCCGATCTGTGGCGTCACATCTTTGAGTTTGCCACGGGGATTCACCAGCTGCGACTCAGCGACACGGAGGTGGCGCTGTTCGCCGCCATCACCATCATGAGCGGCGGTGAGTCCAAAAAGAAAACAAAGCTTTCAAGAACTCATCACGTAAAGGCATATGGGCTCCGTGGGCCAACAAAAGAAGGCGCGTTTTTACCTCTATTGAGAGCTCCGTGAACGGGACACACAGCGTGCGCGTACTTTACTGGTTGGCGCGCGAAGAAAGTATGCACGACTTCCTGAAATTGCAAAAACTATTAACCACCGCGTCTTCGTGTGAGCGTCAGGTGTCTGCGATAGTCCCCGAGATTAATCCCCGCCTCAAGTAACTCTGGATACCAGGCGCGGTTCTACGGGGGGCTAGGGGGGGCTGTAGCCCCCCAAAAATTTTGTCTAGCCCCCCAAAATAAATGCCGTAAAAAAAAAAAAATTGCATTAGCAAAAAGAAGGATTGTGATGTACATGCGAACGGTCTCCCCCTAAAGAAGAAATAGCCGTGACAAGGGTGCATTAGTTAATATAGTGTGAATGATTTTAGGATTTTATTGGAGCTCCCCATTGGAAATATGGCATGAGCCACGCTGAATTCAGGCCAAATTCAAAACATGATTCAGCAACTTTTGATTTGAAATCGAGATCCTAGAATGTTGTTTTTCTCGAAATGTACAGCTGAAGCTGAGCTGAAACTTCATCAGGTTAGATGTTCAGCACCCTTTTTTAGATTTTGAGCACTTTTGTTGCTTCAAACAAACAAAATGCATATTTTGTTGCTTCAAACAAACAAAATGCAAATATCTTCTAAGCAATAGTTATTACCACATGGTGTTACCGCAAACCGAAACGATACCGATACCCCACCATGCAAAGCCTCAAATCTTATAAAACAAAATGCAGCAATAACAAATGATGGACTGTACCTTTAAAGATTGTACTGGTACTGAACACTGAACTCGAGAAACGTAGGTGATTTCCAACGATCAGTCCATTGTGAATGGTTGTAATGTCTGTTCTTCCAGATCGTGGAGGGATCAAGGAGTCGAAGCAAGTGGAGGATCTTCAGGAGAAGTTTCTGGAGTGTCTGCGGCGCGAGATCTCCAGGCGAGAGGTGAAAGACAATCACCTGTTTGCAAAGGTAGATTATTTGTTTTCACGATTTTAAAACGAATACATGTATTTATGCAAAACCAAATGTCAGGACCATTGTTGTCATGAAGTTGTGCATGTAAGCACTTTCCAAATCTAGGATATGAAAGCCCAATTCATAAGCTTTCTTTTAGTACAAGAATCATTCAAATCACTCATGTAATTTTCAAGTTATGGAATTTTGAACACAACCACCATTTTAAAGTTCTGTCCACGGATCACAAAAAAAGGTAAGTGTTCTTTCAGCAAAACGAAACAAATCACATTGGGATGTCTGTGAATTGTTTTCGTTTTGCTGAAGCAACGCATATTTTTTGTGTGATCCGTATACGGAACTTTAAAATGGTGTTTGTGTTCAAAATATCGTAACTTGAAAAGTATGTGAGTGATTTGAATGACTCTTGTACTAAAACAAAGCTCATGAATTGGGCTTTCATGTCCTAAATTTTGAAAGTGCTACATGCAGAACTTCACTAAAACAATAGTACCAAGATTTGGGTTTTTGTTTTTTGCACTCACCCTGTACATGTCCCTACCTGGGATCCCTCATATAAAGTGGTTCACGGAGCCCCTTCATACAGTTCGTGCATTGGTGTACGTGTTCTACATAACCCCCAAGGACTGACACACAAAGGGAGAACAACAGATCCTCTCAGTCCTCGGGAGTTGGGTCTTTTGTTGGAAACGGTCCTCTGTAGTAGGTAAGGCAGAGTGTTATATTACAGGGATAAGGGAAACACAGAGCTTTGACCTTGAGAGTATAGTAAAACACAACCGCACCACCCACACAGTTGTTCTGCAAATTCTTAGTCATTGCTGTGACATTATTTCCCCGTATTTCCAATCATGCATCCACAATATTTCTCCCTTTCCCATACTCTTTAGGTCCTGATGAAGATGCCACTACTGTACTCCACCTCCACCTAATCTTCCTCCCATTCTTATACTCTTAAGGTCCTGATGAAGATGCCGCTACTGTGCTCCACCTCCACCTAATCTTCGTCCCTTTCCCATACTCTTTAGGTCCTGATAAAGATGCCGCTACTGTGCTCCACCTTTACCTAATCTTCTTCCCTTTCCCATACTCTTATGGTCCTGATGAAGATGCCGCTACTGTGCTCCACCTCCACCTAATCTTCCTCCCTTTCCCATACTCTTTAGGTCCTGATGAAGATGCCGCTACTGTGCTCCACCTCCACCTAATCTTCCTCCCTTTCCCATACTCTTAGGTCCTGATGAAGATGCTGTTACTGTGCTCCACCTCCACCTAATCTTCTTCCCTTTCCCATACTCTTAAGGTCCTGATGAAGATGCCGCTACTGTGCTCCACCTCCACCTAATCTTCCTCCCTTTCCCATACTCTTTAGGTCCTGATGAAGATGCCCCTACTGTGCTCCACCTTTACCTAATCTTCTTCCCTTTCCCATACTCTTTAGGTCCTGATGAAGATGCCCCTACTGTGCTCCACCTCCACCTAATCTTCCTCCCATTCTTATACTCTTAAGGTCCTGATGAAGATGCCGCTACTGTGCTCCACCTCCACCTAATCTTCCTCCCTTTCCCATACTCTTTAGGTCCTGATGAAGATGCCGCTACTGTGCTCCACCTCCACCTAATCTTCCTCCCATTCTTATACTCTTAAGGTCCTGATGAAGATGCCGCTACTGTGCTCCACCTCCACCTAATCTTCCTCCCTTTCCCGTACTCTTAAGGTCCTGATGAAGATGCCGCTACTGTGCTCCACCTCCACCTAATCTTCCTCCCTTTCCCATACTCTTTAGGTCCTGATGAAGATGCCGCTTCTGTGCTCCACCTCCACCTAATCTTCTTCCCTTTCCCGTACTCTTAAGGTCCTGATGAAGATGCCGCTACTGTGCTCCACCTCCACCTAATCTTCCTCCCTTTCAAATACTCTTTAGGTCCTGATGAAGATGCCGCTACTGTGCTCCACCTCCACCTAATCTTCCTCCCTTTCTCATACTCTTTAGATCCTGATGAAGATGCCGCTTCTGTGCTCCACCTCCACCTAATCTTCTTCCCTTTCTCATACTCTTAGGTCCTGTTGAAGATGCCGCTACTGTGCTCCAACTCCACCTAATCTTCCTCCCTTTCCCATACCCTCTAGGTCCTGATGAAGATGCCGCTACTACGCTCCACCTCCACCTAATCTTCCTCCCTTTCTTATACTCTTTAGGTCCTGATGAAGATGCCTCTACTACGTTCCACCTCCACCTTGCAGATGGAGACCATGCTACGTTTCCGCATGGAGTTCCCCAACGTCACCATCCCGATGCTGCTCGCCGAGCTGAACAACGTCGCCGGCGAGGATGCGGAGGATCACATCATGATGCCGCTCATGAGCGAGGTGCTCGGCCTCAACGGAAACCAGTGAGTGATGGTTTGTTTCAAGCGCAAACAGAAGCGTAGCCAAAAATTTGTCATTGTGGAGAGAGAGGGGGGTGTTTACCCCCCAAAAATTCCGAAATTTCAATATGCTGGACGGCCTTGTTAATAATGGATTCAACCCGCAATAGTGCGCCATGTGCGGGCCGTATGCAGAGATTACATTCAGCACGTTGATCAGTATGCAAGGTTGACCCCCCCCCCTTTTATTATTGTTTTTTGCCATGGCCGTATTAAACCCCTCCCCCACCTTTCGCTATGCCACTGAGCTCAAAGATGTAATGTACCGGTACGTGCTATTTTCAACTTTCATCCCAGAAATTAGATTATTGTTTTAAATTGCCATTTTTTTCTAGCAACACAAAAAGTTGCTCACTTTAAATGAACCGTCGAATGAAAACAGTCTGCCCACGTTTAATTTAGCAGAATAATTACTTAACAAATTTTGAAGTATTTATCAGAATCAGCTGACTGGTTTTAGATTGGGTTTTGCCCTTTGCCGACGTATTTATAAACACTGTTTACTCTGTGTTGTTTGAGGGCTTGCGAGAATAAAATCACAAGCTTACTCAGGTGGGACTCGAACCCATGACCTCCTACTTACTGGTGCAGACGTCTTACTGGTTGACCACCGAGCCTGCAGGGGTCAGCTGGCCCATTGAGTCTGATGTAGCAGTGGGTTCCACAACCAAACTTTTCGTAAGATGGTGCTCACCTAAAGAAGCTGTGATGAAAGGACTAGGAACAGTCTTCTTGCAGGGCGGATCTGTTTCTGCTCAAATCATAATAGTCCTTCCAATAGACCTGAGAGCGTATGGGAGCGAAGTCGGGACGCCAGATAAAGTGGGGACCGTCTACTACATAGGAAAGCGCACATGTGTAAACAAAGCGTGACGTGATTACGTCTCAGGCTTACTTTTTTG
This sequence comes from Patiria miniata, assembly GCF_015706575.1. Classification (NCBI taxonomy): domain Eukaryota; kingdom Metazoa; phylum Echinodermata; class Asteroidea; order Valvatida; family Asterinidae; genus Patiria; species Patiria miniata. Next base: position 8,698,835 of record NW_024037047.1, read on the forward strand.
TTTGTTTTCTCTTGTTAAAAAATTAGGCGGAAAAGACCTCACGACATCGCGGAGCGTCTCCCCCTGACGAAGATCACAAAGGAAGGCGGTCTGTTTCAGCCGCCCAAGGCCGTCGGTGGGGTGCCCACCCAGCGTTCCCCGTCATCGTCAGAACACGAAGAAGTCAACATGGTGGTGTCGATGATGACGGCCGCGACGTGAGAACGCCGACAAGAGATCGGTTCATTTTTGTACATTAAATTCATCAATCATTCATGTGAAACAATGGGCGACGCCGAGTTTGCACAAAAAAACGACGTTACTTGCAACCGTCGTTGGGGAGCAATCCGAGCGGAGCCAAGCAGGGTTTGAACTATCATTGCAACGTAAATGCACATCTTGTGTTTTTCTGTGGGATTCAGGACTCTAGATTTTTAATTGTGAGAGAGCTGTTTGTATATGTCATCCACATTTTGTAGGAGCCTTGTTGTGCCATTGCCTTAAAAGGCGGCAGACTCAGGCAAAATAACATGTCATACAGTTGTACCTTTTTTTAAGGAGTGGCATATCTATAATCGCTTGCGTTCAACATTTCCCGATCTGTGGTCTAGTTGTACAATTTCTGCAGAGCCCGGCCTTAATGAGATCCAGTTACATGATGTCAAGGTACCAAGTGACTATCTAGTTTCACCGTGGTCGGCCACCATGGCAGTAGGCAAGTGTCTGGTTAGACAGTAGGGGTATAATGTTCACATAATTCTTTATCAAATGGCATAATGGTCACTACCTGTGCCATGTACGGTTGTCATGATCGTGCCGACCCAGCACCGGGTGTGGTTCCATGGTTTCTCTCACAGTTTTTGCCATCCATCACAGCTTGAAGGCTTGCCTACTACCTACCGCACGCGGCGCTATATGATCTTTGCCAACGACAATGGTGACGCTGACTTTCCAATCACGACCCTACCTAGAGTCGTGAACTTTTAGTAAGGCTGTGTCCAAACGACATTGGCTATGGTAAACAATTACAACAGCGTATATGGGAAGCAGCTGAAGCCGATTCCTATCAAGGGCTGATCCAGAACACAATTTTTTTGGGGGGGGCCCAAAAAAATTTTGGTCCCCCAAAAAAGTTGGTCAAAAAAAATAACGGCGTGGGGTTCGGGGCCCGCTTAAGGGCCCTGAAATCTTTTTGGATTCTAGATGCTCTGTGGTGCGATCTGAGGCAATTTCTGACCACTTTAACCAATGTTTTTTTGAGGAAAAGATGGTGGTGTACTCATTGCCTGCCTTTATTGCGATGTCACATAAAAAAAAAAAAATGGTTTCGTTTGGGGGGGGGGGGGCATGGCCCCCTTTGGCCCTCCCTGGATCCGCCCTTGATTCCTATAGATGAGCGTGTTACGGCTAGCCTTACCCAAGTCATTCGAAATGCAGCCCAAGTCAAGAATAAGTCCATGTGTAATAGACCCCTCTCATAGACAGCCATCTTTGTAGGCAAATTACAACTGCGCATTCAACGCCATCCAGAAGGTGTGCAAAATAGCATGTTGGTCAAAATTCCTTCAAAATGCGGCACAGCTGATGCGCGTCATGAAAATTTGACTCCAAAATGCAGATGCAGGTGTTTCAATCTGTAGGAAGTGACATCATTTGAGAGATATCTACTTCCAACAATGATGATGTCTCAGGGCACTTTTCATCCAATTCATGTGTATTTGTGATTCTAATGGCATTTGTGATTCTATTGGCATTTACGACTTGAAAAATTTGAAATTTTGTTGTCTGGTCAACCTTCAGACTATAAACATGTATTTTTTTTGGGTCAGGGCATTTAATACCAAATGTTACCGTACAAGTTAATAAAATATACCACCGAAGCATACAGATATATAACTGTATGAATTCACCAAAAAAAATACCACCGAAGCATGGAGCAGAGTCAACGTTCTTTGTGCATTGCATCTGAACAGTCCTTAAAACCAATAGACTGATTCGATAGGCCCCGCGCCAGGCGCGGTTCTAGAACCAATATTTGGGGGGGGCTAGCATGGTGGAAGCAGAATTTTTTCAGGGAGGCGTGCTGAAATGTGGACCGGTTATTTTTTCCAGACGCTTAGGCCTCCGAAAATCAATAGGTTGGGGGGGGGGGGGGGGGGGGGGGCTCATGTCATATTTTCAATGGGGAGCACCAATAAAATCCTAAAATCATTCACACTATATTAACTAATGCACCCTTGTCACGGCTATTTCTTCTTTAGGGGGAGACCGTTCGTATGTACATGTACATCACAATCCTTCTTTTTGCTAATGCAATTTTTTTTTTTTTTACAGAATTTATTTTGGGGGGGCTAGACAAAATTTGGGGGGGGGGGGGGCTACAGCCCCCCCTAGCCCCCCCGTAGAACCACGCCTGCCCCGCGCACGGGGCAACAATACCAGCACCCCTAATTCCTATGCCTTACTGCATGTACCAAACACGCGCGTTGTATGGGAGTGCACGCATTTCGGACATTTCAAAAACTTCAGGAGTCGGGGCTTAGAAAATCAGTCTATTCTCAAATTTTTCAGAGAAATGTGGCGTTTGAGGAACGGAAGTAATTTCTTCACTTCCATATCAATGCAATGCATCACTGATGAAAGTTTGTTATTTTATTTTTTTTTTTATTATTTGATTTCCCATCCAATGCAACTTGGAATATTGACAGCTCAAATTTATCAGCAAAGAGATCGATATATATTTTTCATTTTGTAAAAGGTAGCAGTAAGTTATTCATACATTGTATAATAATGTTTTTACAATTATTGTTATTATGATTGTTTAGATTAAGATTGTGTTTTACGTGGTGTTGTAATGTGTTTTCCATTGTTTCACTGCCCACCGATAATTTTGTTTTTTAAAGTGCATGGAAGTGATTTGAATTGTACTGAGAAACAATGAAATGAAATAGCGAATGAAACAGAAACTGAATCCTGTTTTAACAACTGAAATAGAAGCATTTGTCTGAAATTTGGAGGGAAACAATTCTGTTTATAAAATCTTAAAGAAGATAGAATGGAATGAAGATACTACGGAGCTGGGCACAATTTACTTTTATTTGCTAGGAATGCCACTTTAAGCCCCCCAAAACACAGAAGGCACTGCTAGCGTTATGAATGGAAGTGTAATGTCCGTGACACAGCCAGTTAACCATGATGAAATGATTCGGAGAAATGATCCAAAACTCCTTGTCTGTAATCTCCTTGACCCATTCATCATCATCATCATCTAGGGGTCGCAACCGAGATCTCGTTCACAACGCCACACCAGGTGTCTTTATCCCTCATTATGTACAGAAGGTCTTCAGTTTCACATTGGGTGACCATTACTAGATGATGAGTGTATCAGATTTGAAAAATACATTTTCAGGTTTGTTCACTGAGATCTTAAATGCCTTGTCATGATCTCATGGACACTACATAACGATCCAAAAATGATCCCAAAACTCCTTGTCCATAATCTCCTTGACCATTACTAAATGGTGAGTGTATACATTTTCAGGTTTATTTTGAGTGCGTTCGATTACTTCCCCCAGCTTACTCGCGCCTGCTCCTCGCGTGATGACAGACATGCGCAATGGAGCTACATGTAAATAAACGAACGGTTTCGGGTAAAGTTTCATGCAAGAGCTGGGAAGTTGAACTTTGACATGACACTGAGGCTGCATCGGAATCAACTGTCTAGAGCTAGGTCTAGGTCCGCGCCCATTGAAAATACGCGGGGAAGGGCTGAGAATAGACGTAGCTGTAGCTCTGGAAGCGCACGGCCTCTGGCGCTAGCCGGACGTCACGTTGGCAGCCATGTTTATTGCATGGCCTTATTGGATACTTACCCAACTAACCGGCTCTGCGAGTCGGTCACTTGGGCCAGGCTCGAGTAAGCGCGAGAAGTCACGTGAGAGGTAAATTGAACTCTGTCGTGCTTGCACGAGTAAGCGCGGGGGAAGTAATCGAACGCGATCTCACTGAGCTCTTAAATGCTCTGTCACGGACATTACATAACGATTGCTTTGCCCTTGGGTATTCACACAGCACGTCACATATAAAGAAAGCATCATAGGATAGGCCTACATTTTGTACACGTACATCGGTTGTGCTGCACCTTTGAGAAGTACAAAAAATAAGACGATATCATTAATACTAGACACTTTGAATATACCAGTAGCAGCCATGTTGAAGGTGTTTGTTTGTTATTTGACTTCTTTCACAACGCAAAAAAAGGTCTACTATAGGGGGGAAAAAAGCACAACATTTCCAAGATGGCTGCCACATCACTTCAAAGTAGTCAAGTTCATCATATTTGTCATGAATTCCTTGCTGTTTTTTTTCCCCAAACATATGCAGTGAGTTGGAGATTGGATGTCATTCAATTGACTTACAAATTCCGTGGGACTTTGTTTCCTTCACGAAGAATACCTCGTATAGTTTGAAATACAATAACATTGTTTTATTAGACATATGTAAATTAGTTCTTTAATTATGCAGTTAATGGAGAAGTGCATATTCATGAGTGCATATATTATATCTGTATTTTTAGATACAAGACAGAATGTTGCGGGGATAATTCAAGTGTATGGGTGTTAAGGTTGATTAATTTTTTTATATTGTAAAGTTGTGGATTGAATTCTTGAATGAACTGAACTGATTGACAAGGGATAGTCTTGGCCCAAGACTGGAGTTGGATTCGATTCCGGCTAATGCAGCTGGTCCCAATGATGAGAGGGCATTATTAACAAGAAAAATCCAGCCTTGGCACAAGACTAGACTAGGGGAAGAAAGGAATTCTAGTGAGCCTCGCCCAGTTTCAAGGGTCGCACACGCATGAATACCAAAGTAAAAAGAGTGATTAATTTCAGATGTTTGTTTCTAAAACTTATTGAAAAAAAAAAAATAAACGAAATTTAAAAAATCCCAGATTTGACTTTTTTGCAAAGAGGTATATTTAAACAATCAAAATGTTGATTTTTGTAACATTGGGTACTGTACATAATATTTTGTAAAATATTAAAAACAAAAACAAAAAAAAACACCAAAATGTTTATATAACCTTGTACAGAATAATGGTTTTGATGTTGTTTACATTGTATTTCTCCTCTACTTTGGTAATTGGCTGACTTTAAGGCAATTTAAAGTTACATAATTTAAAGAGAGTTTGTAAGGGGAACAATTATACTTTTTAAAATACATAACATTTTCATTTGCTGTTTTTTTTCTCCAGAAATGGATGACTTGGGGGTTAGTATTTTATAGCAAATATTGTTGCACTGACGTGTTTACAGTTTTGTGTTCATACATGCTGGAAAAACTATGACTAAAATGCTGTTCTTGTGGACTGGTTCCCTGACCCTACTTCAGGACGAAACAGAGCAATTTATAGACGTTGGGAAATTGTCAGGTCAGGGAACCAGACTATAGGCTTGTACCCATACACAGGTGTGTAATTGATTGCCAAAAAAAAAAGGGTACTAACTAAAGTTGGTAAAATGGGGGCAGTTTTTGAAAAAAAAAGTCAGATTTTTTTCCAACGATGGTCCACCGACCATCACTGGATATTGATACAAAAATACCAATTATGTTGAAAATGACAGCACACCGGATGCCATGATTTCACAGGATGCTTGAGACTGTTGTTCACTTGCAGTCCAATAAGGTATTTCATAATAATTTGGTAGTTTTGGTTTTTTTTTATTTTTGCAAATGTTGTATGTTACCTTTAAGGCCAGTGTAGTGAGGAATGTGGACTCTATGAAATACAGACCCATTGGTTGTATTGGGCATGCCTAAATGAAGATAGTTATAGGACAGTGACAGGCCACATGTGAGGAGTCCATATAAGGTCAAGAGACTACATTTTATAGGAGTCCAAATTGCATAGGACATTGCAATATTTGCACTGTGAATTTGTGAATATTGACATTTCAACACACCCCCCCCCCCCATTTTTTTTTTTTGCCGTGAACATATTTGTGACGTCATATTTACTCTGCATTGGGCATTTGTGTAAAGTTTTGTCTGTTTGCTCCAAATGTATCGTATCCACTAAGTTGAAACTTGAACAAGTTAGTTGTGATGCAGACTTCTTATGATTTGAGCAATTCTGTTGCTTCAAACGAGGGGAAAAGGCACAAAAAATTTATCCTACGTACCTTTAAGAAAGGTTCAAGAATTTGTTTTGTTTAGTAGACGACTTTTAATTTAATTGCATCCTCAACCATTGTCATATTTTGAAATAACTATTGTACCCTCAGCGCATATGGTATTTAATACTAAATTGACACGATGTAGGGCTGTATTTTTATTAAAAAATAATGCAATTCATGTATTGTCTTTATTGAACCGAATCCGTGCTTAATGTGTTTCATTCCCTGTTTTTCAGTGCTATATACAGATACTGAATGTTTATGAGTGCAATGGTAAGAATAATTTTGCGCGGTGACAGATGGACTGTTCCATTTCACAAGGTGAAGCTGATTGGAATGGAACATTCCATCTGTCAGTGACTTTAATTATTTTGTCTGTTGCACAAATATGAAACATTTGTTGTTTGATTTAATAGACAACACCTGAATAAATCCTCGTCATCTGATATGTGATTGTACAATGGAAGTTGTATCAACTGCGGAATGGAATTTCCATTTTTGTTTTAACTCGTCTAACTTGCAAGGCAATTTGGGATTGGTTTGGGGTTCAAAGGTCAAAGTTTAAGGTCACCGTAGTGAGTTAAAAGGTTAATGGTTTCTGGATAACTTGAGTTACAATTGAGATTTTGGTGGAAGAAGGATTTTGAACGAGTTAAATTTGATAAAACGCTCCGATGAAAAGCGCTACACAATGCAATTTGTTTTGGGGATTGTTAAAAAAACTGTATTCAACATTATTGGATCTTCAAAGGGTTCAAATTTCCCAGCCATTTCGATTTGGTTTATTATCGATCTTACATTTTTAATGAAATTTGGCAAAAAAGCTTATCTTCAAACAATGCATGCTTTGGCAGTAAGAGCAACATGTTGCGGCATTGAATTGAAATTTTGTGTATTTGTTAAACGTGATGGATAACACAGAATGGAGAGGAATTGTCAAATAATATGAAGACTACAATCGAAACAATGTTCTGCACTGTCACGGAAAAAAAACAACACCTGCTGAAATTAATCAACAGTAATTTTCTTTCAAATGAGGGCGCGCTACACAAAGAGTGGTCAACACTGTCAAGAATTTTTGTCAACACGTGATAAACCTGCCTAACTTAAGTCAACTTTTGTGTAGAATTACAAACACGACGCACTCGGTTTCCAGACGATTACTTAAGAAATAAACTAAAAATAAAATTAACATATCCAGAAAATGTTCCGTGCGAAAAAAAAATACACGGCGAATTAGGAGTCAACTTTCAATATTGAAAAAAAAAAAACCACACACACACACTCGGTTTTCAGAACCGATATCTCAAGAAATGTATGTTGCATTGAATTGAAAATTCGTACAATAATTACTTATGACAGAAAACCAAAGACAGTTGAAATTGGAAAGGAATCGTAAAATAATACTACCAAAAAAATATACAGCGAAAACAACTTACTGTTTAAAACACGGAGAAAAACAACTTACTGTTTTAAACACGGAGAAAAACCTACCGTATAAAGCAATCCTTAATTTTCTTTCAAAGGAGGGCGCGCTACACAAATAGTGGTCATCACCTAAAACGAATTTTGTCAAAGAATAGCTACCTAAAACCGAAACACATTTCCCATTTCCTAAGCAAAAAGAAAAACGGATTTACGAAACCCATTTCCCATTTCCTTAAACAAAAAGAAAAACGGATAACGAAACTCAATTCCTATTTCCTTAAACAAAAAGAAAAACGGATAACGAAACCATTTCCCATTTCCTAAGCAAAAAGAAAAACGGATAACGATACCCATTTCCCATTTCCGAAGCTCAAAGAAAAACGAATAACGATACCCATTTCCCATTTCCAAAGCTAAAAGAAAAACGAATAACGATACCCATTTCCCATTTCCGAAGCTAAAAGGAAAACGGATAACAGATATCGATTCTCCCATTTCCCATTTCCATACGCAATAGGATAACGGATATCGATTCTCCCATTTCCATTTCCATTCGCAAATAGGATAACGGAATTCGAATCCCAAATCCCAAATCCTATCGAGAACAAAATGAGGAATTCGCAGTGCATGATGGGAAATTCGGAACTTTTTCGCAACTTCGTCCCCTGGGCTTACTTTATTTGTCAATTCTTTTCATATTGTTAAGTACCTGTGAATGCGTACTGCTCAACACCACGCAAACGAGGTTGCACTTGACACCGTTAATTGTGAAGAGCGCCACCTAAGTTTGACAAAGTGCTTTTGTTAACAATTGCCAATCTCACGTGGTTCGATGCATATTCGTAATAATTGGCGCCGGGCAAAATGGTGGAGGACTTTCGACAAATTCAACGTCACAACAGTCCAAGTAAGTTTGCCAATAATGGCCTGAAAATGTAACCATTTGGCCTTCGGAAGTTAGGTGGGAGTGACTGAACTACTGTAGATACTTCAGAAGTTGACGAACTGTTGAAAACACGACTGGAACCTGAGTTTTTAGAGAAGGAATTCCTTCAGTTATCTTTTTCTTTTCTCCATTTTCCCGAGAATCTGGTGAGATGGGCGTGGTTATGAATATGAAGGTGGAAAGAATGTTGCAACCTGACTTGTTTCTTCATATAGGCCCCATCATCTCAATAAAGGTCAGTCATTGCAAAAATGTTGAAAAGACATGAATCTGAGAAATATTTCCAATTTTGTTAGGGAAATATACTTAGAAAATTGTCTTGACTTAGCCTAATTTGGAAAGAATGTTCTAATTCTACCTCCATGGTTGCAACTAGCCCCATAAATGTGGCCTATGTACTGGACTGCCTCCGTAAACATAGGCCACACATCCACATGTACAAAAATCGTGTCGACTTTGCCAAATTTTGATTTTCACATTTAGGCTTAGTTTGTAGGGTTTTTTTGCTTTAGAAGCATACTCACCCTCTTTATAGGCTAGTCAGAAAGTGCTGCCTTTTTCAGATGTCTAATTTTTGTGAAATTTCATGTTGAAATTTTGATACGCAAACGTGTAAAAATGAATCTGGAAATTTCACGAAAAATAAACATCTGAAAAAGGCAGCACTTTCTGATTAGCCTATAAAGAGGGTGAGTACGCTTCTAAAGCAAAAAAACCCTACAAACTAAGCCTAAATGTGAAAATCAAAATTTGGCAAAGTCGACACGATTTTTGTACATGTGGATGTGTGGCCTATGTTTACGGAGTCAGTCCAGTAAATAGGCCACATTTATGGGGCAAGGTTGCAACCTGATGTAGCCCAATAAATAAATGTGGCCAATTCAATGGACTACCTCCGTAAATAAAGGCCACACTTGGAACATGTACCCAAATATGTAAAACTTGAAAAAAATTCCGTACTGGGCCACAACTTTTCTTCAATAAATTTTCATGCGCCAAAAGTTGTATCCTTTATGGTTATTCCCTCCACTTTCCCTCCTCTACTCTCACCCTCTCCTTTCCTTATTCCTATTTATTAATCAGTCACTTACTTCATCGAGATTCGAACCTCAGACTCTTGTTTGAAACACGAGACTCTTAAACGCTAGGCCGCGCACGATCGCTGTTGCAATAATCAATCTTTGGACGTATTTGAAGTAGCCATTGAAATAAACTAAATATTCATGAGAAAATAAATATTCATAATGACGTATTGCACTCTCATTGGCCGGCTCATGCGACGTCATGGTTGTCGATGTCATGCGATGTCATGCGTACCGCTGTCTGTCAGCCACTTCAATCAGTTTTGACCGGCTGCTTCAACTTAGTTCTGCACGACGTGTGCATCCAAAATGGGCTCTAAAAACACATTTTGCCTAATTTTTTTTCGCATTAACACAGCTTCCTGGATTCCTCTTAGGTGAAATCCGAAGGTGAGGTGAAAATTGATGTGTTTAGCGGCAGGTAAATTTGTGTCCCAGTATGGAATTTTTCCCTAAAACTTTGTCAAATTTGGATTTTCACATTTTAGGCTTTATTTGTAGTTTATTTACACTTCAGAAGCATAATCACCCTTTTTAAAGCGATAGAAAATGTATCCCCCCTTTTTCAGACATCAACTTTTCGTGTAATTTCGTGTTGGAATTTAGATATGCAAACGTGTCCAAACAAACATGGAAATTCCATGAAATATAGATGACTGAAAAAGGGGGGATGAATTGAATCTGGTATTTTATAAATTACAGCATTTTATAATTTGACCAAAGGCAATGAAAGTAGGATAGTTCAAATTACGTGAACATCTATTTGTATGCCGAGATTGATCTTTCTTGCAGGCATGCATGAAAATGCACAAGACCCCTGGATTGTGAGTGTTCAGTTTGCAAGTGGAGTTGTTCGTTGGATTGTTCGGAATCATCGGCAAAGGGGGACAAGGTTGCATGTTAAAGTGAGGTGAGGTAACCATTTTTCTTTTCAGCTCAAGGCCACCTGTACTTGTTCCCCCTCCCCCCTCCCCCCAATTTTCGGACTAAGACGTCCCATGTGTTGTTCAGAGTGAGTCAAACAAAGATTCTTGTACTTTTTTATGTGCAAACAAATTTGAATCTTTCCTGATTCTATAAGGCCAAAAAAAAAGACTCCGGTTTCTGGTATGCGCGCGCGTCGCCGTAGCCATGCACGTCAGCAAAATGAAATTTTTTTTTTCAATGAAAGATGATGTCTCAAAACGCCAAACTCACTGGTTTGACTGGAATCTTGCTGCTGCACAATTTTAACGTGTTTTTGGATGGGGTTATGTTCGAGAATAAGCTTTATGTGGCCTCTCTGGACTCCCATATATTTGCACTAAGTTTAGTCGGGCACCATTTGCAGTCATCAGCCGACATTTGAGGCCAAAAAAATCAGGTAAAAAAACAAAAAAGCCGCGTCGCCGCACCACTTTTTGGGCAAGCTCCATACCAGAAACTGGAGACTTTTTTTTATGGCCTAAGTTGTAGCAACTGCTGTACATGTGAACCAATTTGAGCGAGGATTTAATCAATTTAAAAAAAGTAACACAAATGCTCTCATAAACAAGTCAGGTGTGTTTACAAACACAAATGCCCCGCAACCGTGACTGTTCCCATGACATAACACCACTCTTTTAACATCAACTTACATGTACCTTGGTCACATGGAATGTTTATTGACAGCATTAGTGTTTTCTGTAGGTTTTATATGAATCAATCTCAGAATAAATACAAGATTTCTATTGTTTTAGCCAATGTGACCTTGACCCTTGACATTTCAACCCCCAATGCAATAGGCTTTTTCATATTACAGGTGTACCAAGATTTTGGCCGTTTTGGGTAAAAAATGAAATGTTTGTTTTCTGCCTGGATCTTGACTTTAGTGAGCTAAATTCTCTTGGGGATTTATTTCTGGCATCTACCCACCTTGTGTGAACATGTGACATAGTTTCGTGAAGTTGGATTTTTTGGCCAAAAGTTAGTATTTTTGATGACCGCGGATATGGAAAACTTTTCAGATTTTGGCCTTTTTGGGTAAAAAAATGAAATGTTTGTTTTCTGCCTGGATCCTGACTGTAGTGAGCTGAAATTTCTTGGGGATTTATTTCTGGCATCTACTCACCTTGTGTGAACATTTGACTTAGTTTCGTGAAGTTGGATTTTTTGGCCAAACATCAGTATGACCGCAGATTTGGAAAACTTTTCAGATTTGGACCATTTTTGCAAAAAAAAATGAAATGTTTGTTTTCTACCCGGATCCTGACTGTAGTGAGCTGAAATCTCTTGGGGATTCATTTCTGGCATCTACTCACCTTGTGTGAACATTTGACTTAGTTTTGTAAAGTTGTGTTTTTTGGCCAAAAATCAGTATTTTTGATGACCGCGGATATGGAAAACCTTTCAGATTTGGACCATTTTTGCTAAAAAACTGAAATGTGTGTTTTCTGCCCGGATCCTGACTGTAGTGAGCTGAAATTTCTTGGGGATTCATTTCTGGCATCTACTCTCCTTGTGTGAACATTTGACCTAGTTTTGTGAAGTTGAATTTTTGTCCAAAAATTAGTATTTTTGATGACCACGGATATGGAAAACTTTTCAGATTTGGACCATTTTTTGGTAAAAACTGAAATGTTTGTTTTCTGCCTGGATCCTGACTGTAGTGAGCTGAAATCTCTTAGGGATTCATTTCTGGCATCTACTCACCTCGTGTAAACATTTGACTTAGTTTCGTGAAGTTGGATTTTTTGGCCAAACATCAGTATTTTTGATGACCGCGGATATGGAAAACTTTTCAGGTCTACTTCACTCAACTTACCTGTAGAGCAATACTACTTATGCATATTCCCCCTACCGGCAGGTATTTTCCACTAAGAGTTATATACAATAGCGCCCTCTGGCGCCCTACCCATAATACCCTGCGGCATGTGTGCCTCGTGAGCGTCCTCTTTTCTCTTGGCAGGTCGGGTAGGATGTCTGTAAAATAGCTCCTGTTTTTCCTCGTCAATTTACTACCCTTTTTTCGCTCAAGAGAAGTTTTTAATTAAAAGAGTTAATAAAACAACAGTTTGTAGAGTTTCTCATCATCTTCTTGGTTATATTTATTCGATTATTATGAAGCGTTTGGGGAGAACCGATCTGTCACAAACCGGGGGGAATTCCTCTCCCACGGGACGGACCGAGTTCTCGGGGGACTCTGCCGTTAACGCTGCATCGTTACCGCGGCAGCAATCCCTCGTCAAGCACCCTCAGCCACTGCTGGCTGGGGGCATTGGTAGTTCTGCTGACAAGTTAAAGGGTCCTCGGTCTCCTTCTCTGTTCAATTCAAGTGGAACACCCAGGCAAAAGGCACGTTCCGGCAAGGTTTCTTTAAAACATACCTCCTGTGCCAGAGCGAAGCCTAAAAAGAGCCGACAGGGCAAGCGTGGCTTGGGTACGAGTGCCGCTATAGCCCCCGGCCCTTCCCCGAGCGCGGGGCAGCCTGAGGGGACACATCCATATTGGTCGATGTCAATTACATGTACTCAAATGGTCAATCTCAGAAAGCCATCAATCAATCCCACGGTCAGGCCAACTCAGTTGTTTGTTTTCTCAGCTGCATACCTCTTGAACTTTGCCCAGATGATTTTGTGTGGCCGTGTTAGCAAAGCTTTCTGTACGCCGTGCCACATAGGCTAAGGCCTTCACTGGTATCAACGAATTCTATTCGGCTTGAGTTGTTTTGATGACTACCATAATGGACTTACCTGACTCATGACGACCTCTACCCATCTGTCTCGTGGGAGCTCGTCAGAGAGACTTTGAGGCTGACATCAATATCATTGGGCCAACACAGTGTTGCGCCCCTCTTGCATTTCCCTTGGGAAGATGTTGATGAGATTTAGTCGACTGTCTAACACATCAGCATGGGGAACAAGCCCTGGCCTGAAGGGTACACAACTGCAACTCCTGTTCAGGCCAGAGCACTGAGAATTTTGCGGTTTTCAAACAAAGATTCTCGCTGCAACTTCATGGTGGCCCCATCCAGCCGTTTTTCCGCCTCACTCCTGGCCTCTGCTCATATAGTAAAGGCAATTTGGCTGTGCTGTGGAAACAAAGATTGGTGGCATTCACCTATTTTTCTTGTACCGGCCCAGTCAGCACTGCATTCAGTGGGGTAGGAAAAAAATCCTTTCTTTCTTTCCTTCTTTTCTGCCTGGCGTCGTTACCCCATCCTTTGCAGTTGACCAGTGAAGAGGTTTTTACCTTGTTTCTGGAATTAGGCAAAGGACTGCCAGTTTTCTCTCCTTTCCCTTTGCTCATCTGTCCTATCATTTCTTTGCTGTCTATTCTCAGTAATAGTCCAGACCCTTCTGATTTTGGTGCTGGCCTGGAGCCCTCTCTGGATTCTTAGAACTCTGCCTCTCCGTAGGGTACTGGAAATAAACATGTTGCAGGTCATGGCCGCCTGGTAGTACAGGGTCCCGAACTCATTGGTAATGCTCTGAGAGGCTGACCTATCAACAGGTGTAAAAGGTCGAGGTGGTTGTACTGCCATGGACATGCATGGATTGGTGGTCCGTGCACCCACTTTCGGTTGCATTCCTGAGGCCATCGGGGTGACTTTGTTACGGCAATGTGTTCGTTTGAGTTCCTTTGATTCCTTTGAGTGCTTTAGGCCATTATCAGTCCTTGGACTGACTGACTCTCTTTTTAATCTCTTTCTAACAAAATGCAAACATGACAACACAAACAAAGAATACAGAATCCTTACCTGCCCACGCAAATCCACCTTCTCGTGCACAGCGTTCAAAGCCTCTTGGTATTGCTTTTTCAAATATCATCCTATACAGTGTTTAAACGTCGGTGAAGGGCAAAAACCTAACCTAATTTAATTTATATCACCCCGACGCAAAATTCCATCTTATAATCAAGGGGTTTTCGTTCTAACTTCACTTCCGTTCAGTCTTTTGTTGTTAACAACTCACCTTTACTTGTTAGCTCTGTCCGAGAGTAGACTGAACAACAACATTTCTTCTGATTCATTGAAATTACCTGGTTATATCTTTCATCGCCCTGACCATCCTCCATCTCATGGTCTGGGTGTCTATGTTAAAGAAAGCCTGCCTTTAGCCCATGAAAGCACCTTGGAATGCAACAACCACGAATACATGTGTTTTCGGCTCTCTCTTCTCCATTCCACAACATATCTGTACTTTTTGTATCGTTCACCTTCTACTTCATCCTGTGCAGTGCTTGATGCGATCTCAGATAGCATCGACCGTGCTATTTCCCAGCACCCTGCTTCTCAAGTCATGGTGTTTGGTGACTTCAATGTTCATCACAAGGAGTGGCTGATTCACTCTCGTAATATTGACATTCCCGGTATTGCAACATATAATTTTTCCATCTCGCAAGGTTTTACTCAGATTGTAGCTTCCCCTACTTATATTCCGGACCGAGCTTTCGATGGTAGGTATCTATTGGATCTCTTTTTGTGCTCTAACCAAGACGACTGTGTTGCCAAGGTCTTGCCCCCAATTGGTAACTCAGATCACTCAACTATTTCTGTCTCTGTTTCATATTCTTCCCCCTCAACTACATTTCAGCCTTTCCACCGTACTGTTTTCCAGTTTGGAAAAGCTGACTGGGATGGTTTTCGATCTTTTGTTGTCGACGTTCCTTGGTCAACGATCTTGAAACTTGGTCCTGATTTGGCTGCAGATGAGTTATCCCAATGGATTAACCTTGGTATGGAGATATACATCCACGTACCTACCAGATCAAGGCCCATTCCCAACCTTGGTACACCCCAACTTGTGCTGCAATGATTGCTCATCGTAACCATTTTTGTAAGAAGTATCATCTCTTAGGAACTTTGGATAGTAAACATCTCTTCCGTGAAGCTCGTAATTGCTGTAAGAGAGTTTTAGAGGATGCAAAGCAGCAGTATGCAAACTCAGTTGCATGTTCCATTTCAACACAGCGGCTTGGTTCTAGGGACTTTGGGCGGATTGCGAACAGTGTTCTAAACCGCAGTAAGTCTTCTATTCCTCCTCTTTCATGGACCCGAAGTTCTTACTTCTCCTCTAGATAAGGCAAACCTTTTTGCTGACAATTTTGTCTCTAACTCTACTCTCAATGATGAGGGGCATCCACTTCCTCCCTTTCCACCCCGTACAGCCACTGAGGTCCCTAATTCTCTTATCACTCCCAAGAAGATTGCCCGGATTATTCATACCTTGGATGCCACCAAGGCGACTGGCCCTGATGGAATTCCTGTAATTGTACTTAAAATGTGTTCTCCAGAACTTTCTCCTGTTCTTGCCAAGCTGTTCAACTTGTGCTTAGTTGACTCCGTGTTCCCTTCATCTTGGAAAGTGGCATCCGTTGTCCCTGTCTTCAAGGGTGCTGGTGAGCGTTCAGATCCTACTAACTATCGTCCTATCAGTCTCCTTTCCGTAATTAGTAAGATTTTTGAATTGCTTTGTCAACCAGCAGCTCCTTGGATACTTGGAGGACAACGACCTTCTAACTGACTGCCAGTATGGATTTCGCCATTCCCGCTCGACCGGTGATCTGCTGTCTGTAATTACCGACCATTTTAATATGGCCTTAGATTGCAGGGGTGAGGCTCGTGTTGTAGCTTTAGATATCTCAAAGGCCTTTGACAAAGTTTGGCATAATGGCCTGCTCCACAAGCTTCAGTCATATGGTGTGTCGGGTGGAATGTTGTCTATAATCTCTGCCTTTCTTTCCAACCGCAAGTTGAAGGTTGTCCTTGAGGGTCAATCTTCTCCTACTCGCTCTATCAATTCAGGTGTTCCCCAGGGCTCGGTCCTTGGTCCTACTCTCTTTCTTGTGTACATTAACGATTTACCTGATAATGTTTTGTCTCAGCTTGCCTTGTACGCTGATGATTCAACCCTCTATTGTGTTTCCCCTAACTCTTCCAGCACTTCTCGAGGTGAGGTGGGTGTCTCACTGAACAATGATTTAGAGAAAGTACTGAAGTGGGAAACAACTGGCTAGTTACCTTCAATTCGAAGAAAACTAAACTCCTGTCCTTTTCTCGCTCTAGAGATGTTACATTTCCTTCCTTACATATGGGTCCGTCGACTTTGCCTGAGGTATCACACTTGCGCCTGGTTGGACTTGACATCTCCACTAATACAGGTTGAGAGATGTATATTTCAGGTATTGCCAAGAGTGCTTCCATGCGAGTAGGTTGTCTGTATCGAGCTCGGAAGTTCCTACCTCCTGATGCTACTCTCTACCTGTACAAGACAACTATACGTCCCCTCATGGAGTACTGTTGCCACATTTGGGCTGGAGCTTCTGCCTGTCATTTATCTTTACTAGATCGTGTGCAGAAGCGCATTGTTCATTTGGTTGGAGAAGAGTTAGGATCAACACTACAACCCCTTTCTCACCGAAGATCTGTAGGCAGCCTCTGTCTGTTCTACAGATATTTCCATAGTAAATGTTCCACCAGTCTTTCCAACCTGGTTCCCCCTGTCAGGGTGTTTGAGCGTGATACAAGGTTTTCTGCTTGTTCTCATCCTTACACTGTGGCTGTGCCGAGATGTAGAACAAAGAGCTATTCCAGTAGCTTTTTCCCACGAACTGCATCTCTGTGGAACTCCTTGCCTGGTGAATGTTTCCCTTCATCCTATGATCTGCCATCTTTTAAGAGGAATATAAATTCCTACCTTAAGCTTTCCTGAAGTTCTACATGTTTATGTTTTCTTCTTTTGTAGCCCTTTACCTAGAGTGGCTTTTAGCCTTGTTTAGGGCGAATTTGCATTAAAAAAAAGGCCATGACCTGACTTGTGCAGCGCCTCCTGTGGTTCGCCGTTGCAAACCTCACAAGGGTGGGCCTCTCACAGATCGCAGCCTTCACTAACTGTCATGGCAGACATGTTACCCTGACGGTTAACTGCCCACCACCCGCATCTAGTGGCGGATTGGTGAGGCCCTGTGTGAGCATCATTCAAGTTCCATTAACATACTTGAGATGCTGGCAGGAACCGAGTGTGCCCATCCGATTCCTACGGAAGGATTTTGAACTAAGACTGTCAGAGTCCTCTTTACCTCCGGACATCTTTGTTCCAGGCATCAAATCATTGTCCGTTGCAGACAGAAAATGTTAGTACTGATTATGACTTTGACTTCTGATCCCTGAGGAAGGATTTATAATGAAGACTGTCGGAGCCCTCTGTGCTTCTGGACGTCTTTGTTCCGGGCATCAAATCATTCTTGTCCAGACCGAGAATTTTGGTGCCAATCATGACTTTAATGTCGTACATTTGCTGCACAGGGACGCTTTGAATCGGTCACTTGCAGTTACAAATGTATTTGTCACGACAACCCTGCCATACCGACAGGCTTCTCGCGACTCGTATTTGTCATGACAACCCTGCCATACAAGCAGGCTTCTCACGACATGGTTGTCATGACGACCCTGCCATACAGGCAGGCCTTTCACGACATGTATTTATCATAACAACCCCACCATACCTGCAGGCCTTTCATGACAAAATTGCCTATGGTCATCCATGAAACCACGGACGTATCAACGGCAGAGTCAGTGTGATCGGTCCGCATGCGCAAAATAAGGCAGAGCATGGGAGAGCAGTGTTGAGGGCCACTGACTGAGCCCCACCATGTTCTCAAGACATTTTCAGACCGGAGACCTCCCCAGCATTGGTGTCTCCTAACTCTGATTCTTTATTGAGCTCTGTACATGTACATTATAATAGTGTCTATATGTACCATGTCATGATGTTTTGCCTTTCATGATAATTTTTCTTTTTGTGCCCCACCGAACTCTTATGTGTATGTACCGGTGGGCTGTAATTCATTATGCGCGATTCCCCATATCGGGGAACACGTCTCAGTCAGCATGTCGAGGCTACCATATGATTAATTTCCTTATCATGCCGACCTTTTGGGGCTGCCTTGTCCACTCACATGTGGAGCGACGGGCCCATTCAGGGTTTACACGTATTGTTACGTGCCCCTGTGAAAGCACAATAGCATCTCGCATGACCCACCACCTTGACGGTGCTAGTCTATGCATTAGTAGTATTGCTCAACAGGTAAATTGAGTGAAGTAGACTCCCCCCATAGAAGTGTGGTTGGGGTCTACGAACGAATACTTACCTGTAGAGCATCCCTTCAACTTCAAATAACGTGAGTTTGATGTGAACATAAATTTCATGGGTAATATATTTCTTGAAAAAAAAACATTCATCTGATTTCTCCCAAACTATACAGTCATCTTTTTGTGCAGTAGGTTTATGCAAACAGAATTGAAGTGTGACCCTCAGTGTTCATCCTCGCTCATCTTTGTGTAAAATAAGTGGATGTAGTTTCTCTCTGTGTCATTGGCACTTTGATTCAGTTATTTGTCCATCCCTAAATTTTTATATCCATTAAAAGTAGTTCCCCTGATGAGCCTGTGTTGGTACTTAACATGTTCCAGGTTGTCTGGTTTTGGTTATCTGTGGCATCTTTCTGGTGCAGCTAGGCCAGTAAATTGGTCCAAAATTGCCTACGCCGGCCAAATCACGATTTGCATGCTCTCAAATTCTTCAGTTTTAGAGCATTTTGAAGGCCGTCAACTTCATGATTTGTAAAACAAAAAAGGTTGGAATCTGTGCAGAGGACTGCGAGCTCGAATTTCTGTGAAATATGGATTAAATTAGGCCCTCAAATGTCGCTATTTTGCAATGGAGCGTAGGCGTCCATTTTCAAAAAGGCGATGAGCTTCAGGACTGCTTTTAGGGGTGATCATCTTTGTATGGAATTTTCTCCAAAAAAATCATTGGTTAACCCCAGAAAACTGAACAGAAAATGAAAGAGTGAAATAAGCATTAATTTGATGTACATCTTGAACACCTCAGAGAGTTGTGAGTATTTTTCGTGAATTTCTGAAGTTTGGGTATTTACCATTGGGGTCTATGGAAATTTTTTTAATTGGTCTGCAACCCTAGGGAGGTTGCTGACAGGCGATTGCCAGTATCTTTCACCATTTGTCCGGGCCTTCCACGGCAGTTTCTTTGGGCCTCAGATGGGCATCTGAATCATGTGTTTTTGCTGCAAGTTCATGGTACAGTACCATCTCCCAGCCTCTACTAATAATAATAATAGCAGACAATTATACATCGCTTTATACGCTGCAATGGGGTATCAAAGCGCTTTACAATTATTATTTCCCTGTTTCAACGGGCAAACACTCCTGAAACCTTTTCAGCTCCCTGGGGAGTTTACAGCTCGATGATGCCTGTTAGGCGCAAGGAAGCTAAATAAACCACAATTACCATCTCTGCCCTCACAAGTACCCATTTACTCCTGGGTGGAGAGAAGATGAATGGCAAAGTGCCTTGCCCAAGTGCAAACGCACCATGACCCCAGGCGGGATTCGGACCTGCAACCTGCAGAGTTACCTGCAACCTGCAGAATTACCTCCAGACCACAAATCTGACACCCTGAACCATGAGGCCACAGCACTTCACTCTGCCGTCTGCCATTAGAGGGACACCCGATTGTCCAGCAGTTGAGAAGGAGGGTAGCCAGAGTGTGGAGCTCATGTCCAAGTCAAGGAAGCTGACGTCTGAAGTTAGAGGTCCTGGATGCTGACTCTGTCTTTGTAGATGATGCTGATCGAGAAACTATCAGGGAATTACTGTTGATGCACCATGTTAAGTGGCAGTATTTGAAAAATAAAGAAGAAATGGTTCAAAGAAGAACCAGCACGTGTCTTGAAGGTTTGGTTGAAGGCTTTGACTGTCATCAGGAGAATGCCTAAACATGAGAGGTAGTCATTTGTTACCCAGCTGTCATGTGGTAACGTTATTTCTATTGGGCAAAGACAAAAGAGAACACTGTTGTAAGTACGTCTGGTCACTTTGCCAAAATATGTGAAAGTGTTTATTCAAACATCATAATAAACAAACAATGTACAAGAAAAAGGTTAAGTCAGTTTCCTAAATAACAACACTTTAAATCAGTATGGCCAATACTATCAAACTTCAGGAGAAACATCACTTTAAAACTAAAGGCCAACTACATGTACTATCTAACCTACAGGGGAAACTTAACTTAATAATCTCATGGCCACAACTACCAGAACTCTTATCTGCCATGTCTTAAAGATAAACACACTACTCAGGCTGGCCAGCACCCTTGTTGCTATAGCAACAGACTTTCCACTGTATGGCTCAACTCCAGCCAAGTCAATGGCCTGGGGCATACTACTGCTCCCCCAGTGCTACCCTTACTGTGTGACAGGTGGTCTTTCCATACTACACACACAAGCAAGTCATTGTTCTAGCTAGCCTAATTAGTATTCACTCTCCACAACATGGCAAGGCCATGCTTCAGCTATACACTCGGTGCTTGCAATGGAAGTTTCCTTGGCTACATGGTGAAACTTGCATTCAATGTTAAAATCTACAAACACAGTTTACTATAAAACATACATGGTCCAGTTTCTTAAATGAATGAAATACAAATTATCAACTCCACAAACATTCACCAAACTTTCCTCAAATCCAGGAAACTTAGTGAAACTTTCCATGAATAACTGAAGTGAATAACTAAAGTAAAGTTGCTAAAAACTAATCAAACTTATATCATCTTAAATCTCATCCAAAGTTACAAAAAGTGAATATACAAACAATAATGGAAATATCTAAGCATCATAAAACAAACTTCAATCTTGTCAATCTCTAGATAACTTGGCAAAAGAGTAAACTTGACAAATTCAAAGAACAATTTACCTTCAACCAACTGATCAACTCAAGTCATTGATTGTATACTCCAAGTAAATGAAAATGTGAACAACAGAAATAAAGGAACCTAGATGTGAATAAAAAGAAAGAAACGTTTGTACATACCTATTGGGCAAAGACAAAAGAGAACACTGTTGTAAGTACGTCTGGTCACTTTGCCAAAATATGTGAAAGTGACTAGGCACACTCACATGCACTCTGTGTTGTCTTTGGCCAATTCCAATTTTTTATGGGGGTGTTACTTTCTACAAAAACTTCTTTCTGGAGGGGTTGTACTACAGAGGGGTTCTACAACACTCCCCTCCAAAAAGAAATGTCATCACGACATTTTATCGGTCCAACATTGGTCTATATACAGTTCTTTGGAGAATCCTGTTTCCGAACAGTATCATGGTGGACAGCGCACTACGGTCATGGGAATTACAGTCCATTCGCGCAGGAACGTCCTGCCGTCCAGATGAGTTTTCCCAGTAGCTCCTCTGGTGCCGGGATGAGATCCAGTGGAGGGGATCCAATCTCCATGGATATCTCGTCCTAGGTCTCACAGACCAATCAGGTGAATGGACAGGTATCTCAACATTGTTGGGTTGTAGTGCGAACTTGGTATTCATGTGCACGCTCATCTTCTGAAGAGAGTATTCCTGGTCCTTGCTGACTCTCCTTCCGCTCATTGTGCACACGATTACTGTCTCTCGTCATCTGTCTTGCCACACCATGTCTCCGCATTGATGGTCACTATACTACAGCTTATGGTCTCACTTGCCCAGGCTCCATCCAGTAAGGTGAAGGATTCCATGGCTGGTAAGGCTCTTGCACTGGATGCTGCCAAAAGGGTTGTCCAGGATAGAATGGATGAAAGAACTGCTGTTGTGATGGAACTTGTGCAACTGGCTGCTGGGGGTGCTGATGAGCCATTGGTACCATAGTAGGGACTGCCACTGAGTTCAGCATGGTTGGTTGACAAGATGGTGTCCCAAGCCTGTCGTATGTTAACATTGTTGGAGGGTGTCTGCTGCGGGTAGGTCGATGCGTCTCCTCATCACCTGCCTCTTGGGGTACGCCACTCACTTGATGTTCCGTACTATCCAGCATTGGAGATGGTCCTACCTCTGTCATGGCTGACGTTGTAGTAGGTTGGGCAGATGGCACAGCTGGTGTAGTTGTTTCTACTCCTTCCTGGGGCTGAAGCATATCTGTACCCTCATCTGCATCAGTGGCTGGAAACTGCAAGTCACCGTGTTCCGAAAGTGCTGCATCCGCTGGGGGGACTGTTGAGACAGCTTGAGGGTACTCTGTTGTTGCTCCTTCTGCATAGCTGACTTTAGAAGGGTGGATTACGATGACTGGTAGATCATCGTCCTCATCCTCACTCTCTGCAGGTGGCGGTTGAACGGCTTGGCTCTCATCTGGTTGGTTCGTGCTATGTTGTCTGGGAGCAGCTTTGGACTCTCTAGGCTGAGATTGCTGGGATGAGGTATGAGTACCAACTTGACTGTTGTCCCCACTGATGAAGTCGCATGGAAACAGTAAGTTCCGGTGCAGCACCTTGCTCCTGCCCTGACCACTCTCGGGTTGAACCTCATAGACTGGGATGTCTTCACCCTTCTGGGTGACAACTCGGTAGATCCGGTCTTCCCAGTACGCTCGGAGCTTGGACGGGCCCTCAGCTCTTGCCAAATTTTTAACAAGAACTCGGTCACCTGGGGCTAGGATGGTACTCCGTGCTCTTCGGTCATAGTAAGCCTTGCTGCGCTGTCCTGTCTGGTGTGAATTTTGGGCTGCTACCTTGTAGGCTTCTCGCATCTCGTTCTGCCAGCGTTGGGAATATTCTCGGCTGGTGACCCCATGTCCCTCTGGTCTTTCAAAGCCAAAAGCCAGGTCGATTGGTAGGCGAGGATGTCTACCGTACAAGAGGTAAAACGGTGAGTACTCGGTGGTCTCGTGTTTTGTGCAGTTGTAAGCGTGCACCATCTTGTTAACGGCAGACTTCCAGTCGCTCTTCTGGGTCTCAGGGAGGGTCCTCAACATCCCAAGTAAAGTCCTGTTGAAGCGTTCAACTTGACCGTTTCCTTGGGGGTGGTATGGTGTCGTGCGGGAGTTCGTTATGCCAGAGTATTCTTGCAGCCTGGCAAAGAGATGGTTCTCAAACTCACGCCCTTGGTCGTGGTGAAGCCTCTTAGGGAACCCGAACTTCAGGATGAAATCATTGAAGATTATGTCCGCTGCTGTCTTCCCGCTTTTGTTCTTAGTTGGGTACGCTTGGGCGAATCTGGTGAAATGATCCACCACCACCAGGATGTACTCAAACCCGCCCTTGCTCCGCTCCAGGTGGACATAATCGAGGGAGACAAGCTCGAAAGGTTGCGTTGTGGTGATGTTGACAAGGGGTGCTCTGGTTGGTTTGGCTGGCTTCTTCTGGATAATGCATCGGCACACTTTTGTGATGTAGTGCTCGATTTCAGCTGCCATATGAGGCCAGTAAAACCGCTCTCGAGCAAGATGGATTACTCTTTCTGGCCCAAGGTGCCCGGCATGATCATGCAGCTCGCTGTAGACCAGTTGCTTGAACTTCTGAGGTAGGACGAGTTGTGTGCGCACACCAGTCTTCCGCCAGAGGATTCCGTCACCGTCTACCTGGAGCTTTCCCCACTCGTGTAGAAGTGATATGACTGTCGGTGCCTCACCTTTCCGTTCTTTGCGTGTTGGCAACCTTCCCAAGGTCCTGTAGTGTAGTACCCTTTTGATGCTAGGGTCATCCTCTTGGGCCAACTTGATTTCCTGCTTACTGAACTGCTGAATGGGTGTCTGTACTGTTCCTGTGGTGGAGTCTTGGACGGAGAGTGCATGTGCCCAAGCTGTCTGGCCATTACACTGAGCCGTAATCCCTTGACCGGTTGCCTTCATCACATCTGGGGATACCGCCTCGGTGTGGACACTCTCCAGGTGCTCAACACTCTGTGGGATACGGGACAAGGTGTCTGCATCGCCATTGGCTCTACCCGGTCGGTACTTGATCTCCAAGTTGAAGTCAGCTAACTCGGCAACCCAACGATGCCCTGTGGCATTCAGTTTGGCTGTGGTAAGGACATAGGTTAAGGGGTTATTATCTGTGTATACTGTGGTGTGTTGGGCGTAGTACAGGTAGTCACGGAAATGTTCCGTCACCGCCCATTTGAGGGCAAGAAACTCGAGCTTCCCGGCATGCATGTGGTAGTTTTTCTCGGCTGCTGTTAGCGTCCGGGAACCATACCCGATGACTCGTAGTTTCCCATCTTGCTTCTGATACAGGACCGCACCGAGTCCATCTTGGGATGCATCGGTGTGTAGGACAAAGGGGAGAGAGAAGTTGGGATAAGCCATTACCGGGGGTCGCTGCAAACAGTCGAGGATAGACTCCAGGGCATCCTGATGGATTGTCTCCCATCTTATCGGTTCATTCTTTCGTCTGTGGGACCTGGTCTGTTTGCCCTTCAGGTTCTTGTGTGGATGGTGGTTTTTGGGAGCACATTGAGTCTCAGGTTGGCCTTGTTTCAGCAGATCGTACAACACTTTAGCACGTTTGGAGAAATTAGGCACATAGCGTCGGTAGTAGCCAAGAAGACCAAGGATTTGTTGGACCTCAGTGATGGTTGTTGGTCGTTTCTGCCTCAGGGCTTCAAGTGCCGACGTCTCCTTTGGATCCATGCTGTGGCCATCCGCTGAAACTATACGTCCTAGGTACTTTACTTGTGGTTGGAAGAGGGAACACTTGGCTGGTCTTAACTTCATACCATGCTCCTGCATGCGACGGAGAACTTTTCTCACCCTCTCGACGTGGTCTTCAAAACTTGTACTAAAAATCAGAACGTCGTCGAGGTAAACCATGCAGATCTCGTTGTTCATCTCATCAAGGCAGGACTCCATGTATCGCTGATACACGGCTGGTGCATTCTTGAGCCCAAATGGTATACGAAGCCATTCATGAAGACCCCAGGGAGTCACGAAGGCCGTTAGATGACGGCTGTCCTCTGTCATGAAACCCTGGTGATATGCCTTGCCTTGATCTAGGGTGGAAAACCAGCGGTTGCCTCCTAAGCTATCTAGCATATCTTGTATGCGTGGGATGGGCTGTCTGTCAGTGATGGTCTTCAGATTGAGCTGTCTGTAGTCCACACACAGTCTCAGGGATCCATCTTTCTTTCTCACGCAGACGACTGGAGAAGAATAGCTTGAAGAAGACTTCTGGATCCATCCTCTGTTTAGGAGATCTGTGATGTAGTCTTTAACTTCACGGTACAACGGTCGAGGTATCGATTGGTAGGTCCGCTGCACTGGGATGGTATCGTTGAGTTTGATGCTCATTTGAAGTTTCTCGATGCTTCCCATGTCTTGCTCGTTCTGGGCAAATGCTCTAGATTCTTCCCGGAGCATCTTTGCGGCTATGACTCGTTATTTTTCTGAAAGATGCTCAAGGTTGATGGGAGGGTCCCAGGTACTGTTACTGTTGAGGTTGGACACGCTTGCAGCGGTGCCTGCTTCCATCTTTGCTGAGGTTGTAGGTTGTAAAGCACCCTTGACTTCTGCGGGGAGTATTGATTTGATTGCCTGTAGAGTGCCAAGGCAGGTTCTTCTCCCAATGGTGACATCATGGCCAGTAGGGTTAGAGACAAGGATGTTGATGCGACAAGAGCTGCCTTTAGGGATTGTCACAACCGCATCACCTATCTCCAAGCCATCTGACCACTGTTGTTCTACATCAGCTTCGAACATCACTGTCGTAGATTCAGGTGCTCCGGTGTGAACACGGCATTGAATACTGGCACACGAACCTTTCTTCACAGTGACATCTCTCCTGCCTGTCTTCACCGTGCAGAGCTTTGATGATTCTGGCTGTTGCAGTAAGTTCACCAAAGCTTGCACGTTCTGCTTCCCAGTGGCAGGAAAGGTGTCCTCCATGGCTGCCAACAGTGATTTGGCTGAATACTCAGGGTCTCGCACTAACTCCTCCAGAACATTGGAGCCGATGATAGGGTTACTGAGGGGGTCACTTGTCACCAACACTGGAACCAATAAGGGCTGGTGGCTTCCAGTTGGAAGCTGAAATTCTGCTTCAATGTAGCCATCATACGGGAGCTGGGCATTATTGGCAGTCGTCACCATCAGGGTGTTAGTCTCAAGCAGGTCGGTCACTGGTCGAAGAACTGCATGAGGCATGTTCTGGCTGACCCATGAAGAAGACACAAGAGAAACCTGGGCGCCAGTGTCCCAAAGGGCTTTCGTTGCTCTTCCTCCTAGGTTGCACCGGATGGTACACTTTGGGCCGACTAGCTTGACTAACCTGGAGCCCTGCTGGGTGAGTTGTGTTGACAATGCCATGAGGGCTACACTCTCTGGCACATCTCTTCGGTGTGGTGGTTTAGGTGAATGGGGTTGGGGTTGATCATTTGGAATTGTTGGGGATTGTTGTGAGGTCAGGGCAGTTACGCATCCCCTCCGCTCGCCCTGCTGCCGTTTCCCGACTGCTTGGTCTGTCTCCGTTGCTTGCAGCCCCTTCTGAAGTGCTCAGAGCTGCCACAGGAGAAGCAATGGTCACACTCTGGACCCTTCCCAGCTTGACGACAGCTATTGCAGCCCCATTCGCGTGATGGAGGGTTTCTGCTGCCGCCTTCACTGGACTTGGGCTTCTCAGCTGCTTGCTTGTTGGAAACTTTGAGAGCAGCCAAGTCTGCCTGAATTTGTTGAAGTTGCTTCATCAGGTCCAGCTGTTGCTTTTCCACGGCATTCACTTCCTGGACCTTCACGGCTGTCTTGGCCTTCTTCTGTTTGGCCAGTCTCACGATCTCCCTCCCTTCTGCAATCTTAAGTTGTCGAAAGAGAGATTCGTCTGAGGTGGTGGGGTCAAAGAGCAATGGCTTCAGCTCGCCTCGAATGTTGTCGTTTTGGAGACCAGTATTCAATGAGTGCAGAAACATGTTCTGCACCAGTCCAGGGTCATACTTGATGGTGGACTCCATCTTTGATGCCTTCAGGATCTTCTGTCGGAGGTCGAGGGTCCTCACCAAGAAATCGTGTGCTGACTCCGTACTCCCTTGCGAGGCAGACGAGAGTTCTTGGTACATTTCTGTGGCGTTCCCCTCTCTATAGTGCGCTTCAAGGATTTCCCGAAGGGTTGGCAAGGTTAGCCCCTCTTTGCTCTCCAGGTAGCTCCTCAAGCGCATGCCTGGGCTGATGGACCGGATGACAGCCTCTACAATCTCAACCTCCTTGTAGGATTTCCGCAAACCGCTTTCAATCTGCATGATGAGATTACTGTGGGAGAGCCGGTCCTTCTGACCAGGCTCCCCAACCTGGCCACTGATTCGAAACTCCTTCTTCAGTAGGCCAACCATTTGGTTCACTGGTAGGGCAGGGGGGCTGGGGGCCGGTTCCGCTGTGGATGTCGAGCTTGACTCTGGGGTGGCTGGGGGGTCTTTGGAGGCGCTTGACGTTCCTGGACTGATGGTCTTCAGGAAGTCACGAAGGTCTTCGAAGACCTTTTGACCTTTGTCCTCCATGTCTTCCATGGTCTCGCTGTTAAGGTGGCGGGTCAACCTCCGGATGAGGGCCAGGCGTGCGCTCTCCTTGCTGGCAGTGTGTTCATCAACACCCAGCTTCGTGCACACCTGCTGTAGTTGCTCCTCCTGCAGGCAGCCAATCTGGCTGACTACACTTTGCTGCAATGCTAGCAGGGCCTCCATCCTCTCGTCTGCTCCGTCCTCAACTGCGTCACTGAATCAGGTCAAGGTGTCTCCCTTCACTCCCGACGCCAACCGGTCGTCCTCACTGCCTCCTGCCGTTCCAGGGCACTATCTGCTGCCAGGGACGTTCACGAGGATAGCTGCCATGCAGTAATGCATTCACATGCATTTACCACGTCCTGGCAAGATCGCCAGATTTGTTACCCAGCTGTCATGTGGTAACGTTATTTCTATTGGGCAAAGACAAAAGAGAACACTGTTGTAAGTACGTCTGGTCACTTTGCCAAAATATGTGAAAGTGTTTATTCAAACATCATAATAAACAAACAATGTACAAGAAAAAGGTTAAGTCAGTTTCCTAAATAACAACACTTTAAATCAGTATGGCCAATACTATCAAACTTCAGGAGAAACATCACTTTAAAACTAAAGGCCAACTACATGTACTATCTAACCTACAGGGGAAACTTAACTTAATTATCATGGCCACAACTACCAGAACTCTTATCTGCCATGTCTTAAAGATAAACACACTACTCAGGCTGGCCAGCACCCTTGTTGCTATAGCAACAGACTTTCCACTGTATGGCTCAACTCCAGCCAAGTCAATGGCCTGGGGCATACTACTGCTCCCCCAGTGCTACCCTTACTGTGTGACAGGTGGTCTTTCCATACTACACACACAAGCAAGTCATTGTTCTAGCTAGCCTAATTAGTATTCACTCTCCACAACATGGCAAGGCCATGCTTCAGCTATACACTCGGTGCTTGCAATGGAAGTTTCCTTGGCTACATGGTGAAACTTGCATTCAATGTTAAAATCTACAAACACAGTTTACTATAAAACATACATGGTCCAGTTTCTTAAATGAATGAAATACAAATTATCAACTCCACAAACATTCACCAAACTTTCCTCAAATCCAGGAAACTTAGTGAAACTTTCCATGAATAACTGAAGTGAATAACTAAAGTAAAGTTGCTAAAAACTAATCAAACTTATATCATCTTAAATCTCATCCAAAGTTACAAAAAGTGAATATACAAACAATAATGGAAATATCTAAGCATCATAAAACAAACTTCAATCTTGTCAATCTCTAGATAACTTGGCAAAAGAGTAAACTTGACAAATTCAAAGAACAATTTACCTTCAACCAACTGATCAACTCAAGTCATTGATTGTATACTCCAAGTAAATGAAAATGTGAACAACAGAAATAAAGGAACCTAGATGTGAATAAAAAGAAAGAAACGTTTGTACATACCTATTGGGCAAAGACAAAAGAGAACACTGTTGTAAGTACGTCTGGTCACTTTGCCAAAATATGTGAAAGTGACTAGGCACACTCACATGCACTCTGTGTTGTCTTTGGCCAATTCCAATTTTTTATGGGGGTGTTACTTTCTACAAAAACTTCTTTCTGGAGGGGTTGTACTACAGAGGGGTTCTACACATTGAATGATGCAAGACGGATCCAGTGTGGATCAATGAAGCAGGATGGGATACAGCAAACTCAAGATTGCATAATTAGGAAGACATTTTTCATAGGGTATAAGTGACTCATCAGTCGTAGAAGTAGGGACCCTATGGGATCCGTGGACAAGTACCCCATCAATGGCCAGAAAAGGAGAGTTGGGGTGACGTAGACTGGTTCCCAATCCATCCACTGCGTATTTCAAATGTATCCAAAGTTATTGGAGGCGTCGAATAGTTTAATTTGAATGTATTTGCACGCCGACAATGCCTGACGCTCACGCAAAGACGCAGTGGCTATAACTTTTGCACATTCAGGAAGTCATGTGTACGAGCCAGTACAGTACGTGCAAGCTGCGAGTCCCGTCCACGGAGCTCTCAAAAGTGGTAAACACGCCCTCTTTTGTTGGTGCACGGAGTCCATATCTGTAGGTCAGTGGTGCTGCATCTCAGGTAGTGACCTTATAGGTATAGATGACTCACTGGTCTTGATGACTAAGAGTTGTGACTGCAGTAGGTCTTTAGATCACTGGTGCTGCACATTCAGAACCCAGGCTAGGGTGGTGGCTTGCCTGTTGAGTATCTCTTTCAGTGGCTGCTGTTCCGACTCAGTAGTCACATGTACCTAGACAAGAGGAAGGAGATGTGCTCCAAGAGCATTAACACAGCTTCGCCGCTCGAGAGTTTTTCTCTTGTAAACTACTCTCAGTGACTACTGACCGTGGCCACTGGCTGGCAATTTGAATCGGGCTCTTTTACACTGTCACTGGATTATACTTGGCTGCTAACACATACACACCACTGCCTGTCTTTCAGAGCATTGTCGAAAATTTACAATGCCAGCTCAAGGCTTTACTAAAAGCACACATTAACCATATTAAATGGAAAGACAAACTCCCACTCATCCTGGTAGGAATTTGTTCTGCAGTCAAACCAGACTTGGGCCATAGTCCAGCTGAAAATGTTTTTGGCACTATATACTCATTTGATCAGCCTGACAGTGGCCAAGTTTGGGCAAGGACCATTAGTCAACTAGTGGTTGATTTGTGGCGTACCTTAACGCCTGCGCACTGATAGCAATGTGTGAACGTCTCTAGTCAAACGCTGGTCAAAATGTCATCGCAAAACTTCTGGATCCTGGCTCTCTGCTAGCGTTATGAATGCGAGCAGCTATTGGTTACCAGCGATGCAACCAGCCCCAGTAAGTTGGTTCCATATAGTCGACTAGCGTAGTCAACCACTGTCGACTAGACAGAGTTCGGGCAAGCGTTAGTCGAACTATGATTAACCATTGGTCAACTATAGTCCATGCACGAACTTTGCTAGTTCTGCAGCTTAGTTCAACCCAGCAGACGTCGACTGGCTCATCAAGGCATCCATGTGTCAGCTCCATTCAATGCCGCCCCATCAACAACAACAGCGAGCGCTGTTCACATTCCAAAGGACACACACACTGAAATTCGTATTCTTGTGGAGACATTTCTTTGTTCTGGTGTAGTAAAGTTTTTCGAGTTTGAAAGTGAAGTTTCAAAATGCTCTTATTTTAACCAGAATTAATTTCCTTGGATGAAATTCGGACTTAATATCCGTTTTCTACAACTTTTCCATTTGTGATTAATTTTTGAGTAAAATCCATATATCTATTTCGTGAAAATCTTGTGGAGACGTATTCATCTATAGAAATTGCCCTGTGGAGACGTCTTTTGTTCCCTATTGTACACACGTCTCCAGAGGGCACGGTGTATCAGATCCTAACTACATGCATCCTTGTATTCGTGCATCATGATGGAGTACGCAAGCCCCGCCAACTACCCTATAATGGACCATAGAGGGTTATCAGCCTCACAACATTCAATGGTGGGGCTCCTGTCGTAGCCAGGACATTGTTGCAGCGCCCTCTTTATAAACAGCTCTGGGAACACTAAGGTCAACGTTCACTCACGTTTCTGTCACCTTCCATTCTGCGTGCCCGGCATTTCAGCACATGTGTGAAGTCATGTTCACTACCATAACTAATCTATATTGCAATATTTGCACATTCTTTGACAAGATAAGACCTGAGTAACTTTTTGCTCTCGAAACTCGTCAAAAGCCTGTTATCAGAACCACAAGAAGAGGAACAAGGGTTTCAGGTGAGCTAAAAACTTGTTCAATATACTTCAATACTTGCTTTTGCAACTTTCTTTGTGTGAATTATGGGTTACTTATAGATTCCTGCTACCCTTTGCTGTGAATATGGATATGATGCAAAGGAAATTAAATTTCAAAATTCTGTGTTTAAAACTTCTCCCTACAAATAGTTGTTCTCCCAACTTAATGGAGCCTCAAAAGCTACAAACGCCTGCACAAACATTAAAAAAAAACATCATAAACTGCATGTATGCAAGTATGCTTTTTTTTGTTAATTGAATTTCAGGTTTTCGTGCTCTTACCAAGAAGACGTTGCTGTTGATGCTGGAATGCCCTGAAACTGCACCACTTTGGGACGACATCAAACACCAGAGAAACTACATCCAAGGTGCCTTGGGCCAAGGTGGAATGTACTACTACTAGGCTGTTAAATGAGTAAAATAAAAGTTATATGGGCAATTCCATGCTGGTGGAGACACAAGACCAAAAAATACATTTGCCGTTTGTTCAAATTTGATTTGCTGAAGTGACACAATGTAAAGCTTGGCATTTTTAATACTGAAATATAGTTTCTTCCCATGCGCGCACAATTTTGTGAGTTACGGTACACCATCACATCAAAGTCTGCAATGACGTCCTGATATCTTATGGTAAGGAATTTGGAATTAGTCTTTTGCTATATTCAGTACTATTTTGTTCTCAATTTTGTTATGTTACCGTTTTGAAAATGGATTTTATTTTTTAGTTGTCAATTTTAGTCAGATTTTGCTTGTAAAAAGCGATACAAAGTTAATTTTTTTCTTTGTAAATACCTACATTTTCTGATCAGTGAATTATTCTGGTAAATTCTTCTTAGCACGATTTCTGGGAAGTGTATTAAAATAATAAATTTCTATTTACATTGTTGTTTTAATGCTTAGGCCAGCCATGATGTACGGTAATGTCGGCTGCACATCATGTTATGCAGTCACAATCTCTTAACATAATGTAGTGTCAGACATTATTACACAGTCCGTAGTTGAGGGGGAAAAAAATACATAATGTTATTTAAGATGGACTTAAGGGAATATACAACATTTGCTGTTGCTGTAATTTTCAAAAATTGATGGATTAGGGGATAACTATTTTTTAGCAAATATTGTTACACTGACTTGTATGAAGTTTTATGTTGGTAGATGCTGGAAAAACCAAGAAATACAATCATGTTTTTGTAGTCTAGTTCCCTGACCCCACTTGAGATGAAACAGAGCAATTTATAGATGTCAGGGAATCGTATAGGGTCAGGGAACCAGTCTAGCTGGCTTGTACCCGTTCATAGGTTTGTAATCAATTGCAAACAAAATGTGGACCAACTAAATATGGGGGCAGTATTTGAAAAAAGCCAGTTTTGTTCCAGCGCTGGTCGGCTTACCAGCGTTGGAAATTGATACAAAAATACAACTTCTCTTGAAAATGACAGCACACCAGGTGCCATGATTTTACAGGATGCTTGAGACTGGCCTTCACTTTGGTATTGCTAGAAAAATAGTAGTTAAAGTTGTGTAAGTATAAACATGTATACAAAAAAACCAAATAATTTTGTTGAAAATTTCATATTTTCCAGGAAAGATATACAACCAAGTAGAAACTTAATCACAGCAGCACAGAGAAGGGCACAGCAGAAACAAAACTTGGAGGAAAAGGATTGCATGAAGACCACAAGAGGAACAAATGAAAGAGGAATCAATGGAAACAGAACACAATACAAGCAGTTTAGTGTACATGAACAAAACTTTGAGAAAAAGCCGTTTCAATTCGGGCGATTCACGATGCAGTGTGCCAGCAAGAGGCATAGCGTTCTGCCGCCTTACCAAAAATCACCATATATGATCAAAAGAAAAGAAAAGGGCAAACATATACTCGTATCAAACGCTTACGAAACTATACTGACCGGAAAAACAAACAATTTCAAATGTCCCATGCTGTGAATTTGTCGACCATCTCCCACAACGCACTGGGGAAAATGAACTCTCTGTGGCAAACTCTTGGTGATGCACTGCATTGTGAATCGCCCGAATTGAGCTTGTAATTTGTTTTGCACATTGAGACCTCAAATTGCTATTAGCAAAGAAAATATGTATATGACATGTACTTAGGCAAGTCTATTCACACAGTTATTGTTAGGCCAAAAAAAATAATAAGTCGGTCTCTGGTCAGCGCGCGCGTCGATCTTTTTTTTTCCCAAAATGTTCCGCTGTAGCTCCAACAGCGCCCTCTATTGCCGCACCTCAATTTTTTTTATCAAAGAGCACCAAGGAATGGGAAATTGCACCAAGGCAAATGATCGAGAGCACCGAGGCAAATTATGGAGGACACCAATGTACATGAGGACACCAAAAATGCAAAATAGTACCCCACCTTGTCTGTACAATCCAAGCTTGAAGAAAAAGGAAAAAAAAAGCAAAAAAAAAAAAAAAGCTGCGTCCCCGCATCAATTCCGAAACTTCGGTCTGACCAGAGACCGAATTGTTTTTTTTTTTTGGCCTTATTGGAGACAACATTTAATATTGTAAGGTCATTTCTGAGAAATTTCTCACCTCATCTGCTTTGTTTATTTTTGAGGTGCTGACAGTATATAGGTTTTTGTATTTTTTTTTTTAAAGTACATCTCTAACTTTTGATCCTGAAAAATTATTTTCTTTGTTGGAAATAGTCACAATTGAAAACAAAACAAAATAAAAGCTGAACCTCAGCAGAAATGTTTTGATGCCTAATTCACAGTAATGTCTGTCACAGTCTCATTTTAAAAATGTAATTTTCCAACTTGTTTTTGAAAACACTGCACATTGTATCTACTGGCTATGATATTAAAATAAATGGAGTATTATATCTGTTGTACCTTAATTTAAACTTGAAGAGAAATTTCAAATTTGTTCAATCGTGTGTTTACCTGCGTTGCTTTTATGTAATGGGAGTCCCGATAAAGTGTCCTGATGAGGACGACAGAAAAGATTGGTGCGTTTGTAAATTGTACGATACGTTTAGGCCCAACTACTGCTCATGCAAACCCAACTTTCGTTGAATTCACTGGTGGTTCTTGTGAAACATAATTAGGCCAAAAATAAAAAGTCTCTGGTTTCTGGTATGGAGCTTGCCCAAAAAGTGATGCGGTGACGCGACTTTTTTTTTTTTTTTTTACCTGATTTTTTTTGCTTCAAATGTCAGCTGATGACTGCAAATGGTGCCCGACTAAACTTAGTGCAAATATATGGGAGTCAAGAGAGGCCACATAAAGCTAATTCACGACCATAACCCAATCTAAAAACATGTTAAAATTGTGCAGCAGCAGGATTCCAGTCTAACCAGTGAGTTTGGCGATTTTGAGACATCATCTTTCATTAAAAAAAAAACTTTTTCATTTTGCCGACGCGCATATGGCTACGGCGACGCGCGCGCATACCAGAAACCGGAGACTTTTTTTTTTGGCCTTAGCTGCCTATACAGGTTGTAAAAATGTAAAGAGACTCTCGGCATCCTGAAAAAAATAAAACAAAATCGTGCCACAAAACATTCTTCCCCCCCCCCTCCCAACAAAAGTGTTCCTATACGCCTCAACAAGTCCCAATTCCAATTACAATCCAACGTGCCTGGAATAGTTGATATAATTATTGAAATGGAAGAAAGTTTGAGCGAAAAAAAAAAAAAATTGACACGGAATCACTTCTATTACGTTTACGTAATAGTTTATGTTTATGTAGATCAATGATAATTTTTTTAGAAACTCAAAATCTCAGGGGGGGGGCGGCGACAAGGTTTCATTGGGGGGAGGGGGGGGGCTGTCGCCCCCCACACCTGTGGCTATACTACTGACTGTACTAAGCCATATTTCTGCATCACCCTTGTAAAACAACCAAATCAGGGGCGGATCCAGGAATTTTTTGCAGGGGGGGGGGGGTCTGCGGATCCGCGCCTGCCAATTAGTCAATGTAATGAGAAACAACGAGCGTTAGAACATAAGTGAACAATTGAGGTTTTTGTTTGTACATCGATTAAATTGTAGACCTTGCTCAATCTCATGAAATCTAGAAAATATTGTTTGCGTAAGTTGTGCACTCTTTGTTAAAAAAATGAGTCTGAATGAGGAGCGCCCTCTATTGCCCACGAATTGCTCATGAATTAATGCATGATCCACAATATGATGCACAGGAGTGCTTTGTTACAAGGTGTAAGATATGGTTTACATGAATGAAATGAAATAACAATGTAGGTATTAACACATTTTATGCAATGTAAAAGATGTTATCAAACAAGACATTTGAACATTAGTAAATTTGGCACAATAGCTCATTGAATCTTTGGTTTGTTGTAAAGTGAAATTTGTGAAACTAAATTCCTATTGGGAAACAATTAAGTTCTTGGAGGAAAATCCATGTTTTTGAGGAATTAAGCTCCCTAAATATCTTGTCTATTTTTTATAGAAAGAATTAGAAAATGATTATTTATTTTATATGCAATAATTTGAGAGTTCTATAATGAATTGGCATAGAATCAAGCCAGATAGACGCAACTCAAATATTGGACTGTAGAGGGCAGTATTCATATATTATGTTTAACCTACTTGTAATCAGTGTTTTTCTTAATATTTAACTTATAGTTGTACTAGAAATTATTCATGAAATAATGTGTCTGTATTGGAATTGGTATGTTTTTCTCTGTGAAGTGGATGTGACTTTTAAAACTTTAGGGGAGAAAATGTATTGGATGTTGTAGGCCAGATTGCCAACTTAAAACAAAAACCTTCTCATGTTCACATTCCAATTTTACCTTTTACAGCCTATTTTGTCCCCCATGAAAAAAAAGTGAAAATTTTGAATGTTTTTAAGGGCTTGCAACTCGGTAAAATCTTAAGGATTGAAAAATTTAGATTCTTGTATAAAATGGAAGTAACTTAATGTCTACATTTATTATGTTAAATGGAATTGTGGTTCTTGTAAAAATACACATGTAGTTAAAACACAACTTTAATTATAACAAAAATATTGTGAAATAAGTTGTTGAAGGATGTACAACCTACAATAGAAGCATATTGAATAAATGTCTAAATATGAGAAGCAGAATTTTGGACCTATGGTGGTTTCCTTCTGAATATTCAGTTTTTTCTGCTTTTTATTATTCAATTATTTAAATGAGGGCAAGGGTCATTTATTTCTTTTTTTATATTGCGCAATCTAACCTTTAAATATTAGTTCCGAGAACAAATTTTCGAAGAAGCCTGTGGCCTAGCGGTCTAGCTCGCTGACCGCCAGGCGCCGGGTCCCCGGATCAAATCCCAGCCGGGGACCCGGGAGGAGAATTTTTGCTCACTGCAGTGGTAAATTATAAAAATAAAGAAAATAGTAGCATGGAGCAGGGTTGAACCGCGTACCCCTGGCATGCCAGCTCTCTTCTTTTCCGCTCTGCCATGGCACTTTCTTGAAAAACTCTCCGGTTTTCGTAATTAAAACCCTTAGGTTGTTGGACTTAGAAATTTTTTCAGCTTTGGCCAGAATTTCAGATTGCAAGGGGTACCCCTTGAAATTTTTTCCAGATCTGAGGGTCTGAGGCTGGGATGTTGAGAGGGAACTGGATGGTTGTGAGGGAACTGGACTATAAGATGAAGGGCTTCCAAACAGATAAGGCAGCAAATTTATAGGCCAAGGAGTTTATGGATCTTGGGCACTTTGAGTTGGGCAGGCTGGTTGATGATTGAGAGGGGACTGGACTATTAGTTGAAGGGCTTCCAAATTGATAGGTCTGCAAGTTGATAGGACTGGGGGTTTATATGGGTCTTGGGCTTGTTGGACTTAGGAGTTATTAGGGCTGGACTTAGATTTGGGGATATCGTTGCTTCAAATTAGTTGGACTAAAGCTTTGGAGTAGGTAATTGAAGCTTATTATTTGTGAAGTCCAGAGCTGTTTTCACAGCCAATTTGTTGGTCTTTGCCTTTTTGGAGATTGATGCAATTGTTGAAGCCTGATGAAGAACATATAAGACTGCTGGAATGCTGGTTGCCAGTGCTGTGTGAGATGGATGTAGACTTCTTAGCATGAGGGTCTTGATGCAACTTGGTTGAAGGGCCTTCCTCAATTGACTATGTGGGTGGCTGTCGGAGTAGGTTTTCATGCTTCAATGATTTGCATGGTTTATGGCCCTCTCTTGTTTATTGGTGATAAGAGGTCACATGATAGTCTGGTGCCGGTGAAAATTTAATTATTTTTCTTTCAGGAGTGATTGGTTACACTTAATAATTTTTGAGGTGGGCTTAAATGTTTGCTACTCCTACATTTTTCTCAATTACTGAAAAAGCCATAGATGCGCTTCAAGGAGCAGTTTTTAAAAGCTAAATTTTAAGATTCAAAGAGTTGCGCTTGGCTCAAATATTGCAACAGTAATGCAAAGTTAACAAATTTGCAGCAGTTTCGATTATAAATTATTGTGCATTTTTACACGCAGAGTTATATACTTTGAACATGTTTAATCATTGTCGTACGCAACATATCAATTACAACACATTTCCTAAGTTATCATCTGGAAATGTATGTTCTTGTTGCATCATTGGTTGGCTCCATTTTGGTATTACTTTTTGCGTTGAACACACTCTTTTGTGCTGGTTACATTAATTGTAGACATCAGAAGTGACATGCACACACGGAAGGACACGGTAGAAACACCGTAAACAACATAAAAAAAAAAGGAAAACACAATTTGCGCTCTTCACATTTGCTAATTTATTTTGTACACTTCCTAGTTTTTAGTGCGTTCTAAACACACACTTTTTCAGATTTGCTACAATTTTTAACATTTTTTTGAAAGGGGGGGGGGTGGGATTTAGTACAGACCATTCTGGGCCGGACCAATGTAAAATTAGCTCGACACAGAAATATTCTATTGAAAAAAATCACCATACTTAATTACTACGCTATTCACTGTATACATGCTATTAACACTGCACTAAAAAAGAAAACAGACAAAACAAATTATCTAAAGCTTATATACAACTGTACAATGACTTCTTAATGTAGGATAAAATTAACACTGTACTACAAAAGGACAACAAAAGTTTGTCCACTACACAAACTTTGTACACAAAAATTACGGTCAAACTTTAAGTACAAATGTACAAGTCACGTTTACATGTAGGAGGATAAAGACTCACAAATCAACGACTTTAGAAGTTGCAATGTGGACATTTTGTACATCTACAGGGTGAGTCAAAAAGAGAGATTCAAGTATCATTAAGAATGACTTCCAAGGATTATATAGTTTTTGTATTTGTTGGGTAAGCAGTTTGTTATTCATAATCACTTTTGAATGACGATTGCATTAAAGGGAATATACAACATTTGTTTCGTTGTAATTTCAGAAATTGATGGATTTGGGAAGTTATCATTTTATAGCAAAATTTTTTAAACAGACTCCTTTGATAATTTGGTGGTGTAGATGCTGGAAAATCAAGAAAAACAATCATTTTCTTGTAGTCTGGTACACTCACTCCATTTAACTTGAAACGGAGCAATTTATAGACGTCAGGGAATTTTAAGGTCAGAGAATCAGTCTAGCTGGCTTGTACCCATTTACAAGAGTGAAATCGATTGTAAAGAAAATGCAGACCAACTAAATGTTATAAACTGGGAGCAGTATTTGAAGAAAAAAAACACCAGTTTTTTCCAACGCTGGTCGGCTGACCAGCGTTGGAAACCGATTAAAAGTACCACGTTTCTAGAAAATGCCAGCACACCAGATGCCAAGAATGCTTTAGACTGTCATTCACAAACTGTCCAGTAAGGTTT
This sequence comes from Patiria miniata, assembly GCF_015706575.1. Lineage (NCBI taxonomy): Eukaryota > Metazoa > Echinodermata > Asteroidea > Valvatida > Asterinidae > Patiria > Patiria miniata. The sequence continues at coordinate 8,738,322 of NW_024037047.1, forward strand.
TTCGTGATGATTTGGTAAATTTATTTTTTTAAGTTTGCAAATGTTGTATATTCCCCTTAAGGATGCGTCCAAAATTATCAAAATTATAGATTAGGCCAAAAAAAAAAATAAGTCAGTCTCTGGTCAGCGCGCGCGTCGATTTTAATCATGTGCATCGATCTTTTTTTCCCCCAAAAATGTTCCGCGGTAGCTCCAACAGCACCCTCTATTTCCGCACCTCCTCAATTTGTTTTTACCAAAGAGCACCAAGGAATGGGAAATTGCACCAAGGCAAATGATCGAAAGCACCAAGGCAAATTATGGAGGACACCAATGTACATGAGGACACCAAAAAAGCAAAATAGTACCCCACCTTGTCTGTACAATCCAAGCTGGAAAAAAAAAAAAAAAGCAGCGTGGCCGCGTCAATTCCGGAACTTTGGTCTGACCAGAGACCAAATTTTTTTTTTTTGCCTTAAAAAGGGACAGGAAAAAAAGTGGACCCCAGATTTATAGAGTGACCCATATGGGCTCCATGGGCAAACTAGGGAGGGCATATTTTTACCACTTTAGGGAGCCTCGTAGATGAAACAAACCGCTTGCACGTACTGTACTTGTTCGCGCGCGCGCGTATGGCGTTTAAGTACGCATGACTAATTTTTCTCTGAATGTGCACAAAGCCATAGCGTCTACGCGTGAGCATCAGGCGTCTTCAACAAGGCCTTCGAATGTCTCTATCAGTGGTCTGCCCCAACTCTACCTTTCTCACCGTTGGGAAGGGGGGGGAACAATAGGGCAACATAAATACATATTGTACAGGTATGTGTTAAAAAGAAAAACAATTCATTGAGGCTACATCCTTCATTCAAACATCAAGACTTAAAATTTGAGTAATGGCCTAGTTTCTCGGATACAAGAATTTGCAAAACTTTACTTGACTTTCTTCTGGGCAGTGCCGATGTTGCACTGGTTGACCTTGGTAGCAAAACGCAGGGAGCAAATCGATTCCTGGAAGTTTTCCTCGCGCGGGGAGACGTTGACAAACATCAGTCTGAGGAGAGGGGAAAAAAATGGGAAATATAAACAATCATGAAAAAAAATTATGAAAAAGTAGTGTGAGGTACATTACATAACAATGCTCCTTGGCTTGGAATCTCAGTGGTTCTTTCCTCGCCTTCAGCCTCTATGGCATGGGTTCGATTCCTGGCCTGGTCTTTATGCACAGGGTGACCCCAAAACAAATTCGACCCTAAAACAATTCCCTTTAAAACAGTACCCTTCGAGCCTCTCGGCTGAGGGGTTAAAAAGGATTGGTGGATTTTTATGTTTTGGGTATCAGATTAAAGCTGAGAGCTTTTTCTTTCAAATACTGAAAAAAAAATCATGAAAATAGCACTTTGGATTGCTGAGAAAATGCCAATTGTGTAGTGGTCATTTTTCATCCTGTACACAAAAAAATCACCGCAGAAAGGGATTTTCACTGTACCTATTTGTGCATGGCCTAATCCTTACAAACAATGGTCAAGAGATTGCAGATGAGGAGTTTTGGATTATTTGTCTGAATTATATAATCAGATACAGGTTGAGTAAAACAAAAACGAAACCCAAATGTTTGGACCATTGTTTTAGTGAAGTTCTGCATGTAGCTTTTTCAAAATCTAGGATATGAAAGCCCAATTCATAAGCTTTCTTTTAGTACAAGAATCATTCGAATCACGTGGGGCGCTGTGGTCCATGGTTACGGTGTTCGACTTGTGTGCCGTGGTGCATGGGTTTGAATCCTGACCGTGGGAACATGGTGCTTGTGCTCCTGAGCAAGGCACTTCGGGTGGGACATAAAGCTGTAGGTCCAGTGTGTTGTGTAATGCATTTACAGAACCCAGTAACACTTATCGCTAAGAGAAGGGGTTTGCCCCGGTGTTTCTGGCAGTGGCTGCAACATGCGCCGCAGCACCTTGTCAACCCTAAGGTGCCACAAAATGGGTCTCATATTTCTCATAAACTTTATTTACCTTTCTTTAATAATTGACATAATTTCCAGCGCCTTGAGTACCTCATTGTTGGTAGATACATCCGCTATATAAGACTCGGTTATTATTACTACTCATGTATTTTTCAAGAATTTTAAACACAACCACTAGACTCACGTTTTGGAGTTGCCGCCCAGGGAGTTCTGCAACAGGTGGGTGAGCTTGCTGTTGCGGTACGGTATGTGGTGCTCCTTGTTGGCGAGGGCCATGATGACGTTGCCCAGGTTGCTCAGGCTGCGGTTGATATTCTTGGTCTCCCGCAGCCGATCGCCGGTAGAGCCGGACTGGGAGAGGCGCTCGCTGCCGGCAAGGTCCACAAGGTTCAGGGTACCTGAGCAGCGAGTGAAAGAGAAGAATAAACTTTAACCAAAAATTGGCAGGTAGCTGAATTTATTTTCTCAGTTAACAATTTTTTTTTTAAAAGTGCTTCGACAATTGACCTATCACGGTAGAATCGCGTCAACACAGCTTGTGAATATTGTCCAATTACACGATATACAAATGGACGTGGAACGTGCAACATCCGAGACAAACAAAACTTGGCGTACAAAAATTCCATAGGGTTGTCTAAGGGGCATGGCTAACTCGCAAACGGCGGTAGGTCAATAGCAAAGTAGGCTGCCCTCTCAAGGCCAGTTTCTTTGGGATTGCACAAAAAGGAGTGTGACTTTTTTGGCATGAACGTTGCTTTTGTTCGGATTTTATTTTCTCGCTTAAAACACTAAATTGTTTCTTTCTTGGACAAATTCCCATGAAAATATACTCCTGAATGTGATACATCATGAAGAATTATAGGATGGAATTTCAATTCAATACATTCAATAAATCTCGACTTATTACCCGAACCTTCGAGTATTTTTGTCATGTACGATGACATTCATTCAGAATGTATTTTTCAGGTTGTACACATGAAGTTGTCTCGCTCACATTATTTGTACTTTTTAAAAATTGTCATCAAATTAAGTTTCATTTCAAATTACTCAACGAAGTTTCAGTATAATACATTTGGTATTTTACAAGTTTTTGTTCTAAACAACGAGTGATTTGTTGTAATTTAAACAAGTCGGCTGCCCTCTCAAAGCCAATTTGCACATCAACGACATTGTTGCGCCATTTTATAAAAACGTGATATAAATATAGAGATGAGATACATGACTTGGTCGCGTATGCGCTTATACACGGTGATTAAAGAAAAGAAACCCAAATGTCGGGACCATTGTTTTTGTGAAGTTCTGCATGTGGCACTTTCAAAATTTAGGATATGAAAGCCCAAAAGAATCATGCAAATTACTGGTGTAATTTTCAAGTTACAGAATTTTAAAAACAACCACCGTTTTAAAGGCCTGTCCGCAGGGCACAAAAAGGGTGTGCGTTTTTTCAGCAAAACAAAAACAATCCACACACATCCCTATGTGATTTGTTTTTGTTTTGTTGAAAAAACATTTGCGTAATGTGTGATCACGCTTTTTGAACTGTACCTACTTTGAAAGACATGCAACATTGTCACACGACGACGTATGCCTATGTGTAAATTGGCCTTTATGGTTTGAATTAATCGTACATATTATATTGGTATCCATTTAAATTACGTTTACCACTGAGAGATTTACGTTAATGTGTAAGTACACATTACTTTAAAAAATAAACGGTTGATGAGAGGGATCTATTTCTTTTCAGAGGAAGAACTTGATCTGAAACTAACTCATCAGTGGTTGTTACTTTATCATAGTCATTTGTGTAGTACAATATGTACTATATATGTGTACATGTATGTAGTTCTTTTTTCTATGTACATTTTTTTAAAGCTTAACCCTTTCATTACCACATTGTTTATTGACTTGGCTCTCCCCAGGACCAAATTGTTTGCTCAGTCATGCGGAAATCACTAGAGCGTGAACAAAATGAGCACGAGTCAAAAACTCACTTTTTTTCAACCCAGATTTTCACTGCCAAGGAGTGACTAAAATCATGGGTGTTGTGTGTAAAGTTTGTTCCTTGAACCTTACTCTTTTATGTGATGTAAAAATAAAGTTCATACGTGCAAATATAAGAAAGTTATGCCTTTCTGTTCGTCTGGTCCCATTTATCAAACTGCAAGCCGTTTCACCACATGTCCAAATGGCACTCCGTACCTCAAATTGTGCGTGGATACTTCTGAAGCACTTTTCTCAATTTTTTGTAATAGTAACACTATGAATAAACTACACCATTAGAACGATCCGAAAAACACTCTTTCAGCTGGTATATGGCAGATTGTATGGGGGACCAAACATATCAACATGCTGCCTTTCTGAAAAGCAGTGAATAAATCTCTGTTGAGGGTGTTCTGTGTGTGGTTTTCCTGGTCGACTAAAGTCGCCTTTGGGAATCAGCAGGGGGGTAGTTCTTGTCGACTTAAGTCGCAAATGGTAAGGAAAGGGTTAAACATGTAAACGATAAAAGAAGTTCAGATAAAACATAAAATCAGTCCTAAAGACTGTGCTTAGTGACTCTGTGACTTTCGCTCCTCATTTTTCAATCCCAATCACACACACAAAAAAACAAAGGGGCCTTCCTCCCTACTCCCAGCACACCCACCTTGGCTGGATTCCCCGGTCAGCGCGTTGCTGCCGTTCAGCTTCAGCCGGAAGACGCTGTGACTGCGCGAGGACCGCTCGTTGCAGTTGGTGGCCGCCACGGCGCGGTTGTGGGTCGCCCGTCCCAGCAGAGACTGCACCTGGCCCTCGCTGGTCACCGTCACCGTGGTGGAGTTGGTCACCTCCACGTCCGTCCCCTTGGCGTCCGCCATCTTGATCTCGCATTTCTTGTCGCCGGCGCCCAGCAGGTCTCTGACCGTCTCGTTGTAGATCTCTAGGAAGCTGGCCTCCATGGTGTACTGCAAAATTGTACAAATACAAGAGTGCTTTAAAAGCATATTGGACCGTTTGCTTTTGGGCATTTTGACCACTCAAAATCGAAAGGAGAATGTTCAAAACCTAGCCTGTTGAAATTTCAGGACTGCTCGCTTCCTCAACACTGGGTAACGCGCATTCCATAACAACAAATTTCAAGTACATCTAACACACACGATCAATTTTACATCCTTATTTTATAGAACATTGTCCAGAAATTAGTACCAGAAACAGGTGAAGTGTTTTGCAGAAGATTGTCACCACACCAGTTAAAACCACAGTTGGGCTTATATTCGCTTCCCTGAAGAGAGTCAAGCCAATCATCAAACTTGAGTTTACAACCGCCACAGCAAAACACTCTTGTGTTCACGTTGGGCCGCTGCAGTGCGCGTGAACTGGTAATCATAACTGCACTGAGTTGACCTGCGAGTGACGTCAAGACTACAACAACAGCATATACACTAACCTCCCAGCCTTTCTCTCTGAGCTGACCGGCCGTCTGGAATATCTGCCGGACGGCCCTGGGGATCATCCCTTCCGTCTGCTCCTCGACATTGTCTGGTCCCTCCATGGTGAACGTCTTGCCGCTCCCCGTCTGACCGTAGGCAAAGACACAGACGTTGTAGCCATCTAACGCGCTCTAAAGTCAAGAACAAGAAAGAAGGAGTTGGATTAATCATTTAGTTTTATTCCTTGCAACTCTGTAATTATCGCTAATAGAACTCAACTCATCAAACCCCAATGGCATGTTTTGTTGGAATCTGTCAGGATGGGTACAGTACCCCTAAACTGACAGTCTTTTACATTGGGTTGGCACACCTCCAGAATCAAAGTCAGAAATATGTGTGTGCAGTTTCCCATATGGTGTTGGAATTTGCCAGGATGGGTGTGGTTCCTAGTAAGGAATTGTTATGAGTGCAATGTTAAGAACAATGTCATGAAGTGACAGATGACTTTTCAATTTGGGTGTTTCACAATGCAGTGCGCCACCAAGAGTTTGCCACAGAGTTAATTTTTCCCAGTGCATTGTGGGAAATTGCCGACCAATTCGCAGCACAGGACATTTGATATCATTAGTTTTACCGGTCAGTAGATTAGTACCTTTCATTAATGATTCCAGTATCTGTTTGCCCTTTTCTTTTTATCGATATGGTGTTTTTTGTAAGGCGGCAGAACGCTTTGCCCCAATCTTCAACAAATTAGCTCAAGTTGTCTACTGACACTCGTTCACATGAGCCGTGTTTTTTTCAACCGTAAATTTGAAAAGTGGACTCTTCAGGGCAAACTCTTGGTGGCGCACTGCATTGCGAATTGTCCGAATTCCATGAGGCAAGGCCAAGTGGAATGGAACAATCCTTCTGTCACCTCATGGACACCCTCCCGAGGACAGACAGATGAGAACCAACTGTTTTTTTTCTAAAAAAACCACACTTCTTTCAAGATGAGATTACTTTCCACATGGTGCTACCCGCAATCTCATTTGCCATACAAAGCTTCAAGCCATATAAATCCGGGTTACATGGAACAAAACAAATATTTCACTTTGCTGCTGCTCGCGAAAGTTGCAGTTTAGGCTACACAGCAAAGCTATAAAGCTCACTGTACACACTTGTATCTTACTGTATTGATGCACCGATGTGGTAGAATTATCATGCAGACCTTTATGAACAACGTATACAGCAACTTCCGAGATATAAATTTTGGGTTTTTTTTTTTTTTCAATCGGGTACCCTGTTCCCGTACTACCCTGAAGCCCTTTCCACACTAGAGCCTCTCAACCGGGGTTGAACTCAACCCTGGGCGAACCCAGTGCCGCCCCGAGTTGAGTTTTTGATTTTTCAACCCCGCGTTCAACCCCGCATCGTTTCACACTTGTTTCATGCAAATCAAGCTTATCATGCTCAGTTACTACTGTTTTGAACCCTGGCAAGAATTTCAACCCGGGTTGAAAATCTCAACCCTGGTCTGGAGCAGGGTTGAGTTCAACCCGGGGCGAAATCAATCTCGGGGTTGACGCAGGGTTGACGAAGGGTTGAAATTCTTCAAGTGTGAAACGACGCATGTTTTCAACCCTGCGTCGACCCCGAGATTTGTGGAAAGGGCTATAAATACACACTCCCAGCTGGGTTTTGCCCTTTAACCCTAACTCCCTAGGCCTTTTTGCTAGGATGTAGCCTCAATCCTGCAAAATCCTCCAATTGGTCTCATGGAAAAATAGCATATAGCCTCAATCCTGCAAATTCCTCCGTTGTTTCTTGAATATGGTCCATGGAGGGGTGACCACTGCCTGAATCCTGCAAAATCCTCCGGCTATGACTGTCAACAGGCTGAGGCAGAGTCAGTGACATCCTGGAGCAGTGCGGAGGATGTCAAGTATAATCAAGGACTAAATTTATGCATGGCTGAGCATAAACAACACAAGGTCCAGCCCAAGACCTTGACACAGTGCGTACTCCGAAATCAGCCACCCACTTTTGCCATGTAACCTCAATCCTGCAAATTCCTCCAATTTGCAAAAAGGATTTTGGAGGATTCATTAATTGAACTTCACCTGGACAAGTTGAGAAATCTCTTCGAAGACTTCCGCCTGAGTAGACGAGGGGTCGAAGACTCGGTCAAAAGCAAAATCAAACTTCTTGCTGCTGCTTGACCGAGTTCCAACGTTGCTCTGGAAAAATGAAAAGAAAAAAACAACAAGAAGATTATTATAAGATGGAATTTTTGCGCCGGGGTGATATTATTCAATTTTTTTTTTAGGTTTTTGCCCTTCACCGACGTTTTTTTAAACATTATATACTCAGTGTGTTACCTCCCGAGTGAAAGTTGGAAAAAATCACTTGGGTGGGACTCGAACCCACGACCTCCTGCTTTTTAGTGCAGATGTCTTACCACTCGACCACAGAGCTAACGGGATCGGTTGGCCGGTTTGAATCTGATGTACAAAGCAGCGGGTACCAAAGAAGAAGATTAGCTTATTAGCATCACTTTATTCAGGACAAATTGTATGTGCCTTGAAATGTAACACCCAAAGCAACAACTCCATTATGCATAACACAAACACCCCGTGGAAAAGAGGGAACCTGACAACAAAGAGCCACAACTTTTTGATTAAGAAACTTCACACTTCAGTGTGAATGTGCGTAAATTTTTTTGGTTGAATATTCAAAGCGGCAAAAAGTTATTTGAATATTCGGTAGATGATTGAATATTCAAATATTGGGAATATACGGTACAGCCCTATTTAGGAACATTCGATTGCTTGGTTATGAGGCCAATGGTTTGAATATTTTTATTTGGTGTGCTAAAGACGAAGGAAGAGTCTCATCAACCTCATCGTGTTACCTCGTTCAGGTCCACATTCGTCAACTCGATGGATTTGTTGTCTGTCCCGGCAAAGTTGATGTGCCCGATCTCGTCGCCACTGGACGCCTCGTCAGGCAGCAGCGGGCGAACGCGGCAAAACACACGAATGTTCCCCTGATGAAAAAATAAAATGAATGTTACTGCTTTCATTTATGGGTCTATCCATTCTTATAAATTTATTCAGATGGGTGGAATGGGGGTAGTCAGAGTTACCGAATTGTCAAAGAAAATATGTGATGCAATCAAGCTTAAATGAGTCATTTGTCGACCCTGGTCATTTTTTTTTACAGTTTTAAAAAGAGCGCAATCTCAGCATTACTGCTGTGAAGACCACATGCTGATACCATCTTTAGTTTAAAAATATGGAATTCGGAACACCAAGAGATGTGATGAAGTGGCCCTATTTTGGACTGGGTCTCCAAAGCACTCACAGATTTAAGAGCACGAAATTTAAAGAAAAAAGTGTGGCCTAATTTTATGGATCTTCTTTCCATTTGGGAATAATCCTCCTTTAAAAGGGTACTCAAGTACAACTACGGGGAACAAGTACTACAAAACCGTCCCAATCCTTTGGCAAATCCTGGATTGGCCAATGCAAGACATCCTCCACACCCCACCTTCAGCTCTTGGATGGTGTTGTGTAGTTTCCTCCTCGTCGTCTCGTTGTCACGGATTTGAGAGTCCTGATCCGCTATTGTGGCTTGGTGCTCGGCAATGACCGCCTTGAGCTCCGCGATCTCGGCCTGGTAGCGCCGGCCAGCCTCCTGGGACTGCTCATAGTTCAGCTGTTGGAATGCAAAAAAAACAAGTGAAGAATGTTGATGAGTGCAATGGTAAGAGTAATTTCATGAGGTGACAGATGGAATGGTCCATTCCACAAGGCGAAGCCGGGTGGAATGGAATAAGCGCCGCAATCCTCCAGTGAGTGTTCCTAGTTCAGCTGTTGGAATACAAAAATACAAGTAAAGAATGTTTATGAGTGCAATGGTAAGAATAATTTTATGAGGAGTGCGTTCGCTTACCACCCCCAGCTTACTCGCGCCTGGCTCCTCACGTAATGACAGATATGCGCAGTGAAGCTAAATAAACGAACGGTTTCGGGTAAAGTTTCGTGCAAGAGCTGGAAACATGGGCGTCGCAAGGATTTTTTCTAGAGGGGGCAAAACATATTTTCCAGAAAAATCCTGTTTTTCTCAACATATTCTCGATTTATCAGTTTTCATGGTTTTAGAGAGAGGTAGGGACATTTTGCCCCCCCATTAAATTTTCTTCACATATCATCTCAATGTAGGTCATTCAATACAAAAATGATGATAAGACATGAATCTGGGACTGAGAAATATGTCCAATTTTGTTAGAAAAAAATTTCTTGACTCTTGACTTTTTACACAATTGCAGAAGTGGCATCAGATAGCAACAGTTTTCCCAGGCTGCATCCGAATCAATTAACTGTAGAGCACGTCCACTCCCGGTGAAAATACGCAGGGATGCATAGAGCTACATGCATGGTAGCCCGTTTCGGACACGGCCTGATGAGACACCCGCCGGAGGTTGCATGGCCTTATGGGATACTTACCCAAGTAACCGGCTCGGCGAGTCGGTTACTTGGGCCAGGCTCGACTAAGTGGGAGAAGTCATGCTTGCACGAGTAAGCGCGGGGGGAAGCAATCGAACGCACTGGAGGTGACAGACGGACTGTTCCATTCCACAAGGTGAAGCCGGAACATTCCATCTGTCACCAATTACTCTGTCCATTGCATTTACCGCACCTTGGTGTTGGCCAGTTGGGCCGTGATGCCCGCCTGTGCTGCAGTCATTTGTGCAACGGACTGCTTCAGGCCGCTGCACTCCTGCCTGGAGGCAGCCAGGTCACCCCTGGTGTCGACAAGCTGCCTTTCCATCTGGTGGTTGGTTTGCAGCAGGTCACTGTTGTCCCGTTGCAGGCGGCGGGTGGTGGAGGCCAGCTCATCCTCAGCATCCCTGCACAATATTCGACAGGAAATCATACAAGACATAAAAACAGTTCATCCGCGGATCGCGTGTGTTGCCTGTTCCCAAGGTCGATTTTGTCTTCTTCTTCCTCTTCCAAAAAAAAAAAAAAAAGGTTTACAAGATGATGCAACGCATTAAGCAGCCACTGCCAGAAACACCGGGCAAACTCCATCTCTTAGCAATAAGTGTTACCTTGTTCTTTTATGTGCTTAACTCAATGCTCGCAACCATCTGAAGGACGAGGCAATATTGGTTAAGTGTCTTGCTTAAGGACACAAGGGTCAAGACCGTCACTCGAACCCACACTCTGCTGATCAGAAACACCAGAGCTTGAGTCCGGTGCTCTTAACCGCTCAGGCATGACATTCCACATTAAGGAACCCCCCCCCCCCCCAAAAAAAAGGTTCCGGTTTCTGGTCTTTGCGCGTGTTGCTGTAGACATGCGCGTCAGTAAAATTTTTAAAAATGGGTTTTTTTTCAATGTAAGATGATGTCTTTAAAAACTGCCAAACTCGGCTCCTATACATTTTGCACTAAATTTAGTCGGGTACCATTTGCAGTCATCAGCCGACATTTGAAGAAGAAAAGTATATAATTTTAAAAGTCGAGTTGCCGCACCACTTTTGGGGCAAGCTCCATACCAGAAACCGAAGACATTCTTTTTTGGCCTATAAAGTATCAAATGCCAAAACGAAACAATATATTGAACTTCTATTACCTGACTTGTCTTTCCAGCTGCAGTATCTTGCTGTCAGCCCGTTCCAGCGCGGCCTGCTGCTGCTTGTTGGAGTGTTCCAGGACATCGTTGTCGCCTCTCTTGGCAGTGACTTCCTGCAGGAGCTGGCTGTTGGCGACGTTGCGCACCTCTAGCTGGCTCTCAATGTCGGCCAGCCGGCCCTTCAGGTCCCAGGCAGGCCTCTTGCTGGTCTTCTTGGGGCCTGAGTTGGACAATCGAGCGAGATTCAGAGATGGTCTGTTCTCGTCAACAATTATAATTTTTTTTTAAACTTCTCCGAAAGACTTTTATCAGATTTTAACAAAACAGGTATTCTTTTTTTCTACTGTGGGCATCCGGATTGTTACAAAGTGTAATTATCTCATTTGTTTAAAAAATGTTTTGGTGTCAAGGATTTCTACATTGATTTTTTTCTCCACATTGAAAAAAAAAAAATGCACAATAGACCTTTATCATAGTGCCACCATTTCAGTCATGTTCCATGTATCCAATAATAGTATGGAATGATAATGTTTTTTTGTACAAAAAGGAACCAGACTGTTTTTTCTTCCAGCCTGCGTATTTTATTTTTGCAGCGTACATCCTATTTTAACCAATCACATCACGCACCCTAACATGAATATTTATCACGCTGTGTGGATGGAAGACACTTAGGTTCTCGTAGTGTATTCCCTTCAATAAACTCATCCCAACCAACAAAAATATTTGATGAAAATGGACGTGGGTTCGAACTGCAGATCTTGCGATCCATAGTTCATTCTGCTATCCACTAGGCCACTGTGGCAGCTCAACGAAAGCCGTTCTTTGAAATGCTTTAATTGCATGCATGACTGAATGATAGCAATAGTGTGACGCTGTTATTTTCTGATGAAAAAACATCGGACTAGCTGAATAATCATGATCCATTGATGATGTGTACTGCAGATAAAAACACGGCTTCCGGCCTCCCTTTGGTTACGTTGATTTGAATGGCAAAAAAAATCAAGATGGCTGCAACATGATAAGGGTCTATGGGTGAAGAAACAGTCCACTGGAAAAGAAATCACATAGGGATGTGTGTGAATTGATTTCGGTTTGCTGAAAGAACGCACACCTTTTTATTTGATCCGTCGAAACAACTTTAAAACGGTGGTTGTGTTTAAAATTCCGCAACTTGAAAAGTACATGAGTGATTTGAATGATTCTTGTACTAAAAGAAAGCTTATGAATTGAGCTTTCATATCCTACATTTTGAAAGTGCTACATGCAGAACTACACTAAAACAATAGTCCAAACATTTGGATTTCTCTTTTTTTTTTGACTCACCCTGTATCTCAGTAAAACTGATCTTGTGAGTTTCAAGTGGCAAAGGTTGGTCAGTGGAAGTTACTTTTAAGCCATGGGAAAAAAATATCAGCGCAAACGCAGCTTTGATTTTGAGAAGCAAACTTTGCATAATGACTCACCATTTGTAGCACTGGTCACACCAGGCTTAGCTGTTGAGGTGTTAGTAGGCCTAGGCCTTGCTGTGCTTCTAGCAGGTGCTGGATTGCGAGCAACGACTGCAGCATTTAAGGGAAAGTGGTATTTTGCAACAAAAAATTAATATTCCCTTTTTTTGTGTGTGCACAAATCCGGAGCATAAATTCTAATAAAACATGAAAGAAATGAGCCACTTTTGACACTTCAGCTGATGTCAACTTAGTTACCGTGTCGCCTGAAATAGCCTGAGAATCTGAGAAAATTGGATTTTGTAAAGTGAAGGCATGCAACTGGGAATTCAGAAAAAAAACGAGGCAACTCCATACCACACAAGACATTGTGCAGTAGTTTTCAATGTGTAATGACATTCATGAGAAGAAAAAAAGGAAATCAGCATTGAGGGGAAAGCATTGAGAAGAATGCAAAAATCCAGCCTTTAGTACTTTCCAGTTTGCGCTTATATCAATTGACATACACGTTATATGTATTTTGCTTAAATAAAAAAGAAGAAGAAACAAACAACTAAAAAAGCGAATTGCTGTGAAGCTTTTTTGTGAAATTAGCAATGCACTTATTGAGACAAAATTTGAGTGTTGAAAAGTCCTTGACCTTTGCAAAGTGGACACCTTTGAGTCAACTTGAAAGCAAAGTATATATTAGAGAAATTAGTATTTATTCACAAAGCAAAATTATTGCAATATGCACATGTTTGAACTGGTTTTTTTTGGTGTTTTTTTAGTACTTAGTACTACGAGCTGGCCTAGCTATGCCATTTAAACCAGCTTATATGGAGCGCAAATGCAAAACCTACATTGCAAATTTGTAATGTTGCAAGTTTTCCTTCTGCAAACTCTCAAACATGTCAACAACTTGAACGCTTTTCAAATCTGGTGAGTTTTGCTGAGAATGCTGTGTGGCGTCAAATAAGTGATGTTGGCAAGTGTTCCTTTAAGCTGGCCTCACACAGATCAGTAAACGGCTGACTTTTCATGATCAAGCTGTGCCTGAGCTAAAACCGTCGGGAACATTGTAGTCGCCGATTTTGTGCGACCTGAGTGTATCTGTGACGATATTAAGACCATCGGAATTAGTCAACGCTAAAAAAATCAACAGTCGCAAGAGTAGAAAAAATTCAACTTCTACGACGACGTCGCGATCGTGCGCGCATCAAGACATCCTTTTTTCATCACGCAGTACGCACCATGCGCACATCAATTACCATATAAGGAGATCGTTGACTACTACTCGCGAGAGGCTATTCCATAGCATAGCTAGAAGGGTGTTTAAAATAACAATGAAGTAAACTGTTCAACAAAATCATTGGATATGAATAATTTTTGACTTGTGTCGACTTTTTGACTCAAAAAGTATTTGTGAATGGGAATACAAGTACATGTACATTTAAGACCACATCAGGGGAATGCGCGCTGATAACGGCTCGGGCCGAACCGGCCAAGCACGTAATTATTCCCTTATTGTCAAACATGCCAAAGAAGCCACATGACTGTCTACACTGTGGAGTCGTGGTGGATCGTCATGTCTTGGGTGACATGAGCATGGTTGCGAATATTTTGCGTCGGGATGCCGCTTGTTTCAAGAGAATCACACGATTTCTGTTCATTGGAGCCGAGCAGCCGAGTACCCGACCGCTGGTGTCAAGATTATAGTAACGAGTACCCGTAACCGACGTTACAAATTACTCAGTTACTTCTGAGACTATATGAAAAAGAAAGGTTCTGAATGTCATTGATGGGGGATTTTCAAAATGAAATTCACACCGTAAAGCTAAGAGCTAACTCGTATTTTAGTGAGCTCTTAAACTTTATGTGCAACTTGCATTTTTGCAAGCGTCTTAAACGGGAATCTGTTTTGACCCACCAATGTGGTAGTAATATTGGGGGACCTTTTATGACCTTAATAAGGACTAAATGCTTGATTGGTCAATTCGAATGCAATGTTTTGTAATATAACAACGGCCGGGCATAGATCTGTAAAACCTAGTCGAGCTTTACGCATATCGTGTCACATAATACACAGCGCGTGACCACAGCCTTTGTTTTTACGGTGTCTAGGTTATTTTTAATCCATGTCTATGATGCGACAAAGGGTGAATGACAGAAGACCGGATTTAGAAAGCGCCCGCTGATTGGTCAAAATCTAGAGGTCAAGAGGCGGTTGTCTTGCATAATTAATCAGCAAATCTGGTCCCATATCATAGACCATGGCTCTTCGTAATGGTATATTAAATAGACTGGCGCAAGTCCTACCTCTAATTAAAAGCTTAGAGCCATCTTAAAAGTTTGAAAATCTTACTCTGTTTTGCAGGCTTCGCAGCCGCAGGCTTTGCAGCGGCTTGCCTCGTGCTGCCACCGGCCGCTCGATTGACCTGCGAAACAGCCCTGGGTCCACTGACGACCTTTGGTTTCTGAGGTTTTGACGCAGTGGGCTTCTTGACACCGTTAGTCCTGACCGTCACCGTCGGTTTGGCAACAACCTCGGACTTGCTCCGTTTGGGTTGAGGTGCACCTTCATCCTTACCCTGTCAGGAGGGGGTTTTTGTTGGGGGGGGGGAGGGGGAGGGGGGTTAAGAAAGGAAGAGAGAAAGTTAATACAAATGTATAAAAATCAACAAGAAATGTTGGGCTTTTGGTCAGAAACTGTTTCAGCACCCTCTAATTTATGAATATTTAAAGGGAATATACATCATTTGCTTTTACTGTAATTTTCAGAAATGGATGGAATTGGGGGGTTGGAAATATAAAGCAAATATAGTTACACTGACTTTTTTCAGGTTTTGGGTTCGAAAATGCTATAAAAACCAAGAAAAACAATCGTTTTCCTGTAGTCTGGTTCCCTGACTCCATATAAGAAGAAACAGAGCAGTTTACATACATTGGGGAATTGTAAGGTCAGGGAACCAGTCTAGCTGGCTTGTACCCGTTCATAGGTGTGTAATCGATTGCAAACGAGTGCGATGGTCAATTGGGGCCAGTATTTGAAAAAAAAAACCAGTTTTTTTCCAACGCTGATCGGCCGATCAGCGTTGGAAATTGATACAAAAATACCACTTTTCTTGAAAATGACAGTATACCAGGTGCCATGATTTTACAGGATGCTTTTTCACTGTCATTCACTAACAGTCCAGCAAGGTATTTCAAAATGATTTGGTTGTTTTATTTTTTGATGTTTGCAAATGTTGTATTTTCCCTTTAAATGCGGTACCCACTGCTATGTACATCAGGTTTGAACCAGCCAACCGATCCTGTAGGCTCAGTGGTCGAGTGGTAAGACATCTGCACTAGAAAGCAGGAGGTCGTGGGTTCGAGTCTCACGCGAGTGATTTTTCCAACTTTCACTCAGGAGGTAACAGTAACACATTGAGTATACAGTGTTTATACGTTAGTGAAGGGCAAAACCTAATCTGACCCTCTAACTTTGTCTTCTGACATGTCTGAAATGTGACATACATTTCCACAAAGTGGTGTTAAATAAGTGAACCAAAAATGCAAGCATCTAAATGACAATCCGATCAATTGACTTAACAATCAAATTAATCACTGCAGACCCAATCGAAGAAGAAAAAGAGCTACATATGTATACATGGATCATTCTATAAATTTTGGGTCTCCTTTTTTCCCTGTCCCCGGTTTAATACATCTGGCATATTTTGACTGATGGCATTCCTCCAGGGTACATCTTCTTAAATCAGACAACATTAGAGGATCATTAAACATTATACTTACTTTCTGACTTTATCTAAAATGTCTATCCTTCGTTAAGTATGTAACACTTTTTAGAAACATTATCCCCCGCATTTTCTAAAACCCAAACCAGTTAGCCTTTGCAGCTGAGGATATTTGTGCAAAGCTTGCAACGTTTACAGCAGAAATTGAGAGACAAAGATCGTAGTTTAATTATCAAAACTCAAAAGGTCTTCGCAAATGTCACACTTTTGGGCCCCATAATAGTGTGGAATTGCCCACATAGCAAACTACCCACCCAACGGCCAACTCATAAAATAATTGTTTGAAGTCGTGCTAGATGATACCGAATGCCATTTTTACCAAAGTAACTGTGACACGAAAAATGGACCTTAAATTTACAGAATGACCCATGTGCATTGCCTAAATATTCTCAAACCAACCAAAACAGTTTGCCTTCTTTGCACATTTCTGTTTCCTTGCTAACGTTGGTGGCACAGGTGGCCATAGTGCATAAAGCGCTCTCCTCTCACCACTGTGGCCCTGGTTCGTTCCTGGATAGGACCATATGTGAGTAGAGTTGCTTCTCCTTTCTCAGGGCCCTCCAATTTTCCTCCCTCCAAAAAAAAAACTCAATTACTTTCGATCTCTGGCTGTGCTCTGTGGTCATATATGGGTCATATGGTTGGCTGTCAAAGGCACCTTTGCCAGCGGTCTAGCCCTACTAGTGTGGCCGCGGTATGCTGCCCTGAACCTCTGGCCACACACCGTGGTTGGCACACTACTGAGGACGTTTTCATAAAATTTGCAGGCAGTTTCTTACATATGGTTGTATTCTACGATGTCCCATCTATCACTTCCGGGATGCTTGGGTGTAATGACAGCAGCAATGCTTTTAGGAGAGTACTCTAATGCAAGATGCAAGATGCAAGATGTTCAATTTTCCGAGATATTCTTGAATCTTTCTGGAGCCGATATGCACTCGTGAAACGTCCGGTGATGGCAGCCATTTTGAATGTGACAAGAGATGACCTCAAGCTGTGACGTCGCGTTTATGCAAATTGCTTGTCGAGCGAGGGCGCGAGTTGCAAATGCGACAGCTGTTTCCTGTACCATGTATTTATCGTCTGGGGCCCACGTGCACTGATCTATATTCAGGATCCACGGCACAGGAAACAGCCGTCGCATTTGCAACTCGCGCCCTCTTTGGATCGACAAGCAATTTGCATAAACGCGACGTCACAGCTTGAGATCATCTCTTGTCACATTCAAAATGGCTGCCATCACCAGACGTTTCACGAGTGCATATGGGCTCCAGAAAGATTCAAGAATATCTCAGAAAATTGAACATCATTACACCTAAGCATCCCAGAAGCGATAGATGGGACATCGTAGAATACAACCATATGTAAGAAACTGCCTGCAAATTTTATGAAAACGTCCTCAGTAGTGCACGGACCACGGTGTGTGGCCAGAGGTTCAGCGCAGCATACCACGGCCACACTAGTGGGGCTACCAGCGGTCCGACCACGTTGTAGCCAAATCCTTCGCAATTCAGCTTCTCAGCTGCGAATAAGGATGATTAGCCTCCCAAAGTATTATTATCATTTTAACTCACCTCGTCCACGGCTAAAGGCCTTTTGACGTTCACCTGGGGAGGGCGAAGCTTGGAGGGCACCGGCAGCTTGCTCATGGGATGTACCATTGCCACCGGTGCGTTGACATCCTTCGAAGTCAGTGCTGCCCTCTGCTGGTCATAAAATGAAATTTACAATTTTGGGGATTCGTAACTTTTGATTCTTTGACACCATGCCAAAAGCAATGTATAATTAACCATTTGAAGTGAGTGCTGCCCTCTGTTGATCATAAATTGCAATTTACAATTTTGGGGATTCACGACATTCATTCAACAATCGCGCCAAAAGCAATGAATACAATTCTAAGATAATGTGGGTATTTATAAAGCGCAAGTATCCACCAGTATTGGTGCTCCAGGCGTTACAATGAGCATCGTTGTTACCCTGCTCATTGGACCAGTGAAATATTCCAAAGACAATCTCAGCTCCCTTGGGGAGTTTTTGATGCTGCCATTTCGGCAGAAAGCAGCTTAAATCAACCACAATAATCATCTGTGCTCTCACAGGTACCCATTTACTCCTGGGTCGGAGAAAAGCAATGAGTGACAAAGTGCCTTGCCCAAGGGCACACGCACCACAACCCCAGACTAGACTCGAACCCACAACCTGCAGAATTACCCGCAGACCACAAATTTAATGCTCCACACCACGAGGCCACGACACTCCTATCAGAGGTCCTGATGATAGAGTTAAAAAAAGTATTTTAGAGGGGACAGCTTTTTGCAATGAACTTACCGTAGACATCGTTAATACTTCTGAATCTGGAGTACTTGAAAGTGCAGTTGCAAAAATCACTGAAAAAGAAAACACATAAGTGAATTAAAGGGAGTATACAACATTTGTAAACATTGAAAAATAAAACTATTGAAAAATGAAATACTGTACTAGGATGTTGGTAAGTGACAGTCTAAAGCATCCTGTAAAATTATGGCACCTGGTGTGAAGTCATTTTCAAGAAAATAGTTATTTTGTATACATTTCCAACGGTGGTCGGCCGACCACCGTTGGAAAAACTTAACTATTTTTCAACTACTGCTCCAAATTTACCTTTGTCCCAATTTTGTTTGCCATTGGTTACATGTTCATGAACGGGTGCAGGCCAGCTAGACGGGTTCCCTTACCTTACAATTTTCTGGCATCTACAAATTGAATCATTTTATCGTGAGTGGAGTCGGGAACCAGACTTCTTGAAAATTTTTGTTTCTCTTGGTTTTTCCAGCATTTTCAAACACAAAACTCCAAACATGTCAGTGTTACAATATTTGATCTAACCAAATGACGATTTAACAAAATTGAAGACCGCAGATTTTCAAGTTAATATTTGTTACAACCATGATACATATATGTACCATCAAAAGATATCTCATTTTGAAGTGAAACTCAAAAATAGCAAGGGGAGGGCTGAACTTTTACTAAGTCCAATTTTTTTTTCTTGTTGGTTTCTTTTCTTAGTGGCTATCGTTACAATTTTGTAGTGCGGTTTTTAACTGCTATCATTACGGCATTGCAAAATAATACATTGATGACTGCCCTTTCAAGTTTCAACCAGGATCAGGATGCTTTGATAGAATGTCGGTCGTTTCGTACCCAAGTTGTTTCGTACCCAGGTCGTTTCATACCCAGGATTTTAACCCGACAAGTGACCCTGACAAATGACCCCGGACGAGTCGCTTGGACAGATTGACGGCTGTTTCATGTCGCAACCCCGAAAAAAAACCCCGCAGACGATTGGCTACTCAGCTCATCTCGTGTACGTGTGCGCACACGCACGTGGGCGCACGTGCGCCCGCGTGCGGTGCGGTGAGAGAGGAAAGGACTTGAAACTTGTCTAAACTAAAACGATGTCTCTTTTAGCTGCGACAGTAAACAGCCATAGAATCATACGAAACAGGACAGTACAATAAAACGCAATGCGCATGCGTCAGTTGGGAGAAAATGGCAGCTAGCTAGCTGGAGATACCCAGCCCTAAATTTTATCATTGGGTTGTCATTTAGGGCTGGAGATAACTTTTCACGTAACCCAGCAGCGTAGGCAGGTCCCAAAAAAATTGCACACTAACTGCAAAATTACACACTAATTGCAACTGCAACTCACCCCAAACTTGCCTGGAATAACCATTACACAGGTCCTTGAAGTAAACAACGATCCACAATGAAGATTCAGCCTACAATTGCAGTGAAAAAAGGAGGAATAACCGCTAACCTGACAACCTTGCAGGCATGGCCAGGACTGCAATTGGTTTGTGCACAAAAAAAAATTGTGTACCATGGTTCCGGTCGATTACCATGCACAGCGCACTGGTACTAATAGTCGTTTTTGCCGGTTGCGCGCGCTGGCTGTTGGCGCATGACGTCACGCCGAAGCGTAACACCCAATGACTGCTTCATGCACTATCGGTTGCCGTTCCAGTACCGCAGCTGTGAACAGTGATGCGAGTGGTAAACCATCGCGCTGTGCATGGTAATCGACCGCCATTCATTGTACACAATTTTTTTTTGTGCACAAATGCCACAAACCAATTGCATTTGCAGTCCTGGCCATGCCTGCAAGGTTGTCAGGTTAGCGGTTATTCCTCCTTTTTTCACTGCAATTGTAGGCTGAATCTTCATTGTGGATCGTTTTTTACTTCAAGGACCTGTGTAATGGTTATTCCAGGCAAGTTTGGGGTGAGTTGCAGTTGCAAATGTGTAACAGGGACAAAATTGAACATTTTCGAAAATATTTCGCAATATTTTTTGGGACCTGTCTACGCTGCTGCTGGGTTACGTGAAAAGTTATCTCCAGCCCTAAATGACAACCCAATGATAAAATTTAGGGCTGGGTAACTCCAACTAGCAGCTAGCAGGACTTCATAAACCGGGGCCAGAATTTTCCTCAAATTTCGACAAAATGCAAGTTTTGACGTACAAACAGATTTCAAAATTCAAGACAGTTTCATATTGTGAGTACTAGATTACATGGGCAAAATAACGTCCAGTGTGTGTAACGGAGGGAGTCAGAGAGACAATTTCGCCAGGTTCGAAAATACACAACAGCGTGGCGTAGTTTACAAGCCACGTTCACGGGCAAAAGAAAACGGGTCTACAAAGTCAAACTAAGGGGGGTCAGACAAGTCGACCGTTGAGACAACTCGACTCGGGACAAGTCGACCGTTGAGACAACTCGACCGTTGAGACAACTCGACCGTATGTGCGATAAATGGAAAGACAAGTCGACCGTTGAGACAAGTCGACTCGCATGTTTGGGCCTAGTTTGGGGGATAGTACCGGAGATGTTGACGGCGGCTGATCGCCGTTTGGGAGTTATGATACATGAGGGTTTTTTTTTTTTGCATATAACAGAGCCAATATAGCGCAGCGTGATTGTCCGTGAACATCGTTCGTTTTTGCCGGGCCTGCTGTGCGCACATCCCCGGTCAACGTCATAGCCGTACCGTGCACGGTTGTATCGTTTTTGCCGGGACTGTGCGCCCACTTGCCGGTCAACTTGTCCGTACCGTGCACGGTGACATCGTTTTTGACGGGCCTGTGCGCGCACTTATTCCCGGTCAACGTGGCCGTACCGTGCACGGTGGCATCGTTTTTGCCGGGCTTGTGCGCCCACTAATTATCCCATCTCCGGTCGGTCAACGTGGCCGTACCGTGCACGGTGACATCGTTTGTGCCGGGCCTGTGCGCCCACTTGCCGCGCCGGTCGACGTTCCCGGCACGTGCTGGTCTGGGCCCGGTCCTTGCGGGCGCGGCGGGGCGCGCCGGCCCGACGCGACGGCCACCGGTAGAGTATGCCCGCGCCTAGCCCGACTGCGTCTGGCCGTACAGTACTATCGCAAGCTCTGTAGTACGTACTACAGAGCTTGCGATAGTACTGTACGGCCAGACGCAGTCGGGCTAGCCCGCGCCGCACCCGGGACCGGTCCTGCCACAGATTTATGCAACTTTTTTCCGCTCCACGTGTATACATTTCCATTAAGTCAAGCTGTCACAACGGTCGAGTTGTCCCGAGTCGAGTTGTCTCAACGGTCGACTTGTCTCAACGGTCGAGTTGTCTCAACGGTCGACTTGTCCCGAGTCGAGTTGTCTCAACGGTCGACTTGTCTGACATTCAAACTAAGGACAATTACAATCAAACAATAGACCGCTTGCAGACGCGTTCGATAATCGACGCGCGAAGGCGCGCGACGCCATGTTGTGGGACAGGCGTATATCTATCCACGCACATTTTGTCCCATAACATGGCGTCGCTCACCTTAGCGCGTCAATTATCGAACGCGTCTGCAAGCGGTCTATTGAAACAGCCAAACTCACGGCGTCTGGACTAACGCCTGAACGCGGACTAACGACACGTTCGCGTTATTTCCAAAACAACTCGATTAAGTCTCATCAATGTTACTCCAACTTCACTGTGAGTGAAATGAAATATATCTACTTAATCATGTTCATAATCTTATTATTCAAGCAAAATGTTGCATTGTGAAAAATTCTTACGATTTCAGCGGACGATCGATTCCCCGTGTTCAAAAAATCTGCCAGAGCCGAGATAACAAAAATAGAACCATGTGATTGGTCAACTGACTGGCACCTGTAGAGCGCCCTCTGTTGCTAGCCACAACTAAAAACTTTATTTCGTTGTTTCAAACAAATTCTCTAGTTAGTTTATTTCTACTGAAACATGAAAATTAATATCTGTGGTTTTTATAAAGCTTATATCTGTCGGCTTTTTTCAATTTTTTTTGGTGCGTGAATTGAATTTTAACCAACTAAAATCATCTAAATCTTAATAGAAAAATGCAAAAATAAAAACCAGCGCGTGTTCCAAGTCAAAAGAGGGCGCTGTTTACATTTGTTGGAAGCACACGTGTGGGCGGGGCGCGTGTACGTACCCGGAAACCCTATGTCATGTGCTGCTGTCATGCGACTGTCAGTACACTCATTTCTCCAAGGTACATGTACACCGGTTCGAACGTTACGTTGCGAATACGAATACGATGTTATCAACCTGTAGATTACTCATCTATGAGTGTTTTGAATTATTTATATAACTTAACTTATACTTATAATTATAATAAAGTTACCAATTACCTCAACTGCAGGTCTTCGGGGGGGGGGGGGGGGGCACGCATTGCAAATGGCAAAGGGGGTGGGGTGGGTGTATAGCCAAATAAATGTGACCAATTTACTGAACTAGGCTACTTCCGTAAATAAAGGCCACACTTCCACATATGCAAAAGCATGTCGAACTTTGTCAAATTTTGATTTTCACATGTAGGCTTAGTTTGTTGGTTTTTTTGCTTTAGAAGCATACTTGCCCTCTTAGTAGGTTAATCAGAAAGTGCTGCCTTTTTCAGATGTCTAATATTTGTGAAATTTCATGTTGAAATTTTGATACGCAAACGTGTGCAAACGAATCTGGAAATGTCACAAAAAAATAGACATCTGAAAAAAGCACTGATTAGCCTTTAAAGAGGGTGAGCATGCTTCTAAAGTAAAAAAAAACAACCTACAAGCCTAAATGTGAAAATCACAATTGGTCCTAATTGACAAAGTTTGACATGTTTTTGTACATGGTGGAATTGTACGTGGCCTAATTTACGGAGGTAGTCCAGTAAATTGGCCACATTAAACTTATGGGGCTAGGGTGGGTGGGGCTGGACCGGAAAGACATGATCCATACCTGGACATCACTTGACAGGCTAAGGCCAAAAATAAAAAATATTCGGTCTCTGGTCAGACCAAAGTTCCGGAATTGACGTGGCGACGCGGCTTTTTTTTTTTTTTTTCTTCTTCAAGCTTGGATTGTATACAGACAAGGTGGGGTACTATTTTGCTTTTTTGGTGTCCTCATGTACATTGGTGTCCTCCATAATTTGCCTTGGTGCTTTCGATCATTTGTCTTGGTGCAATTTCCCATTCCTTGGTGCTCTTTGGTGAAAAAAAATCGAGGAGGTGCAGAAATAGAGGGCGCTGTTGGAGCTGCCTACCGCGGAACATTTTGGGGAAAAAAAAGATTGACGCGCATGATTAAAATAGACGCGCGCGCTGACCAGAGACCAACTTATTTTTGTTTTTGGCCTAATGGTAGATTTCTTTTTCTTCCAGTGTATCTTATGTAGAAATGCCAGCATGGCTTGTTCACCTTCCACTAGTCCATGGAACATCACCTTCAAATTATAGGCACGTGATCTCCTGATCTGATGAGTGTGGACATTTCCAGTGTTAGTAACATCCCTAAACATTCATCGACGCCATTTTCATGAGTACAGAAGTTGAGATTTTGCTGAAACAACTTGAGTGATTTGTGGTTTCTCTGCATCTGCTGTGTCGATCAGTACCACCATGGCAAGCTCACCAGAATCGGACAAGTTTCTTCCAACGCAGAGAAGCTGGGTGTCGGCAAAAAGTGGGTCTGCGAGTGACGATGATATCGCCGATAGTTTTGTGGTTGTCACTTACAATATCCTTGCAGACTGTCACGTGGGTGCGGAGACGTATCCCTACCTGCCTCCGGGATACCGCACCATTGAGGAGAGACACCCGCGACTGTTGAAGGAGTTGAAGCATCATGGAGAAGCCGATGTCATATGTCTCCAAGAGGTATAAGATAGCCATGCCACCTTGGTGGTTGAATTTCTACAAATTCTTTTGGAGGGCTTTCCAATTAGAGAAGTTTGTCTTACTGTAAAGCAAGCAATATAAATGTGAGCATGGCATGAATGTGAGCATAGCCAGCGTTCGGTACATCCCAACATGCCCAGTGTTGGAGTTGGGTCCATCACAAGTCCTCACATGTCCATGATAAGTACGATCACAAGATGTTGAACAAGGCCTTGCACAAGTAATGGTGACAGGTAGTGCGAACATTTGGGACTTTAGGTACTGTAGGCTATGTAAGAGTCACAGAACTTTTAAGGTATGGAAAACATGCAACACAAGAAAGTAGCCTGGCACATGAAACAACCAGTCCAACACAGTCTCAGACTCCTTAGCAAAGGAAGTCAAACATCTGGTACCTAGCTAGCCTGCCACCAGACTGCTGAACAGACCATCTTTTCAAAAAGTTGAACATATACACCAGTGTGGTCTTGGGCTTCAAATTAAAATCACTTGGCTTCACTCTGAGGTGCAAAATATTGAAGAAATGTTTCCTTTAAAAATTGAATTGAGACCTCAATCTTGGCTGGTGAAATACATGTAGTCAGAACCTTATCCTTGCCTTACGGAAATTTGGGAGAATTTGTCCACTAAAGAGTGTGTAGAGTTTGCCTGACTTTGGTTTGCATGTTTTTCTGCACTCTGGGGTCCCAGTCTGGGTAATGAGGGAACTGCAAACAGGGAGAACGGGTTTTCGGTACGTATTTTGACAACAACATTTGGTATTGCTCGGTATCCAAAAAATGTCGCTATATAATGAAGTCCAAAAAATGTTGTCACGATATTATTGAAATATAGTCCAAGCCCGGGATGAACAATAGCTAAATATACTTTTGTCACCATTAATTAAAATAGCCTGTGATTCAATTTGAGGATTAGGGCTTGCGACGGACATGTGAGGATCGTGATGAACTCAACTACAATGCCAATACATTAACATATCCTCTCTGAGTGATCCCCGTTTGCTATTTCCCAGGTTTGCAGCATTGTTAATGTTGCTAGCATCATGACTTTGGGCGTCATCCCTGGCTACATTCAATACCGGTTTATGGCTTTTGACTAGCAATTCTTGCAAAAAGACATTGACTAAGCGTGGAGCCGCCAACATAGGGCTGGATAGCTCAGTTGGTAGAGCACCGGAACGGTTATCCGGAGGTCGCGGGTTCAACCATGCTCCAGTAAATTTCTTTTTTTTCCAACCTAATATAACATTTTAACAATAGAAAAGCCAACACTTCCTTTTGAGCAGATGTAGTTTGTTTAAATGTTTGCTCTCGTAGGTTAATGGCAAGTACTTCAAGGAGGTGTTAGAGCCAGCGCTGTCGGCACTGGGCTACAAAGGTTTCCATGCCAACAAGGCGTTGGGCGTGGATGAGGGAGTGGCAACCTTCTACAAACCCAGTCGGTTTGAGCTGGAGGGGCGCAAAGTGGTCTACTTCAAGGACCAAATACAAGAGGTATCTATTGTGGTGTCATTGAGATGTTTTTATCTCGGAGGCTGCAACAAATAACTTGATGCTTCAAACACGATGTTTTGCTAGACTGAGGTTATAGAGGCTTAAGAGGTCCCGACTCCTGAGGCTATAGAGCCTAATAATGCCCCGACTACTGGGGTTTTAGAGCCTTATGAGGTCCTAACTACTGAGGGTAAAGAGCCTTATGAGGTCTTGACTACTAGAGTTATAGAGCCTTATGAGGTCCCGACTACTGGGGTTATAGAGCCTTATAGAGCCTTATGAGGTTCCGACTACTGGGGTTATAGAGCCTTATGAGGTCTTGACTACTGGGGTTATAGAGCCTTATGAGGCCTTGACTACTGGGGTTATAGAGCCTTATGAGGTCTTGACTACTGGGGTTATAGAGCCTTATGAGGTCCTGACTACTGAGGTTTTAGAGCTCTATGAGGTCCTAGATGGTCGCTGAAAAACAGTCAACTTTTCACAAACTTATCTTGGTTCCTTCTTGGCATCAGCTGATGCAGTCTGAAAATGAAAAGTGAAACATATGCCCTGACTTTTATGTTTTATCAGGAGATCTCCCATATGTCCCTCCCGATTGACCAATCAGAAGCCATCCTGGAGCGAACCCTCAAGGAAACGGTGACAATGTTCTCCGATTTTCGCTGCAAGAGAACAGGGCGGGTCCTGAAGCTGGGCAACGTGCACGCATTCTGGATGAACCACATTGCAATGGATGTCATCACTTTGCAGGTTTGTTGGTTGAAAATCCGATCCGTCCATTAAAGACGCACGGTTGGCAAATTGCCATGGATTCCACACGCAAGTACCCCCTCAACGGTTGGAAAGAAAAAGGTGGGGGAGACCACCAAGAGAGGCTTGTGCACGCAGTACACATTGACAACAACTACTGCTTTTTTTTGGAATAAAATTCAGTATTAAAGGGAAGATACAACATTTGCAAACATCAAAAAACAAATCACCGCGAAATTCTTCGTGAACGCAGTACACATTGACAACGATTACTGCTTCTTCGTTGTTTGGAATAAAATTCAGTATTAAAGGGAAGATACAGCATTTGCAAACATCAAAAAAACAAAATGATAAAATTACCACCAAATTCTTTACTGGACTATCAGGGAATGACACTCTAAAGCATCCGTACAATCATGGCTCCTGGTTTTAATTTTTAATTAATGTGATATTTTTGTATCAACTTCCAATGCTAATCGGCTGACTGAGCGTTGGAGAAAACTTGCTTTTTTTCAAAAACTGCTCTTTATTTTTCATATTTGGTTATTCCGCATTTTCTTTGCAATTGATTGCACACCTGTGAAGGGGTACAAGCCAGCTAGACTGATTCTCTGACCTTATTATTCCCCAACGTCTATAAATTGCTTCGTTTCATATTAAGTGGAGTCAGGGAACCAGACTACGAGAACATGATTGGTTTTCTTGGTCTTTCCAGCATCTGCAAGCCCAAAACGTGAAAAAAGTCAGCGCAACAGTATTTGCTTTAACATACTATTCCTCCAAATCCATTTATTTCTGAAAAAAATTACAGCAAAAGCAAATGTTGTACATTCCCTTTAATTATTTTACGAAAGCATACGAAATGCTGATTTATTTATTAACCAAGGATCTGCTTCTATGTTGTGCTGTTTTCAGATTGCATTAGCTGCAAATATGCTAGCGCAGTTTGCCGATGATAACAAGAACAGCGCCCTCATCCTGTGCGGTGATTTCAACACAGAGCCGCATATGCCAGCCTACCAGCTGCTGAGAGACGGTCGCCTCAGCGACCAGAGCGTAGAAACGCTCCGCAAGTTTGACGTCGTGCCGAAGGACAGTCCAAATGAGGTGTGCCTTTTGTACAGATTTCATAAACAAAGGGTGTCCAGCTGGACCCGAAAGTCTCAATAAACATTATTTTTATGTAGCGTACACAAAGTAGAATTACCATTGGTGCGTATGAATAATTAATCATAATTCCAAAACCCTTTAATCTATAGTCATGAAATTTCTTGGATGAGTTCATATTAAGTTGTCCTATACATGTACTGAGTTTTATAATTTTTCGTCACTCGATGGCCGAGGTCTGAGGAAAGCTGTGAGAGGGTCAAAATAACCCAGCCCCTTTAGAATGACGACATCAGAATAAGGTTAGCCTTAGAAAAAGTGCAAGCAATGTAAAGCCTTACGAAACGATTATTCAGATTTCAGGAAAAAAAAAACTCAATTCATGGCCTCTAAACAAATTAGCCCAGGAAGCAGTTCGATCAATGTATTGAGGGTAGCCTTTACAATAGTTTGATCACTGTAAGTTCACCAATTATGGTTGGCATTAGAAACAGCTTCATCAATTTATGACATTGTTTCACGTTCATTCTGATACTGTTGCAGAGCTTCACTCTTGTTGATCTAATGGCGGCATCCTTCCAGCATGGCATCCAGCATTTCCAAAGTGCTTATAAAACCATCATGGTAAGAACCAACCTGGCTTTTCTTTTCATCCCTTCTGAGGCAATTTTAATCAGAGGGTTTTCCTCCCTCCGGAAAAAAAACAAGCACTCTTGATCTCACAGGATGTGCTCTGCATCCTTCGCAATAAGCCTCTGTACTAATTACGTCACACTTTGTTTACATGTGCGCTTTCCTATGGAGCCAGTGGGGGCCCACTGAGCACCATAGCAAAGCAAACACGTAAATAAAGTGTGATGTCATTAGTACAGAGGCTTATTTAGGTGCTCAGCTGCCAGTAAGGATGATTAGCCTCCCAAACTGTTAAACTACTGAATACTTTGTGCGGGCAACAGATTTAGCTAGTCGCGTCTGCATTACGGTGACACGCCTTATTTGGGCGACAGTGTCGCCCTTTTGTTGAAACAACCCTAATGAGAAGGAATGTTACTGTTGCAAACCATCTAGATCGATTCTTCATGGTTCAAAACAAACCTGTACCAAAATTTATTGATGATGCACCAATGTTATTATCACTATTATTAAATGCCACTTTTGATATTATCAGTTGTTTCATTTAATGAAATCTTTTCATTTTTATTTTTCTCGTTTTTGAAAGGGGGTTGAAATCCCATTTTCGCAGTTCCACGACCCACAGGGCATCGAGTGGAAAGAACAGCACCAATTAGAAGACAACGTACAGCCAGAAACTGACGATGTCACACATGGGGACGACCAGTCAACGAGGCCGAGAGGGAAACGCATCAAAGCCCTGGACTACCTCTGGTTCAGCGCGGAGACCCTGCAATGCGACGGCGCCCTGGAAATGGTCGCCAGGGAGGTCTTGGACAATCTTTATGCCTGCCCGAACACCGTGTTTCCATCGGACCACCTTCTGATGAAGGCCAAGTTCCATTTAACGGATGTGGTTTCCTAAAAGGAAGTTGTTGTGGAAGACATCAAAGGGGGGGGGCCACATAGTACCAACTTGGAGGGTCCTCTACCATAAAAAAAAATACAAAATGCATATGTAGGGCTTGTAGCAACCAGGATAAATTTGTTGCCGTTTACTAAAATTAGAATTCATATTTGATCATTGATATTTGCGAATTGTTCTTGTTCTTCAATATATTCAAATTCAAGTTTTCTAATTGTTGCATTTCATTCACACCCAGTAGTTAAATTTAGACATACAACGACTCCATTTCCTATTTTTCATGAATATGCATGTTATTCCGTTGTTTGACCAATTAGCAACTTTAAAATTAGCATATCGATCATTACCATGGCCCCTGCCAATCAGAGCACTAACTTATTATTCAATTTAAATGCCACGTTTTTGTAGCGCACTACCAGCGCTCTCTTCTGCCTCTTTCTCAACATTGTTGCACCGCAGTTAAATTTTCTCAACGAATTTTGTTGCTCTTTTCACTAGCCTACTGTATTTTCCAGCTCTAGCTTTATGTCAAGAATTCTTTCACTCTTTGTGTGCACTTTCAGTAGAGCTCTACACGTGTAAACAGTGCTTTTGACTCATTTTTCATCGACTGCTCTCCGTGATTCAGCAGAGTTTTCGTCGTCTTGTGTACGTACGTGTTTACATGTACATACCATAGACATATAATAAAACCTAGACACGACATTTGCTATTGCGCCTGTGAGCAAAATGCTGCGCATAGTACACAAATGCTCACCACGGGCGTGACGCGTCGGCAAGAGAGCTATCTCACTGTGCGGATTATTTGGAATCATTTGGTCCCATACGCATGCGGGAAACAAAAAAACTAAGTGGTGCACAAGTGCATTGACGCTGGCCTGAACAAACTTGGGATATGTATAAAGTATGCGCATAAATCGAAGCCACATGATAATTTGCGCCAGGCCGTGTCACGCAGCCCGTTTTGCTCACAGAATTTACAACGTAAAAGCAGTTAAAGGTATAGTCCATCATTTGTAATTTGTGCATTTTGTTCGTTTGAAGCAACAAAAGTGCTCAAAATCTAAAGAAGGATACTGAACAACTAACCTGATGAAGTTTCAGCTCAGCTTCAGCTGTACATTCCGAGAAAAACAGCATTCTAAGATCTCAATTTCAAATCAAAAGTTACTGAATCATGTTTTGAATTGTTTTGAATTGCAGCTATACGCAACGTCGCGCACTGATCCGACGAATTATAACAACCGCGCGCGCGTGTGCGTCGTTCCAATACTTGTGCGCGCTGCGCTGAATAACAAAACCAACTACTAATTTAAATTTTCCTACAGTGCTTCTTAAGAATCACCGTTGGAAATGCCTTCTTTCGTTGATTACTTCAAAATGACAGCTTCCCAGAAAGAGTAATTTCACAGGGAGTTTAGTCCCTTACTATCTTTCAACCAAGTTTGTTTTTCAACAATAATTACGCCAGTTACTTTTCGGATGGCTGCAAATGATGGACTCTAGCTTTAATGTCGTGTCTAGGTTTTATTATATGTCTATGGTACATACACTTCGTGGTCATCAGCATTGCCGCCGTAGCAATAGCTCCAGCAACAACTTCATGAACTATCGCCAGTGACTTTCACCGCCGTAACAACAGGGAAACTATCGCTGATTCACCCGCACGCGCCAGCTGTTTCGTGCGTTGTAGACAGGGAGCCTGGGACATCGACAGATTTTGCGGAATCCTGATCTCCATTCTGATCCAGTGCTGGGCCAATTTCTGCAGATTTTGAAGCAGTCAAGAATGGTTTTCCCCATCCGATCAGCGATCAGCTCCTCCACGCGCTCGCCGACGTCCCCCGATTGGACCGCGACGTTCCTGACAGCCCCCGGTTGTTGCAGAACACTTTACGCAAACTGGACTGATTTAGGGCCTGCATTTTTCCCTGGGATCGCCTTTCATTCCTTGGGAAGGGAACTGCATTTTTCTGTTCATTTTATTGTAAATAGTTAAAACTGTCATTTACTATCCGGTTTTATTTTGTAATCAATAGTTTCTTTATTTTAATCACTGCAACTGAAGATAATAATTTACAAGAATAAATTTTCATTGAAGCATTTAATTTTGTGTCTGATCATTTAATTTCTCACACACAGTAAGTGCAAGTAAAATGTAGGATCCTTTTGAATTTTCTTTTGGAGATATTTAGCCACTTGACAGTTTTCCTGTTTATCAGAGGATTAATAATTTTCCCTACAGGCTTTTGCCATTTGAGAGGGGGGGGGGGGCCTTTGTTCGTACTAACTTTTTCGCAATATCTCGCATTGGTTTTGTACACATTTTCTAATCGAGGTCGTTCTCGATTTGGTTCCTGTCCTGGATTCACTGATGATGTTGCACGTGTGTGTCCTCGATTTACACCATAAACAAACGCACACGCCCACTGTACAACGACAGATTAAAAATACCCAAAAACATGAAATAAGGCACAGCCAAATTATATGTACCAACAAATATTCAAACAATTATTATTCAGAAAAAGTACAGATAGAACATGTACAGAAATGGGTAGTTACCATGCATACAAAGAGAATATAGATTGTAACAGTTGAAGACATAATAAAGGACCAACTATAATTCGACAAACCCAGACCAGACAAAACACAAACACACACACACACGTTTGTTTTACATACCTTGTCTGGACATTCCTTTGTTTTCATGTAATTAAGAAAAAACTGTGAACAAAACTCACTTTGCTAAAACTGGTTTATGTGGACATCTTTTGTTCGGAAGTCCACGCAGTGAATGTAATGCTGGTATACATATTGCACGACATGATAGATTAAAAATACCCAAAAATATGAAAATAAGGAACAGCCCAATTACATGTATATGTACATGTACCAACAAATATTTTACAAAGGTATTATTCTCGAGAAAAAGTACAGATGTCCTTTCCAATGAGATGATTACTGCAGTCCCTGCACCTCATTCTTGTCCTCGTCCTTGCGTGTTGCGCTCACAGCTCGGACTGTTCATCTCTTCTGTCATCTCTTTAAGCTCTAGCTGAAGTCCGAAGACCTCGTTCTTCCACTCTTCTTGCGTGGCCTGCAGAGACTCGCATCAGTCTTACTAACCTTCATGTTGTGCTCCCAGCTCTGACTATTCTCTTCTGTCCCCTCATCTCCCTCTGAAGGCCCAACTGAAGGCACAGATATGTGCGTGTCCTGACCATGCTTGCCAGTGCACCCTAGAGCATTGAGGAATGGGGGAACAGGACTCTAGTGACAAATGTAACCCTTGCTTGGCCATTGTTGCGTCGGACTGTTCATTTCCAGGATGAACAATGGTAAGAATGTATGTCTTCGCATTGCCCTCCAATGCGATAGTACCTTGTTCTTGATCTTTTTGATCTTTTTTTTGCAAAATTTAACATGGAGGTTAAATGACGCATGTCTTTCCATTCTAGCCAACATTTTTTGTGCGTTTTATTGCCAATTGAACAGTGTCACTGCCACCTTCATTTTAACTCTCTCTAGTACATGTCCGATGGAAGTTATAACTGGGTGAGATTTGTTCAATTCATTGGCTTCCGTGCATGTTCATGTAGGTGGCGTTTGAATGAGGAACTTGTGAAATATGAAATTTTTGACCCAGGATTTGGGCAGGGGATGTCTTCTCCAATGAGATGATTACATATCTTCATCTTGACTGAACTTTTTCATCTAAAAGTCGCTTTCCAGTTCTAAGGAAAGTGGCGGGTGATGGGGGGGGGGGGGATGGTGGATGGTGGGGGGGGGGGGGGACAATTTATTTCCAAAAGGATTTGTTTATTCTATAAAGAAAACACTCACCTCTGTTTACCTCATTGGAGGCGGAACTGCTGGGAGGGGGGCCAGGGGGGCTACTATTGGCCCCCCACTGTTTCCACTGCTCACTCCCCCTCCCCACCTCTAGGTAAATTCATCCAGACACACTGTAGTATCTCATCTGGGGAAACATAAAAACAAATTAAGTTTTATACAATGATCTCTTTCCGGGAAGGCCTACATAATTACTGCATACGCCATGGCATAGATTTCGGAACTGGAAAGGGGGAGGGGTATAGTGCAATATTCACCGTATTTTCAAGATTACATTCAACAGACTTATCGCTTGAAAAGCTGCTCAGTTCACACCAGACTTTGAAAAAGCGTTACAATCTTACAAGTTTAGTGCAGCATGAAAACATGATTTTATGGAAGTTAAGGTGAAATTAACTAGCCCGAGTCCAGCGATTGAAGTACCTTGTCACTTTGAATTTTTTGCCCGTTTTACATATAATTTCTTTACTTTTCAGCTGTATACACACGTGTGATGGCGGGAAGTCCGGGCAAGCCATTGTCTGATTGCATCGCGTTGTCGGCATGAACAGTGTCACTGCCACCTTCATGTTAACTCTCTCTAGTACATGTCAGATGGAAGTTATAACTGGGTGAGATTTGTTCAATTCATTGGCTTCGGTGCATGTACATGTAGGTGACGTTTGAATGAGGAACTTGTGAAATATGAAATTTTTGACCCAGAAATTTGGGCAGGGGATGTCTCAAAGCAAGATTTAAGCATTCCAGACGGTGTGTTGCTCTCTAAGGATGCACCGGGAAAATTTGGTCATAGTTCACCGGCACGGGCTGGCTGTGAGCCGGCCTGGC
This sequence comes from Patiria miniata, assembly GCF_015706575.1. Taxonomy (NCBI): domain Eukaryota; kingdom Metazoa; phylum Echinodermata; class Asteroidea; order Valvatida; family Asterinidae; genus Patiria; species Patiria miniata. Next base: position 8,772,294 of record NW_024037047.1, read on the forward strand.
ATGCCTACCCGCCCTGGCGTGCGGCCAGCCCGTGGCATAGGAAGCAATTCCCGGTGTTCATTCCTCATCGTCATCATCCCCGTAAATCCCGTCGTGGCTAGCGTACGTTGTTGTACATTGTGCCGTTCACAATCTTCATCGTCCATTATTTTTGAAGAATTGAATTTTTGTCACGTTTTGTGGCCATTTTTTTGGAAAGAATGCAGTATCCAGACGCCACTTTTTTGGGTGTGTAACATTTCTAAGTCTATGGATGGTTAGTGCATTTTCAAAGTACATTGTATTTTCCGACTTTTCAGTATTTTCAGTACCAGATTCATGTGGTTTCAATATTTTTGCCATGACTGACCTTCACTGCGATAATATATCATACGATGAAAAAAAGTGGCGTCAGGTTGCAACATTCTTTTCCCATTTTTTTAAAGGAACACTAGATCCTGGAACAGCCCAATCGGACTACAAAATGCGCTTTGAACGAGATGATGTTAATCGTAAATAACATTTGAAAGTAGGATATAAACATCCACACAACTATCCTTTCAAAACTGGGCATTTTTGTGTTATTCCTGTATTATGCGTGCGAGAACGAATTTCGGGGGCCACTTTTGCAACTCCATAAATTTGAGCTGTTTAGATGCTAGTTGTGATTTCATTCGTAAAGTGTTGGCCTTTTGCAGACGTTGAAGAAACTTTTTTTTTGCATTGGTGATTGGTCACCGCGCACTGTTCCCGAGATGCACAATGTGTATATCATACACTGAGAACCACACGAACATAATGACCGTTTAGCCGATTTTTGGCTAACTTTGACAGATTTTTGGTTAAAAAAGGAGTTGGACAGAAAATTCGACAGAGTGGATTTTTTGGCAAGATATCTGGCAGAATTCTGCAAAAATGGTAATTTGACAAAAAAACAGCAAATTTGCAAAAAAACAGGTACACTTGTTTACAATAGCTTCAATCTTTTCAAACAAACCCTTGCAAAAAAAGACAGGTTGCCCGGTCTAAGTGCTGAGGTTCACTGGGAACCAGATTTCGTTGTGACGCAACTCCATATGTTAATTGCCTGAAGTTTACGCAATTTCACATTATCTTTATGTGGCTATAGATTGTTTATAATATAATTTGAACATTAGTTAAGGCAACATTACAACAGCTGCATGTGATTTAAAGTGTTTATAGTGTATTTCGAGTTATTCTGGGGAATTTGGCAGATTTTTGACAAATCTGACCAATTGTTGAAGCGCATTTAGCAAATTTTGTCATGACCTTACGGTCACCCTGGACACGAAAAATGTATTCGTGCTCCGTCATGTCCGATGTAAACAGGCGTTTTTTTCCGTCTTTTCTCAGGAACAGTAAGACATTAGGTTGGTTTCCTTTCAACCAGATGTTTGAAATAGGCTAAGTAAAAAATCCAAAACGTAACATTTTTGGGTATTTTAAGGACCAGCGCCCCTTTAAAATAGCTTTCTAATAGCATAAATAGATATGGGTCTGTCCACACTAAATGTCACAACTGCACAACATGAAAAATAGCTCTCATTTAAACCATGTTAAAAGTCAAGAAATAAACTTCAATAATTGTAGTAGTAGTCATTCAATAGGAGAGATATAGTGTACATAATAATAAAGGATTTGGATGTTAGTTGTTGAAATAATGAGAAATTTGATAAAAATGTCCAGCTTATTTTGGGGGGTCCAGGTGGGACATGTATATAACTGTGTGTACTCATGTTTTTCAGGTTATGTAAAATAGGCATTAAAATGAGGAAAAAACACAGTTCATGGGTACTGAAAATGTTACAGATGAGAAATAAGTTGAAATCAAAAGCTCTATTTTTTTTTAAAATTAGTTTAAACAGGAATTTAAACGCAGAAAATTCAGCAATCACGTATGTCACGGCGTCTGTCCACAGAGTGACAAACGTGATACATGCTGTTTTTTCCATGTTATCAACAGCTAACTTCAACAAAAAATGTACATTTTGCTGAGGAAACTGCTCACCTTTAATGCATATACTTTTTTGTGGCTTTTTGTTCAGTTTAGAAACAAAAACACGGATCCATGTAAAAGAAATACAAATGTCTGTCCATTTTTGATCACGTATGTCACATGATTTAATTTCTTGCAACCATAAAAATCTTTAAAGACTAGTCTTATGAGTGCACATACATTGATAACAAAGGTATGTGCAATACAACTGCCATTATTTTATTATTAGAAGTCAGTCCATTTTGTTGAACAGTGATCGAGAAGATCGTCTGTCCTCAGCTCCCAGAAGGTGACATACGTGATACTATAGTGTATGCACATGTCTGTCCATGTAACAAACGTTACTCATTGAAACAAGACTACATGGTGTTCATATAAAATAAAGGAAGTCTTTATGTAATTAAGATTATTATAAACTAATTAAAAAAAATATTGGCTTACATAAATATGATCAATACTGTTTTCATTCTTAAATTTGACTTTAAAACACAAAAAGTCTGTCCATGTGACAAACATGATAAATGAGTCTGTCCTTGTGACAAACGTGATTCATTGAAACACAATTACACGCTGTTCATCTATTGAAGTAGTCTTTATGCAAATAAAATGATCACAAATTAACTTGAGAGAATAGTTAAAACGTTTGGGTAATTATCAGTCACATTTTTATTTCTTGTTAGAAATTTTATACACAATACAGTATGTCTGTCCATGTGACAATACATGTCCATGTTTAATACAAGTCAGCATTTATTCATGGTAATTTAATTATGTGGGTTGATCAGTCTTAAGAGATTGGAAATAGGAGTTTACAGGGGCCTTATCTAATAACCTTTAATGTTAAAATTATAATTTATTTTCTAAAAAAATTAACTAAGAAATTGTTTTGTCTGTCCATGTGACAAACATGACGCCCAATGTCTGCCCATGTAACAAACATGATATCAAAATCATGTCAGTATTTCTCACTTCCAGGTTATCACAGATTGATTGGCCAACGTAAACAAAATCTGCATAGGATTTTTAGGGCACTTACAACTCTGGTGTGATGAAAAGGGTCATCTTCGAGAAACAAACCAATCGTTAAAGCTGTTTTGTCTGTCCCAGTGACAAACGTGATTTTCTCTGCATCATCCACCTTGTAAATCCTGAAGAAAGACTACAGTCTCTTTGAAAGTTCCTTGAATATTAACATTGGGGTAGTAAATGACACCATATCAAGTGTGATTGAATTATATGTAATTTTGTGGAACTAGGATGAAGCGAAGAAATATGTCTGTCCCTGTGACATACGTTATGTCTTCAAGATTAACTTGCCATAACTTCTTAAACACTTTTTGAATTATCTTGGCCTTTCTTGGTTAACAAGCATACACATGGATGTTAAACACAAACCAAAAAAGAGGGGGGAAATTTGTTGTTCAAATTTCTCCAGCAATGTCCCACAATTGTGACATTTACTGTAGACAGACCCAAATACATGTAGTTCAGGCTGAAATTCGCATTGTAACTGAATATACAATGTGGCCAATGAGCAATATATGTAGTACATGTAGTCTAAAATACCCAGTGGGCCAGTATAAAATCCTGCGGGCTTGTAATACACTAAGTTATCTAGCCCGGTGGGATAGTTGAAAAAAAAAAAGCTTAAAGTCAAGGCCTGTCAGAGATTATGAAATTTTTTCCTGTCTTATTGATTGTGGTCACTGTTATATTGTACACTTTTACATGTGAACGCCAAATTAAAAGACAAATCCGTATGGTCTGTTATGCTGGCATAAACTGACAACAAGAAGATAACTCCAGAAAACTGGTGGTTGTGTATTTATGACATTATCTCTGGAACCACAGCGCAAGGAAGGGAGCTTTGTTTATTAAGGGGCACTGCGTCCTGAAATCCAGAATATTTTCATATTTTGGAGTGTTTGCTTATCCTATTTCAAACATCTGGTTGAAAGAACTTGACCGGCAACATAATGTCTTACCGTTCCCCCCAAAAAAATATGAAAAAAGTGGTTGTACATCTGACACGACGGAATAGACATATGTTTTTCGATACACAATGTGTATGTCACATATGATTCCACACAACACCAAATGCACGGATGTCACGTACGGTGTTTCTTACACTTCCGCAAAAGGTGGATACATATGAATAATTTATGAATTCATGACAACAAATTATTTATATCTCACCTGATCCATGTGCACATATCAAATGCACTAATGTGGTTTCTTACACGTCCGCAAAAGGTGTATACATAACGGCTAGAATCGCAACTAGCCGCAGCCCGTCTTTTGGGGGTCGCAAACGTGGACCTCCAAATCGATCTCCCACGCATAACACAAGATTATTATAACAAAATGCCCATTTTGTAACAGATAGTTGTGTGATGTTTACATTCTACTTTCAAATGTTTTGTAGTTTTTGTAGCCCAATTGGGCTCATTCCAGGATGTAGTTCCCTGTAATGACTCCCCACAGAGGTCCAAAATGGTGTGTCAAACTGCCTTCTTAAAGGGAATATACATCATTTGCTTTTGCTGTAATATTCAGAAATGGATGGAATTGGAGGGTTGGAAATATATAGCAAATATAGTTACACTGACTTTTTTTGACGTTTTGGGTTCGGAAATGCTATAAAAACCAAGAAAAACAATCATTTTTCTGTAGTCTGGTTCCCTGACTCCATTTAAGAAGAAACAGAGCAGTTTACATATATTGGGGATTGTAAGGTCAGGGAACCAGTCTAGCTGGCTTGTACCCGTTCATAGGTGTGTAATCGATTGCAAACAAGTGTGATGGTCAACTGGGGCCAGTATTTGGAGAAAAAAAACCATTTTTCCAACGCCGATCGGCCGATTTTCTTGAAAATGACAGTATACCACTTGCCATTATTTTACAGGATGCTTTACACTGTCATTCACTCACAGTCCAGCAAGGTATTTCAAAATGATTTGGTAGATTAATTTTTTGATGTTTGCAAATGTTGTATTTTCCCTTTAAGAGGGCCGTTTTTACTATTTTTCCTTTATCAATAATGTATGAATTCATAACAACACATTACTTATATCTCACCTCTCTATTGGCGCACTCGCCTTCTTGACATTTGCACGATTTCCTGCATTTAATATTAAACCTCTTGCAATTTGCACATTCCAGTTTGGCACCCGCTGGTGCATCGGCATGGTCGTTGTGGCTGCAAAAAAACAAAAAAAATCCAATCCAATCCAATCATATATAAAAGCATCACCAAATAATGCCACAGTTTGTTCTGTTGTATATTTTACATTACAAATGGAAGTGCTGACTCAATACATTTCTAAACTGCAAAATGCATGTGTGTAGTAAACCATAAAAATGAGATCATAGTTATAAAGTTGACTCTCGTAAAAACAAACTCAGCGCGGACCTATCGAAAAAATCAGAATATTATGAGAGGAATGTCGGTCCCATTCATCAGTGAATAGAAAGCAAAGTTCGGGACCAAGGCTTTATAATGATTATATTCAGAATTTGTATTAACAATGTTTTTTATCTCACTTCCGGTGAAGTTCAAGCGCTTTTGTGCCCGGGAATAAGAATTGTTGCTCGAGGCATCATTTATAACCTCACGCAAAAATGAACACGACATCTCCATTTAGTTCTAAAGATAGCTAAAACTGTTAATGTTCGCAAATTTGGCCCTTAAATTGCTTGTCACTTGATAACCGATGACGTCATGATGAAGTCAGATTTGTTTTGGCATCGGACGAGGGTTCAAGTTCACACCAGATTTTATCGAAATCCCATAAATCACTTGGAAGAAATTCGGACCGTTTTGATTTTGAGGCTTCTGTTTATATTTTAAATTCACCTTTGACCTTACTTCCAGTTGACCCAGAAGTAAAGGTCAAGCGAGTTCACGTACACGACAGAAAAATGTTTATCAATTGGTCTATCTGATTACAGAATACGAACATTGAATATTTTGTTCGAAGGTTAAAGGTGAAAGCAGTTGGTCACTTTTTCAGATAAAATCACTTGTAATTTGACACCTGATGACGTTACCATGATGTCAGCACAATGTGCACCACTTGAGATAAGGGTCGATATATGTCAAGCGTTACAAGTTCATAACATATACCGTTTAGGAGAGAACCTGCGCAGAATGATTAAACAAAGAATAATCGGAACAATTCCAAAAAATGGTCGGGTTGTGCCCGACCACTCAATAAAGTCCCCCCCCCCCCCCCTCCGACACCCAAAAACAATTTCACTGGTATGTATACGCCTGTGGAATTAATACGGACATATCCAGCTGGGTTACGGGGGCAGTGTGTGTACACTGTTTTGAACAGCGCCCCATTGAAAGTATGGTACGAACCCCCCGCCCCCCTCACCCCAACCCCACACACACTTATTGATTTTTAAGTACCAAAAAACCTGTCTACATTTCAGCATTGATTTGCAGATGATGAAATCCCCCCCCCCCCCACCCGAAAACATTTTCGTTTGCCCCCCAGACTTTCCCAAGTGCCCCTTTTGCGGCCATAAATGTGGCCCCTCAAGCATTAAAGTGTCCCCTCGAGATAAATAAAACATGCCCTTAAAGTATCTTACTATTTATTAGAAGTAGCGATTTCCCAATAATGGTCGAGATATTTTTGATCTAAACGAGGAATATGAAAACCAAGTCCCAAAACCCATACAAGACGCCCTGAAAATGGGCACATAATGTATATTTAGCATGTAATCATTGGTTTTGCAGAGCGCCCCCTATGTTGGAAGATGGTACCAGCCCCCCCCCCCCCCCCCCCCCCCCCCCTTCTCTCTATTTGATTTTACGGAGGCCAAGTGTCCGGTGAAAAAAACGTGGCGGCATTTCAGCACGGATTTGCAAGTGCCCCTTTTGGTTTGCAAGTGCCCCTTTTAGGTGCTGCCCCCCCCCCCCCCCCAGTTTCAAAACCCGTTCCGCCGCTGCTGTACTAGCTGATATTTTCACAGTGGAATACATTGTCTTGGATTTTAACGGACTGGATCTCTGATGCCTTATCAATGGGATTTAATTGGCTGAGATTGGAGTAATTATTTCATTGGATTTGTAGTGATTTGGAATTGTCAGTTGGAACATATTTTGACTGGAATCTCAGTAGCCCAGGTTGGACTCTGTTGTGTACACAACGGAGTCTAACCTGGGCTAGGCTACTGCAATTCAGGTCATATGCGACAAAGACGTCGGCCAACCTGGGCTAGGAATTCAGTATCAATGGTGGAATATAGCACTAGACATACTGCTGGACCTGTACTACTACTCATGCTTAGTACTACTGGAGCATCATTAGGCGAGGTGTGTGTACTCTTCATTCGTTTCCATGGTTTCAGCCTTGGATTTTTCTTTAAATTTCAGTAAATTTAAGTGGGCAATTAGGCCCCCTAGGTCCTAATTTCCTGTAATTAGTCTACAGTCGTTTTCCTAGTTCCGGATAGCAAACATCATTCAGGCTGCTTTCGGCTCCACTACTCCATGAATTCAAGTGACATTGATTCAAAAGTTTACCTTGAGTGATGGAGAGACCATGAAATAATTTTCAAAATTTAAACTCTTTTTATTTTGATTTTACGACATCAAACGTACCGATGTCACTTTTCCTAGTTTCGGATTAGTTCAATCAGTTCCAAATCCATCAAAACTGCTTCACGCGAAAAAAATATCACGCAAGAACATTATTTTTTGTTCAGCCAGAACCATAGAGCTATATTAAATTACCAGAGCGCTTACTTCATGTACAAAGTAATGCCTGCTGGGCGCATCCATGTTTGTGCACAAACCTATGGAGACCTAGAAATTTTGTACGGCTTTTGTACGACTATATTCACATCTGCGTTTGTATTCCAAACCGGTGCGTTATCGAAACCAATACACCCATAACCAAAAAGCACAATCAGCAAATGAGCGTGCCTTGCTCAACGCGAACAGCGCAATGCGTGCGCGTATTCACTGCAGATGCTTTTTTAAAATGGTTTTTTTGAACCGTTAATGATGCGCTTAAGTTGTATGGCCAGAACCAACCGAATCAAGCATATTTTCTGAAAAAGTATTATTTCATTTTCGAAAACTAGTTCATTCAAGAGAATTCCAGCAAATTATAATAAGAGAAAAAAAAGGAAATGATTTTGAAACTTGTCTGCCGCGCAACGGCTCAAACTCTTTCAAGCCGTTGCGTGGCAGACAAGTTTCAAAATCAGGCACGAACCGAAAATCTTTGACCCAGCACAGAATACGTCACACAAAATCAATTAACGCCCGTGTAGTTGGGTCGTAAGTGCACGCGTTATCCAGAACTAGGCAAAAGCATACGGTCATTCGTTGGCAAATTTTCAAAACTAAGAGACTCTACAACTTATTTTGATTCAACAAGCATTCGATGGAAGAGTTTATACGATTGTTGTGTATGAACAAAATATTCAAAATCACACGGTACAAGTGATTTACCGAGGAGAAAATTATCGTCGTTTCGCAGCTCCCGCAATTTTCTAAAAACCGTCCAAACATGTCAAAGTGCGAGTTGGAAATCTGGCCAAATTTCCTCTTCTAAAGATTTTATCGAAAAAATCTTTGTGCATCAAAGGAACTTACATTTTCCTTCTCAAAATGCACATCGTCAGAAAAAAATTTATGGGAGACTAATCCAAAAGAGGTAGGTTTTTATTTGAAACTATCCGGAACTAGGAAAAATCCGGAACTGGGTCATTCCCAGTGACTGGGAAAAGGCGATGATTTATTCCCCAAAACATTTGTTTTTCTTAAAAGTAAAAAACACTAATCTCCGTTTACAGCACTGGCAAACCATATTGGGAGGAGGACCAGGGTGGCCAATACCGGCCCCCGCCTTTTACACCTCATTAAGAACACTTGCTTTTTTTCCCGGGTGTACATTGCGATGACGCATGCATATTGCCCCCTAACAGTCCTAGTCCTTTTGCAAACATGATTTGTAACGGACACAAAAAGAGCAATGTAATTCTAACTTTCTTTGTAGCAAGAATGTGATCATGAAATACCTCACTTGACTGTAAGTGAATTTCTTTTGAAATCATGGCACCTGCCGTGCTTTCATAAGTGGGATTTTTTTTTTGTTCAAAGGTGACGACTTACTTCCAAAAAGGATTTATTAAATTCTAGACAGAAAACACTCACCTCGAGCGGCGATGCCTGTGGGAGGGGGGCCAGGGGGCCGATATTGGGCCCCGAACTGTTTCCACTACTCACTACCCCCCCCCCCAACACTCTTGGCGGGTTCAAGAATAGAGTAGGCCCTACATTTGGGTAAGGAACAAAAACAAAATAGTATATAATGGTCGGTTTCCGAGCAGGCCTACAAATACACAGGGTCCGCAATAAGCGGTATCGCATCGCAATTTGCGACACATTCGAGGCCGACTGCGACGCAATTTTTAAAGTGCATCGCAAAACTGCTATACAACATTTTGATCATGAAAAGTTGACACAAAGTGTACTTGCCACCAAATTTCGGTCCACTGAATTCCACAACTATCGGACATGGTAAACATCCATCATGTTTTGATTTAGTTAAGCTTAAATACTGAAAAAGAACGTCAATTTTGTTCAGCTGTATAAAATCTGTACGTGTTTAGTTTGTAAACAGGCGGCGTCTGATAACGAGACCACGTGATAAACGCAGCTAATAATTTGGAATCGCGCTTATGATCCGGACATAAGGAATGCCCGGAGCGTCAGTGCGATACCAAATTATCCACAGCATGTATCACGTGGTAAATCACGTGCATGATCGGGGAGGTTGCGGGACGTACGTCGAGATTTTACCTCGTACTTTGAATCTGCTGCGACTGTGCGAGGAATAATTTATGGATTTATAAAAGAAATAACACGTTTGTACACTATCTGGTCAAGTATTCAACAAACTTTATTCTTATTCGCACTCACTGGTAAATATATGCATGAAATGAGTATTTTGGTGGCTAAAAAAGTTACATGCACGTCGTGCATGCTCAGTAAAAAAGCGTGCCCAAGCTAAAATCTACATGCGTGCACCCGGGTAAATCGAGCCCTTTTCTCATCACTATTCTTTAGATATTTGTCGGTTTATCTTAAACATTTTGCCGACACGGAAAACGGGTTTACCCCTTCAATTAATTCACTTGATACGCACGTGGGATTCGTGGGAACTAAAACGTCAAAATCCCAGCTGTGTTGTCGTTTGTGCGCTGTGTAGCATATTGATGAAAACATGGCTACTCACGAAAACTACCGGTATCAAGGCAAATACTGCCAATAATTGGCAGGCGGATCTAGACCCGGGGCCAGGAATGGCCCGGGTTAATAAATTGCTTTTTCACTCGAAAGTTATTCCAGCAAGCATGCAGCTCCTGAAATAAACAGACAACTGATGAGTCATTAAGTTCACAGCTTAACGTAAGTTACTTCTTATTGCTTTGTAATTTGTACAGTCTGACACTGACAGGTAAATAGTAATTGCAAAGCCGAGGCTAAATTTGAGTATAACAAAACTGCTATGCAAAATTGGTAAACTGCTATGCAAATCAAAATTTGCATAGCAGTTTTGCTATACAAAAAAAAATCCTTAAGGCTTACCCTGCAAATACATGTTCTGCAATTGACATGGTATAGATTTTGGAATCGGGGGAGGGGGAAGGAGTTCTTCACCGTATTTTTCTTTTCTAAAAGGACACCTTCTTTTGACGGATAAGGTGAAGACCCACCCTTCCCCTCAGTTTCAAATCTCTACGGTAGCGGCTGGTTTGCTAATTTGCATCATTAATGTGAGGAATGAAAAACATTTTTTTTTTTACATTTCTTGCACGTTCCTGACTGTCTCCAGTTTTTCTGGTTTACTGGACTCTTAAAAGAGTTATACTTCCAAACCTATAGCATTGCTATCTCTGCAGGTTACCTGGGTGATTTATATTTTGATGCAAAATTTATGCAAACGTTGCATTATTTCAAACCCATCACAAGCAATATATATTGCTGTGGCCTCGTGGTTAAAGGCACCAATTCGTGGTCTGTGGGTAAAGCTGCAGGTTGTGGGTTCAAGTCCTGGCAGGGTCATGGTGCGTGTGCCCTTGGGCAAGGCACTTTGTCACTCATTGCTTCTCTCCACCCAGGAGTAAATGGGTACCTGTGAGGGCAGAGATGTTATTGTGATTGAATTAACTTCCTTGCGCCAAACGGGCAGCATCGAGCTGTATACTCCCCAGGGAGCTGAGATGGTATTTGGAATGTTTCATGGGCCCAATGAGCAGGGGTAATAATGACGTAGCGCCTTGAGCACCAGTCCTGGTGAATACGTGCGCTTTGTGAATACCCACTATTATTATAAATATCATTATAACACACAGCATTTTGGCTGGTAGCCCGCTCTTGCTCATCACCACATATACACTCAGCCCAAAAAGAAAGTCCCCCCTTGATACTTTTTTGTATTTACAACTCAAAAACTACTGGGCACATCTTCTCTAATTACGACTGTTCAGTACAGAAATTCCTTAGCAATCCAGCCATACTCTTTTTTGGCCTAAACAGTGATGTGTACAAAATTATGCGATTTCTGACAAATGGGCTCCAAAAAAAGTTGCACTTTTGTATACGTGCAAGGTGATTGTGAACCAAAACTTGTACATATACAAAAGTCCAACTGTTTCCAGTATCATTTGTCATAAATTGCATAAGTTTGTACACACTATCACTGTTTTGGGCCAAATAGTACACACTATCACTGTTTTGGGCCAAATAGAGAGTATGGCTGGATTGCTAAGGAATTTCTGTACTGATTAGTTGTTATTCAAACGAGAGGTGCTCAGTAGTTTTGAGGTAGAAATGCAAACAAATGTTGGAAGGGGGGACTTCTTTTTTTGTTTGAGTGTATTTCCCATCCTCACTACATGTGTGTGATGCTTTTTAATAAAGCAGATCCATAAACATTGGCAACTAAATCTTCAAAGCTATACTTACTGCAGTGCAGCTTGGCCAGCTGAGCTTTATCGCCTCCATGGATTCCAAAAGCTGCAACAAAGAATCGTTTCAACAAAGAGATCTATCACTTTAAAAATTAAACATTTCTGGTTCTCAGAACTATCCACCATGGTCAGCGTGCCTTTGCCAAGGAAGCATTGCCTTTTGGAATCAACTCCCTGCCACGCTCCGTCAAACAACATCCCAAGACATCTTCAAACAAAAACTGAAATCTACTCCACTAGTTACAAACATTTCACTTGGACTAGAGCATGACTATTGTTTGTGTGTATAGAAGTACGTGGCGTAGCCTGGTCAATTTTATTGGGGAGGGGGGGTAAAAAAATGTGGAAAAGGGCACTTGCACAAATGTGGTGAAATGTAGACATGTTTTTTTTTCTCCGGACACCTGGCCTCCTTGAAATAAAAAAAAGGGGGGAGGGGGTGTTCAAAACCAACATTATGCACACTAACGGACAATGGTGCTTTTCAGGGCGAAACATGTGAATTTTTCTTAAAAAGGCACCCAGAATGGCAGATGACACAAAAAGGGCATCACCTCTTTTTAAAAAGGGCACTTGTTCAGAAAAGGGGCACTTCTTGAAAAAAAGGGCACTAGTCTATACAAAGTGCTGGTGAAAAAAGCAGTGATCCAAATGTCTATTGTTCTGGAACATTTGAGAGTTATGGATCAACCAGGGCAACTTTTGGGTGGATTTGTGTTTTAGAAATTGGAATTCAAGAAAAATGTATTAATTTCGTCCATCGAAGCATGGAGCGCAAATTTCCAAATGTCATAGCGTATTGCATTGACCCCCGGTGGAAGGATGAGAGGTGCCTTCTATGTACCTGAACCCTTAAGAAGTACCAAACGACACCAAATTGAAAGGGATAATGTTGTCTCACCATATTCATACAACCATGATGCAGCCTACTCAAATGTGAACCCCGTTTAGCTTTCATGCCGAATTCCTGACCGCGAGTGAGTGTAGTCAGGCCAGCCACTGTTAGGCCATGTGTGCGAGTGCAAAATGACGCGAGTGCGCGTTGATCTTGTGTTGTTGCGCCCTCAATAAAATGTACATACGGCCAATTTCCAAGGCAGAAAACCCATGCACCCAAGTATTCAAATTCCCATAGACACCAGTGCTAAATTACGGAAGCGTTAATTAAAGGGACAGAAAAAAAAAAAAAATAAGTCATCATTATGACTTATTATTAAGTCATAGTTATGACTTATATTTTATAATAATGACTTAGGCCTAACAAAAAAAATGGTGTGTTTACGGTAACCCGACCGACCTGGAATTTTTGGCCAAATTGCCGACCTCAACTTTTTATTGCCATTTTGAAGGTTGATATTGATCATTTTTAATGAACAAATTTCAAAAATTTCAAGTACTTTTAATTATTTGCCACGAACATAGAACATTTTCCACACTTGAAACTGACCATGATTTGACACAAACGTGACTGTGTTCAACGTGTGAAAATCGCGACGATCTCAAACTTGAATTCTCAAACTACATGAAGTACCATTATTTTTGCACAAACGCATCGGGGTGAACTGGTGCGCCTGGCCGACGGACAGCAGGCTTCTCCCCACGTACAAACGTGCGTACTGCGAATCAGCCCGACAAAAATGCCGATCCGCACAATATAATTATTATTCACGCCATTAAAATGCACAATATAATCGTTACATACGCCATTATTTCATCTTGACATGCAAAATCTTGACAAAAATCCTGTTTTTCCGATGCATGTGTGATCAAAATGCACACAATGACGGGTTCTGTCGACTGCCAGCTGACAGGCATGCAGCGCATACAGCATGGTGCACTGGTTCCCTTCGCGTGCTAACGAAATCAATACTATAATGGAGGACCGGAACCAGTGACTGCTGCCTATACAAACGTCGTAACACGATGATGTTGTGCCGTCGGCCGAAGTTGGATCGTAAAAATACCAAACAAACATCGATGGAGAAAGAGAATTTCTGCGAATTAATTCACAGAACATTCTTCATTTTCTGTGTATGTGTTTTCCATTAAAATGACGAGATCACAAAGCTCGAACTTGTGGCGTAACATCGTAGCGTGTTTCTGCAGTAGTGCAAGATTTTTGGCCACTTGGGATGGGCCGTACACAGTGCAGTAATGCACACTGATACTGGGCCGTGAGCACGGCGCGATGTACGGCCGGCCAGACTGAATGTCGGCGGCGCCAGCGGCCGTGATACATGTTAAGCATATAGTGGAATCACCCACCTCAAAAATATTTTTTATTAGGTGAAGCAAGTTTTAATCACTTTTGATGTAATTTTCGTGGCGCAAATGAAAATAATCCAGGCACAAAATAAACATGATTCCTTGCTCTATGATGCTTCAATAATCGGCATCCCAAAAAAATTGGCAAAATAATTTTTCCCGACCTATTTTGAAAGGCATGTAATCAGAAGCAAAAGGATTTTTTCTTCACCTTAATTTGAAACTTATTTGTAAATGTAATTTTAATTTTTTTCTTTAATTACGAAAATAGGGGCCTACAAGATCTTCTCTCAAAAATTTTCGGGGCCCTTAAAAAGCGGCCCCGAACCCCACGCCATGGCTTCGCAGGTTGTTGAATCATAGCAAAACTTCCCCCACAGGTTTGAAAAAATCCCGGGGAGAACCCTGGGACGGTACAAATTAATTTGGAATGAAATGTATCGATTGAGTATCTTGAATGCTTGAATAATGTTTTTATACAAATATTTTGCAAATGAACACGCATGAACCTGCAGAACTGAAATAAAAAAAAATTTATAAAAATAAAATTATTTCCCTACAGGTCTACCTACCTGGATTTTTTTTCAGACCGTTACCGTAAACACACAATTTTTTTTGTTTGGCCTTAGTATTAAGTCATAATTATGAGATATCAAATCCAATCCCTAACTGTGATTCGAATTACAATGACTATCTTCATAATTCCAATCCTTATTCAATTTTTTTTGAACCAGTAACTGAACATGAAATGTTCACTATTGTTTCTAATTTAACTAACAAGAAAAGCTCTGGCCATGACTCGATGGACAGTACTGTTATTAAAGCTATTTTTCCATTAAGTTCTGGTATAGTTCCTGATTCCATGAGAATTGCCAAAGTTATTCCCGTTTTCAAGACAGGTGATTCTAATTAGTTAATAATTATAGACCTATTTCTATCCTAACTTCCTTTTCAAAAATTCTTGAACGTATAATTTATATTCGTACATGTATCTCAGTTTTTGTTGAAACACAATGTTTTATCTGATTCTCAATATGGGTTTAGGGAGAACCACTCAACCACTCGTGCTATCTTACAAGTGTTAGATACAATTATCGCTGGTCAGGAACAGTCTTTACCTACTTTGGGAATCTTTCTGGACCTCTCCGAGGCATTCGACACAATCAATCATGACATTCTTTCGGCTGAACTTTCTTTTTATGGAATTAGAGGAATTGCCTTGGTGTGGTTCAGGAATTACCTCACTAACCGTAAACAATTAGTTTATTTTAATGACAATCAGTCTTCTGCTAGAGATCTATGTCAGTGGAGTTCCACAAGGATCTCTATAAGGACCTTTGCTTTTTTTCTATTTACATTCATGATTTTGATAAATCCTCTAGGATCCTGTCATTCATTTTATTCGCAGATGACTCCAACCTATTTTATACTGTGATGAACCCAGAATGCCTGATTATTGAAATCTAGCGCCCTCTGGTTTCACTCTGTCCATGAAGTACACAATCTTATTGTTGTCTTTTACTGTTCCCTTATTTTAGCTATTTATTGTAAATTGCCAACTTGCACTTTTATTCCCAGGGTCTCTTACCAAGCACAGCGCATGATACAATAAAGTTCAATCTATAATTTAATAGCAACTTAACGAAACAGCTTGAATTCTTACACAGGGAGTATATAGAATAAGCACACAAAATAATGAACAACTTTAAATCGGTTTTTCCTGAAACACAAAAAAGTGCAACCGACGAATTGTACACCCTCTACTTTAGTTTTGGACTTGTTCTGTGGTCATGTGTAACATTTTGATAGGACAGGTGTGTGACATTTTGCAATTAAATTTATGCTAATTTATGCACACAAAAACCTCTTGAAATGACATTTGCATCTTTACTTGCAGGTACTAGTGACACTTTATTGAACAATAATCCTTTGTATTACATCACGTAAAATCATTTCCCCCCCCCCCCAATAAATTAGTTCAAATTTTTAAAGAAATCCCTCAATCTGTACAAAGAATATCATCAAAAACTGGACTGCTGCAAACCTGGTTAGGCAAAGAATATGATTTACAAAATCCACCTTTTTTTTTAAGACAGGCCTTCAAAAGGACTTTTTGAATATTTTTTAACTGTTAAACTGAGGTTTAATCACTAGTGATGTTTGAAGACAATTGTGACGACCATTCATTAAATTGCATTTTTGGATGAAAGAGGTTTTTAGGGTAAATGGTGATATGCTTTGAACGGATTGAGCAATTTCAGTAACTTTTTCATGTAAAAGTCGCTCTTCAGTTCTAGGGAGAGTGGCGGGTGATTGGGGGGGGGGGGGAGGGGGCAGTAGAGTTAGGGTAAAAAGGATTTGTTTATTCTATTCAGAAGACACTCACCTCTGTTTACCTCGTTGGAGGTGGAACTGCTGGGAGGGGGGTCATGCAGGGGGCCACTATTGGCCCCCCCACCTCTAGGTAGATCCAAACACCCATAGTATCTCATCTGGGTAAACATAAAAAAAAGTTTTACACAATGATCTCTTTCCGGGAGGGCCTACATAATTACTGCAGTTGCCATGGCATAGATTTCAGAAATGGGAGTGGGGGGGGGGGGGAAGAAGGGGAGAGTGCAACACATTTTTTTTATTTTCAAGATAACATTTGACAGACTTTACCGCTTGAAAAGCTGCTCAGTTCACACCACACTTAAGAAAAGTGTTACAATCTTACAAGTTCAGTTACAACATGAAAACATGATTTTATGGAAGTTAGAAATTTAAACTAGCTCGAGTCTAGCGATTGAAATACTTGTCACTTTGAAATTTTTGCCCGTTTTACACATAATTTCTTTACTTCTCAGCGGTATATGTAATGGTGATACTGCACTGATTGAGCGATTTCAGTAACTTTTTCATCTAAAAGTCGCTCTCCAGTTCTAGGGAGAGTAGCAGATGATGGGGGGGGGGGGGGGGGGAGATAGGAGGATGCTGGGGGAAACAATTTATTTCCAAAAGGATTTGTTTATTCTATTAAGAAAACACTCACCTCTGTTTACCTCATTGGAGGCAGAACTGCTGGGAGGGGGGTCGGGGGCCACTATTGCCCCCCCCCCCCACTATTTCAACTGCTCACTCCCCCCTCCTCCAACCTCTAGGTACTATAGTATCTCATCTGGGGACACATCAAAACAAATTAGGTTTTACACAATGATCTCGATCTTTCGGGGAAGGCCTACATAATTTCTGCAGTTGCCATGGCATAGATTTCGGAACTGGGAGGGGGGGAGGAGTGCAACATCCACCGTATTTTCAAGATTACATTTGACAGACTTACCGCTTATAAAGCTGCTCAGTTCACACCATACTTAAGAAGTGTTACAATCTTACAAGTTTAATACAACATGAAAACATGATTTTATGGAAGTTAGAAATTTAAACTAGCGAGTCCAGCGATTGAAGTATAAGGTCGAGGCCTGTCAGAGATTATGAAATTTCCTGTCTTATTGATTGTGGTCACTGTTATATTGTACACTTTTACATGTGAATGCCAAATTAAAAGACAAATCCGTATGGTCTGCTATGCTGGCATCAACTGACCACCAGAAGATAACTCCAGAAAACTGGTGGTTGTGTATTTACGACATTATCTCTGGAACTACAGCGCAAGGAAGGGAGCTTTGTTTATTAAGGGGCACTGCGTCCTGAAAACCAGAATATTTTCATATTTTGGAGTGTTAGCTTATCCTATTTCAAACATCTGGTTGAAAGAACTTGACCGGCAACATAATGTCTTACCGTTCCCCCAAAAAATACGAAAAAAGTGGTTGTACATCTGACACGACGGAATAGATATGTTTTTCGATACACAATGTGTATGTCACATATAATTCCACACAACACCAAATGCACGGATGTCACGGTGTTTCTTACACTTCCGCAAAAGGTGGATACATATGAATAATTTATGAATTCATAACAACACATTATTTATATCTCACCTGATCCATGTTTTTCATGTCGTCTGTGCACTGTGCGCATATCAAATGCACTAATGTGGTTTCTTACACGTCCGCAAAAGGTGAATACATAACGGCTGGAATCGCAACTAGCCGCAGCCCGTCTTTTGGGGGTCGCAAAAGTGGACCTCGAAATCGATCTCCCATGCATAACACAAGATTATTATAACAAAATGCCCATTTTGTAACAGATAGTTGTGTGATGTTTACATTCTACTTTCAAATGTTTTGTAGTTTTTGGAGCCCAATTGGGCTCATTCCAGGATGTAGTTCTCTGTAATGACTCCCCGCAGAGTTCCAAAATGGTGTGTCAAACTGCCTTCTTAAAGGGAATATACATCATTTGCTTTTGCTGTAATTTTCAGAAATGGGTGGAATTGGGGGGTTGGAAATATAAAGCAAATATAGTTACACTAACTTTTTGGAGGTTTTGGGTTCGAAAATGCTATAAAAACCAAGAAAAACGATCATTTTCCTGTAGTCTGGTTCCCTGACTCCATATAAGAAGAAACAGAGCAGTTTACATACATTGGGGGAATTGTAAGGTCAGGGAACCAGTCTAGCTGGCTCGTACCCGTTTATAGGTTTGTAATCGATTGCAAACAAGTGCAATGGTCAATTGGGGCCAGTATTTGAAAAAAAGCCAGTTGTTTCCAACGCTGATCGGCCGATCAGCGTTGGAAATTGATACAAAAATACCACTTTTCTTGAAAATGACAGTATACCAGGTGCCATAATTTTACAGGATGCTTTAGACTGTCATTTACCAACATCCTGTTAAGGTATTTCGCAAAAACTTGATAGTTTTATTTTTCGATGTTTGCAAATGTTGTATATTCCCTTTAAAGGGAATATACATCATTTGCTTTTGCTGTAATTTTCAGAAATGGATGGAATTGGGGGGTTGGAAATATATAGCAAATATAGTTACACTGACTTTTTTGAGGTTTTGGGTTCGGAAATGCTATAAAAACCAAGGAAAACAATCATTTTTCTGTAGTCTGGTTCCCTGACTCCATTTAAGAAGAAACAGAGCAGTTTACATATTTTGGGGAATTATAAGGTCAGGGAACCAGTCTAGCTGGCTTGTACCCGTTCATAGGTGTGTAATCAATTGCAAACAAGTGTGATGGTCAACTGGGGCCAGTATTTGAAAAAAAACAACCGTTTTTTCCAACGCTGATCGGCCGATTTTCTTGAAAATGACAGTATACCAGGTGCCATTATTTTACAGGATGCTTTACACTGTCATTCACTCACAGTCCAGCAAGGTATTTCAAAATGATTTGGTAGATTAATTTTTTGATGTTTGCAAATGTTGTATTTTCCCTTTAAGAGGGCCGTTTTTACTATTTTTCCTTTATCAATAATGTATGAATTCATAACAACACATTACTTATATCTCACCTCCCTATTGGCGCATTCACTCTCCAGGCATTTGCAGGATTTCCTGCATCTTATGTCCAATCGTTTGCATTTGCACATTCCTGTGTTGCAGCCGCCGTTACACCGGCATGGTCGTTGTGGCTGCAAAAAAACAAAAAAAATCCAATCCAATCCAATCATATAAAAGCATCATCAAAATAATGCCACACTTTGTTCTGTTGTATATTTTACATTTCAAATGGAAGCGCTGACTCAATACATTTCTAAACTGCAAAATGCATGTGTGTAGTAAACCATAAAAATGAGATCATAGTTATAAAGTTGACTCTCGTAAAAACAAACTCAGCGCGGACCTATCGAAAAAAATCAGAATATTATGAGAGGAACGTCGGTCCCATTCATCAGTGTATAGAAAGCAAAGTTCGGGACCAAGGCTTTATAATGATTATATTCAGAATTTGTATTAACAATGTTTTTTATCTCACTTCCGGTGAAGTTCAAGCGCTTTTGTGCCCGGGAATAAGAATTGTTGTTCGAGGCATCATTTATAACCTCACGCAAAAATGAACACGATGTCTCCATTTAGTTCTAAAGATATAGTTAAAACTGTTAATTTTCACAAGTTTGGCCCTTAAATTGCTTGTAACTTGATAACCGATGACGTCATAATGAAGTCAGATTTTTTTTGCATCGTACGGGGGTTCAAGTTCATACCAGCACTTACCCCCCCCCCCAATATTTATTTTACCAAGTGCCTTTCAGACTGGCCAAACAAACCAAGTAATACGTGATAATTATACACTATTAACTCTTTCAGTGCCCACGAAATTAGAAAAGTTTAACCCTAAAGTACTCACTAAATTTGTTGTTGTTGCTCTCTGGTATATCCTTAATATATTGGAAAGTCAAAAGTGATACACCCTGAAACACTGGCCTGAACACAGGGGAATTCCGCACTTTTTGCAGAAAATACGAGATTTAGTGCTGCGCCCTCTCGCAAGAACTCGAATGAAAAAATAAATACAGGTCGTACATGCATGAAAATGGTACCATTAGAAAGAGCGAGAGCGCCCTCTTTTGATAACATACTTACTCTACCTCGTTCATGTATGAGGTTTGGCAATTTTAAGTACGAACATTACCTCGTACATGTACAAGGTTGGCCCTTTTGTACTAACAAATATACCTCGTACATGTACGAGTTTGGCACTGAAAGAGTTAATTCCACATTATAAGTTTTGTGAACTGCAAGATGCATGTGTGTCGGCGACTTTGGGTGGAGGTGACTGGGGGAAACGACTGGGGGGGGGAGAGGCTACTTTTTAGGGGGGGGCGAAGCCGACTGGGGGGCAGAGCTGACCAAGGGGGGGGGGAGGTGCACGGAGGTGACTGGGCAAAGGAAAGGGATTTTTTTTATTGTAGCAAGAAAAAACTCACCTCTGTTTAGCTCATAATTGTCGGTGGAACTGGTGGGGGGCAGGGCGGCAAATACTGCTTTTTCCCACTGCTGCTGCTCCCCCCCCCCCCCCCCCCCCCCCGCAACGTCTAGGCTGGTCCAAGCTCTATACATACCTGGGATAAACATCACAAAAATGAGGGAAAGAATTAGCCTCCCTAGTGTCATTGACTGAGCAACCTGAACCCCTTTTAGAATGGGGCGTCGTTTGTCAAATAATTATTAAGCCAATTTTAAGCATGTTTTTACCATGGTTTAGCTCAATTATATGTACAAAACAGATTTTTAATCAAAGCTGTTTTATTATTTACAAACCATTTAAACACTCTTTATATCAACATTATGATTTATAAGCCATGAAAAACATAAAGTCATTGTTTACAAATAACGGAAACTGGCAAGGTTTACAAATTCATGGTTTGCAATCCATGAAAACTGTGACACTTTTATACACTTCTATGGTTTATAATTAAACAATGAACAACGATCAACGATCAGTACAAGTTCATGGTTCATAATTTGGCAGATTTTGAAGGGATTAAGAGTCAATAATATTTACAACTTTCTAAGGTGGACCTAAAAGAACTATCAGCTTCTGGCTCTGAGTGCCAAAAAGCCTGATTGTATTTCAGGTATTGAGACCAAGGATTCCTCATAAGCACCCTTGCCTTGGTACTGTTGCTCGCAAGCCTGAACAAACCCTTAGAAAGAAATTACAGTTTTAGAGGTGGGATCGGAAAACCCAAGAAAAAGATTTTGGGGAAAAACCCACAGACTCAGGCAGGGACTGAAAACCCAATCCACGTATGGATTCGAACCCCAGTCACAGCAGTGGCAGGCGAGGAAAGTACCACTATCTAAGCGGACTCCCAAGTTTTTATTATCGTCACCGACACCACGAAGTAACACCCATCTACATACCAGTAAAAAGTAGCAATCGGAGAAAACGGCAACTAAAGTTGAACGCCTTCTAAGACAACACTTTGCGTCAAAACGACAGAGTATTTTCAGTTGGGTTTCTCGTTGTGGACACTTGATGAATTGAATTTATTAAATCTGCTGTTTTTCACCCGTTTGTGTATTAAATAAACAAGAAATAAGAGAAAAAAGATGAGTGTTAGTTCGTGAAACCGAAAAAGCTTCGAAACTGTAAATTTTCGTTTTCACGAAGTAACACTCTTCAATGTATTTAACACGAGGAAAGTGCAACTTCAGGTCAGCGCGCGCGCTCTCATACAACTTGTTACAAGAAGAGTGTTACTTCGTGAAAACGTTTCTGCTCACTTATGAGCAGAGTGCGCGCCATGCATTGCAATGGAAAATGGAACTTGAGTGTTACTTCGTGAAAACGAAAATTGTCACTTTTGCGCATAAGTTGCCATGGATACTTAGCGTAATTATTAAAGTAAAGCTCTTGAAGCTTTGAAACTTCGTGCAATGGTAGGCCTTGATGAATAATGTTTAAAAGTCCAAAAAAACTGAAAATCGAAAAAAATATGGTTTAACACGGTAGAGTGTTACTTCGCGGTGTCGGTGACGAAATGTAGCCCTTGCTTGGCCATTGTAGCGTCGGACTGTTCATTTCCAGGAAGAACAATGGTAATAATGCATGTCTTCGCATTGCCCTCCAATGCGATAGTACCTTGTTCTTGATCTTTTTTGGGGGCAAAATTTAACGTGGAGGTTAAATGACGCATGTCTTCCCATTCTAGCCATTATTTTTTGTGCGGTTTACTACCAATTGAACAGTGTCACTGCCACCTTCATGTTAACTCTCTCTAGTACATGTCCGATGGAAGTTATAACTGGGTGAGATTTGTTCCATTCATTGGCTTCGGTGCATGTTCATGTAGGTGGCGTTTGAATGAGGAAACTTGTGAAATATGAAATTTTGGACCCAGAAATTTGGGCAGGGGATGTCTTCTCCAATGAGATGATTACATACCTTCATCTTGAGCTCACAGCTCTTCTCCAACTTCAGACCCAACTGCAGGCATAAGAATTTGCAGGTCTTGACCATCTTGGCCAGTGCACCCTAGGGCATTGAGGAATGGGAAAACAGGACTCTAGTGAATAACGGTAACCCTTGCTTGGCCATTCTTTGTTCACTGTGTGATATAAAATTGGGCTCGTCTGATTTTTGAAGTTTACTTTACCCCTTGTTAAAGGGAAAATACAACATTTGCAAACGTCAAAAAATAAAACTACCAAATTATTTTGAAATACCTTGCTGTAACTTTTTCATCTAAAAGTCGCTCTCCAGTTCTAAGGAGAGTGGCGGGTGATTGGGGGGGGGGTGGAGGATACTGGGGGGGGGGTGGAGGATACTGGGGGGGGGGAGACAATTTATTTCCAAAAGGATTTGTTTATTCTATTAAGAAAACACTCACCTCTGTTTACCTCATTGGAGGTGGAACTGCTGGGAGGGGGGCCAGGGGGGCTACTATTGGCCCCCCACTATTTTCAGAGCTCACTCCCCCCTCCCCACCTCTAGGTAGATCCAAACACTCCTCTGGGTAAACAGAAACAAAAACAGTTTTACACAATGATCTTTTTCCGGGAGGGCCTACATAATTACTGCAGTTGCCATGGCATAGATTTCGGAACTGGGAGGGGGGAGGAGTGCAACATTCACCGTATTTTCAAGATTACATTCAACAGACTTATCGCTTGAAAGCTGCTCAGTTCACACCATACTTAAGAAAAGTGTTACAATCTTACAAGTTTAGTGCAACATGAAAACATGATTTTTTGAAGTTTCAAGTGAAACTAACTAGCCTGATGAGTCCAGCGATTGAAGTACTTTGTCACTTTGAATTTTTTGCCTGTTTTACATAATTTCTTTACTTCTCAGTGGTATACACACGTGTGATGGTGGGAAGTCCGGGCGGGCCATTGTCTGATTGCATCGCGGTGTCGGCATGAACAGTGTCACTGCCACCTTCATGTTAACTCTCTCTAGTACATGTCCGATGGAAGTTATAACTGGGTGAGATTTGTTCAATTCATTGGCTTCGGTGCATGTTCATGTAAGTGGCATTTGAATGAGGAACTTGTGAAATATGAAATTTTTGACCCAGAAATTTGGGCAGGGGATGTCTCAAAGCAAGATTTAAGCATTCCAGACGGTGTGTTGCTCTCTAAGGATGCACTGGGAAAATTTGGTCGTAGTTCACTGGCACGGGCTGGCTGCGCCGGCCTGGCATGCCTACCAGCCCTGGCGTGCGGCCAGCCCGTGGCATAGGAAGCAATTCCCTGTGTTCATTTCTCATCGTCATCATCCCAGTATATCCCATCGTGGCTAGCGTACGTTGTTGTACATTGTGCCATTCACAATCTTCATCGTCCATTATTTTTTGAAGAATTGAATTTTTGTCACTTTTTGTGGCCATTTTTTGGAAAGAATGCAGTATCCAGACGCCACTTTTTGGGTGTGTAACATTTCTAAGTCTATGGATGGTTAGTGCATTTTCAAGGTACATTGTATTTTCTGACTTTTCAGTATTTTCAGTACCAGATTCATTTTTTTGCAATGACTGACCTTCACTGAGATATAGGCCTATATCATACGATGAAAAAAAGTGGCGTCAGTTTGCAACATTCTTTCCCCATTTTTTTGAAGGGACACTAGGTCCTGGAACAGCGCAATTGGGCTACAAAACGCGCTTTGAACGAGATGATGTTAATCGAAAATAATATTTAAAAGTAGGATATAAACATCCACACAACTATCCTTTCAAAACTGGGCGTTTTTGTGTTATTCCTGTATTATGCGTGCGAGAAAGAATTTCGGGGTCCACTTTTGGGACTCCATAAATTCGAGCTGTTTAGATGCTAGTTGTGATTTCATTCGTAAAGTGTTGGCCTTTTGCGGACGTTGAAGAAACTTTCTTTTTTTGCATTGGTGATTGGTCACCGCGCACTGTTCCCGAGATGCACAACGTGTATATCATACACTGAAAACGACACAAACATAGTGACCATTTTAGCCGATTTTCGGCTAACTTTGACCGATTTTTAGTTAAAAAAGGAGTTTGACAGAAAACTTGACAGAATGGATTTTTTGGCAAGATATCTGGCAGAATCCTGCAAAAATGGTTATTTGACAGAAAAACAGCAAATTTGCAAAAAAAAGGGTACATTTGTTTACAATAGCTTCAATCTTTTCAAACAAACCCTTGCAAAAAAAGACAGGTTGCCCGGTCTAGGTGCTGAGGTTCACTGGGAACCAGATTTCGTTGTGACGCAACTCCATATGTTAATTGCCTGAAGTTTACGCAATTTCACATTATCTTTATGTGGCTATAGATTGTTTATAATATAATTTGAACATTAGTTAAGGCAACATTACAACATCTGCATGTGATTTAAAGTGTTTATAGTGCATTTCGAGTTATTCTGGGGAATTTGGCAGATTTTTGACAAATCTGACAGATTTTTGAAGCGCATTAGCAAATTTTGTCTGGACACGAAAAACGTATTCGTGCTCCGTCATGTCCGATGTAAACAGGCGTTTTTTTCCCGTCTTTTCTCAGGAACAGTAAGACATTAGGTTGGTTTCCTTTCAACCAGATGTTTGAAATACGCTAGGTAAACAATCCAAAACATAACATTTTTGGGTATTTTAAGGACCAGCGCCCCTTTAAAATAGCTTTCTAATAGCATAAATAGATGTAGTTCAGGCTGAAATTCGCATTGTAACTGAATATACAATGTGGCCAATGAGCAATATATGTAGTACATGTAGTTTAAAATACTCAGTGGGCCAGTATAAAATCCTGCGGGCTTGTACTAATACACTTAGTTATCTAGCCCGGTGGGCTAGCTGAAAAAAAAAGTTTAAGGTCGAGGCCTGTCAGACATTATGAAATTTCCTGTCTCATTGATTGTGGTCACTGTTATATTGTACACTTTTACATGTGAACGCCAAATTAAAAGACAAATCCGTATGGTCTGCTATGCTGGCATCAACTGACCACCAGAAGTTAACTCCAGAAAACTGGTGGTTGTGTATTTATGACATTATCTCTGGAACCACAGCGCAAGGAAGGGAGCTTTGTTTATTAAGGGGCACTGCGTCCTGAAAACCAGAATATTTTCATACTTTGGAGTGTTTGCTTATCCTATTTCAAACATTTGGTTGAAAGAACTTGACCGGCAACATAATGTCTTACCGTTCCCCCAAAAAAATACGAAAAAAAGTGGTTGTACATCTGACACGACGGAATAGACATATGTTTTTCGATACACAATGTGTATGTCACATAAAATTCCACACAACACCAAATGCACGGATGTCACGGTGTTTCTTACACTTCCGCAAAAGGTGGATACATATGAATAATTTATGAATTCATAACAACACATTATTTATATCTCACCTGATCCATGTTTTTCATGTCCTCTGTGCACTGTGCGCATATCAAATGCACTAATGTGGTTTCTTACATGTCCGCAAAAGGTGTATACATAACGGCTGGAATCGCAACTAGCCGCAACCCGTCTTTTGGGGGTTGCAAAAGTGGACCACGCATAAGGCCAAAAAAAAAAAAATATTCGGTCTCTGGTCAGACCAAAGTTTCGGAATTGATGCGGCCACGCGGCTTTTTTTTTTTTTTTCTTCAAGCTTGGATTGTACAGACAAGGTGGTCACTTTTTTGGTGTCCTTATGTACACTGGTTTCCTCCATAATTTGCCTTGGTGCTTTCAAGCATTTGCCTTGGTGCAATTTCCCATTCCTTGGTGCTCTTTGGTAAAAAAATTGAGGAGGTGCGGAAATAGAGGGCGCTGTTGGAGCATTTTGGAAAAAAAAAGATTGACGCGCGCGCTGACCAGAGACCGACTTATTTTTTTTTTTTGGCCTAACACAAGATTATTATAACAAAATGCCCATTTTTAACAGACAGTTGTGTGATGTTTACATTCTACTTTCAAATGTTTTGTAGTTTTTGTAGCCCCATTGGGCTCATTCCAGGATGTAGTTCCCTGTAATGACTCCCCGCAGAGTTCCAAAATGGTGTGTCAAACTGCCTTCTAAAGGGAATATACATCATTTGCTTTTGCTGTAATATTCAGAAATGGATGGAATTGGGGGGTTGGAAATATATAGCAAATATAGTTGCACTGACTTTTTTGAGGTTTTGGGTTCGGAAATGCTATAAAAACCAAGAAAAACAATCATTTTTCTGTAGTCTGGTTCCCTGACTCCATTTAAGAAGAAACAGAGCAGTTTACATATATTGGGGAACAGTTTACATATATCTCACCTCCCTATTTGTGCACTCGCCTTCTGTGCATTTGCAGGATTTCCTGCATCTGACGTCGAGTCTGTAGCATTTGCACATCCCTGTTTCGCAAATGCCATTGCATCTGCAAGGTCGTTGTGGCTGCAAAAAAACAAAAAAAATCCAATCCAATCCAATCATATAAAAGCATCATCAAAATAATGCCACAGTTTGTTCTGTTGTATATTTTACATTACAAATGGAAGTGCTGACTCAGTACATTTCTAAATTGCAAAATGCATGTGTGTAGTAAACCATAAAAATGAGATCATAGTTAAGCAGTTGACTCCCGTAAAAACAATTTATGCAGACAGAATGATGGCTTCACCAATTATTAACACTTTCGTTCCTGTATATGTCTTCAGAAGAAATAGAGCAGTTTACATATATTGGGGAATTGTAAGGTCAGGGAACCAGTCTAGCTGGCTTGTACCCGTTCATATGTGTGTAATCGATTGCAAACAAGTGCGATGGTCAACTGGGGCCAGTATTTGAAAAAAGGACAGATTTTCCAACGCTGATCGGCCGATTTTCTTGAAAATGACAGTATACCAGGTGCCATGATTTTACAGGATGCTTTACACTGTCATTCACTCACAGTGCAGCAAAGTATTTCAAAATGATTTGGAAGATTAATTTTTGGATGTTTGCAAATGTTGTATTTTCCCTTTAAGAGGGCCGTTTTTACTATTTTTCCTTTATCAATAATGTATGAATTCATAACAACACATTACTTATATCTCACCTCCCTATTTGTGCACTCGACTTCTGTGCATTTGCAGGATTTCCTGCATCTGACGTCGAGTCCGTAGCATTTGCACATCCCTGTTTCGCAAATGCCATTGCATCTGCAAGGTCGTTGTGGCTGCAAAAAAAAATCCAATCCAATCCAATCATATAAAAGCATCATCAAAATAATGCCACAGTTTGTTGTTGTTGCTCTCTGGTATATCCCTAATATATTGGAAAGTCAAAAGTAGTCACAAACATAGTGATACACCCTGAAACACTGGCCTGAACACAGGGGAATTCCGCACTTTTTGCAGAAAATACGAGATTTAGTGCTGCGCCCTCTTGCAAGAACTCGAATGAAAAAATAAATACAGGTCGTACATGCATGAAAATGGTACCATTAGAAAGAGCGAGAGCGCCCTCTTTTGATAACATATTTACTCTACCTCGTACATGTACTAGGTTTGGCAATTTTAAGTACGAACATTACCTCGTACATGTACAAGGTTGGCCCTTTTGTACTAACAAATATACCTCGTACATGTACGAGTTTGGCACTGAAAGAGTTAATTCCACATTATAAGTTTTGTGAACTGCAAGATGCATGTGTGTCGGCGACTTGGGGTGGAGGTGACTGGGGGAAACGACTGGGGGGGGGGGGGGGAGAGGCTACTTTTTAGGGGGGGGGCGAAGCCGACTGGGGGGGCAGAGCTGACCGAGGGGGGGGGGGGGGAGGAGGTGCACGGAGGTGACTGGGCAAAGGAAAGGGATTTTTTTTTATTGTAGCAAGAAAACACTCACCTCTGTTTAGCTCATAATTGTCGGTGGAACTGGTGGGGGGCAGGGAGGCAAATACTGCTTTTTCCCACTGCTGCTCCCCCCCCCCCTGCAACGTC
Source organism: Patiria miniata (assembly GCF_015706575.1). Taxonomy (NCBI): domain Eukaryota; kingdom Metazoa; phylum Echinodermata; class Asteroidea; order Valvatida; family Asterinidae; genus Patiria; species Patiria miniata. The sequence continues at coordinate 8,801,315 of NW_024037047.1, forward strand.
TAGGCTGGTCCAAGCTCTATACATACCTGGGATAAACATCACAAAATTGAGGGAAAGAATTAGCCTCCCTAGTGTCATTGACTGAGCAACCTGAACCCCTTTTAGAATGGGGCGTCGTTTGTCAAATAATTATTAAGCCAATTTTAAGCATGTTTTTACCATGGTTTAGCTCAATTATATGTAAAGAACAGATTTTTAATCAAAGCTGTTTTATTATTTTCAAACCATTTAAACACTCTTTATATCAACATTATGATTTATAAGCCATGGAAAACATAAAGTCATTGTTTACAAATAATGGAAACTGGCAAGGTGTACAAATTCATGGTTTGCAATCCATGAAAACTGTGACACTTGTATACACTTCTATGGTTTATAATTAAACAATGAACAACGATCAACGATCAGTACAAGTTCATGGTTCATAATTTGGCAGATTTTGAAGGGATTAAGAGTCAATAATATTTACAACTTTCTAAGGTGGACCTAAAAGAACTATCAGCTTCTGGCTCTGAGTGCCAAAAAGCCTGATTGTATTTCAGGTATTGAGACCAAGGATTCCTCATAAGCACCCTTGCCTTGGTACTATTGCTCGCAAGCCTGAACAAACCCATAGAAAGAAGTCAATAAGAAATTACAGTTTTAGAGGTGGGATCGGAAAACCCCAGAAAAAGATTTTGGGGAAAAACCCACAGACTCAGGCAGGGACTGAAAACCCAATCCACGTATGGATTCGAACCCCAGTCACAGCAGTGGCAGGCGAGGAAAGTACCACTATCTAAGCGGACTCCCAAGTTTTTATTATCGTCACCGACACCACGAAGTAACACCCATCTACATACCAGTAAAAACTAGCAATCGGAGAAAACGGCAACTAAAGTTGAACGCCTTCTAAGACAACACTTTGCGTCAAAACGACAGAGTATTTTCAGTTGGGTTTCTCGTTGTGGACACTTGATGAATTGAATTTATTAAATCTGCTGTTTTTCACCCGTTTGTGTATTAAATAAACAAGAAATAAGAGAAAAAAGATGAGTGTTAGTTCGTGAAACCGAAAAGGCTGCGAAACTGTAATTTTTCGTTTTCACGAAGTAACACTCTTCAATGTATTCATTACGAGAAAAGTGCCACTTCAGGTCAGCGCGCGCGTGCCCATACAACTTATTACAGGAAGAGCGTTACTTCGTGAAAACATTTTTGCTCACTCATGAGCAGAGTGTGCGCCATGCTTTGGAATGGTAAATTGAACTTGAGTCTTACTTCGTGAAAATGAAAATTGTCACTTTTGCGCAAAAGTTGCCATGGATACTTAGCGTAATTTTTAAAGTAAAGCTCTTGAAGCTTTGAAACTTCGTGCAATGGTAGGCCTTGATGAATAATGTTTAAAAATCCAAAAAAAATGAAAATCCAAAAAAATATGGTTTCACACGGTAGAGTGTTACTTCGTGGTGTCGGTGACGAGTTTTCCTCATTTTGCCATCGAACCCCCCCCCCCCCCCCCCCTCCCCGAAAACAAACAAACAGACAATACAACGCATCACACTACTAAAAGGCACCAATCACCCTTTGATTTTTACTGAACAAAGTGAATACAAAGTAATTGATCGATATGAATGGTAAATGATGCATAATTTGCCGGTCTCGACTCAAAACCATCCAAAATATCGAGACAAAAGGGTACCGAGACAAGAGACTCTTCCAAGACCACGGCTATCGAGACCGATGTCGGTCTCGAGACGTACAACACTGATTAAAAAAGGTAAAACAATACTGCTAATCAAAATGGATTGAAAATACCCAGTAACAGGATACTAATATCAGCAAAATAGGACCAGCAAAATAATATCACCAAACACCATTGCAAACACTAGACAGCTACAGACATGAGACCATAAAAATAAGACCAGACCCAGAACCAACAAAATCGCTAAGACACATTCCAAGATGGAGACGAGGTCCAAACGCACTCGACCCACTGTGTTTGTTCCTTACAAGATTCAAGCCAAAGATTTGGTGACCAGTTCAAGCCACATACATACCTCACAACCAGTTTAGAGGCCGACTGGTGGCTTTTGGTGCTGGCCTTCACACCAACTGAAAGGGGTAACAAACATTGACAGTGTAAATTATATTTATTAATAATTTGAAAATGTGCACCAGCAGTAGATGGGGCTGTTCCGAATACTCCATCAAAATCTTTTTGGCTGTTGGAATATTCGAAGGGAAAAAAAAAATATGCAGCCAAACAAATGATTGTCTTTATTATACATGTAGTGTTCCAATATTTGTGACTCGAATTGAATCGAGCCAGATATTTGACTGGTGTTGACTTGACTCGACTACACAGTGACTTGACTCAACTCAACCTTCTTGAAGGAATGACTTAACTCAACTCGAGTCACTTGCAAGATGCATGTATGTAGTAAACCATAAAAATGGGATCATAGTTATACAGTTGACTCTCATAAAAACAATTACTCAGCGCGGACCTATCGAAAATGTTTGTTACATCGCAATTTTGTATCGAGAGGAACGTCGGTCCCATTCATCATTTGTGTACAGAAAGCAAAGTTGGGACCAAGGCTCTGTATTGGTTATAACCATAATTACGAGAGTCAACTGCATAGAATTTACTCAGATCATGCATGACACTGAGTTACATAATCTTTGATTTGTCACACACACACACACACACACACACAGTCGTTTTTTGCTATGCTTCCGAGGATTGGCTTTGTGTTTTCCTTTGTCCCTGTAATATAACACTCTCCCATAGACTAAGCACACAAACCTGCGTTCGAGGACAATAGGCACCTTCCTTCGAGGATCAATGGCCCCTTTGTGCTCCTTTTGTTGTCTGTCCTCAGGCGTAATGCCATGCAGGAACACCCACCCCCAAGTTTACGTTACATACCAAGTGTGGACTTTCCATTGCTTTCGTGTAGTTAAGAAAAACCAGTGAAAAAACTCATTTTTCTCAAACTGTGAAAACTCTTTCAACCCAATTTTTTTTCTATGATTCCCTTTAGTGTTTCTCTTCATTCTGCTACAGGTAAACCTAACCCCAAAATGCCTCTAAACCTGTTTTCCAGAAATGAGGAAACACTGTGTGGACTTGCCCAAGTCCGCACAGTGTCTCCTCTACCTGGTTTATGTGGACATCTTTTGTTCGGAAGTCCACACAGTGAATGTAATGCCTGTACACCACACCTTAAGTCAGTGTTCATTTATCAAAGAGGGGATACTTTTAGAAGCGTTTCTTAAAGTCCTATTGGGCAATTAATTCCACACAAGTGCGAAATGAGGGTCAACATTTCAAAATGTTTTGGTTTTTTTTCAAATATATCTTTCCCAAAATTAAAAGGGTATATTCTGAAGTTTGAAGAAATGAAAAAAAGAAGAAGTTTTAGCAGATTATTTTGTAAGTTGCAGCACTCTAAGTTGACACTGTTCATGCGCTGATCCAGAGGAGTGGGGGGGGGGATAAAAAAAAACCCAGCTTGTCCACAGAAATTCATAAAAAAATAATGCTACCCCCCATGCTCTGACACCCAAAAACAATTTACCGGTATGAAAACTCCTGTGGAAATAATAGGGACAGATCCAAGGAAGAACTGTACGTAATTTACTCTGTCGTCCCTTTGCAATGCAAGATACAGGATTTAGGCCATCAGCCTTGGTCCAAAATTTTGGCCACCGGTATCAAATGAGGGGAATAATCGTCATGGCGATTTTTGGCAAGGTATACACCTCCAGAGTTTGAAAATATGTGATAGCATTGCAGCGGTGGCAGCTTTTTGGGTGTTATCACCCTTTTTTTCAAAATGTCCATCAAAATGCTTGTTACCACTCCAGGGGCGGTATGCCTTGCGCATGCGTACTATGGTCATTTATGCACTGATTTGATGACGACCAAACCCATGCAGGTTGATGGGCTAATTTTTTTTGGGGGGGGGGCAAAAAACGAGGCTTCCACAATCCATATTGTAAAGTGCATCAGACAGTCTGGGGGAAAAAAACGTTTGTACGTGACTTGCAGGAGATAAGGCACACTGGCCCATAATAGGCATGCAGTCTTAAAAACACACGCACAGTACGCTCTGAATAGCCAGTCATCGTCACATCCTCACAGCCAGGGGTTAATACGCGCACTGCGTACCCATGGAGCCAAGGCCCGGTAATCAGTGTTTCCTGCTTTACTCAGGTTGCCAAATTTCCAGTGCGGGGGACACTGGCGGGGGATGGGGGGAAGGCGACTTGGGGGACAATTTATTTCCAAAAGAATTTGTTTATTCTACTAAAAAAACCTCACCGCTGTTTACCTCATTGGGGGTGCATGGAACCGGTGGGAGGGGGCCAGGGGGGCTACTATTGGCCCCCACTGATGCTATAGTATCTCATCTAGGTAAACATAAAAAAAAAAAATTAGTTTAATACAATGATCTCTTTCCGGGAAGGCCTACATAATTACTGCAGTTGCCATGGCATGGATTTTGGAACTGGGAGGGGGGAGGAGTGCAACATTCACCGTATTTTCAAGGTTGCATTTGGCAAACTATCTTTGCTAACTTTATTGTGACGAGAGTTAAAAAGCTGGAAAGATTTCCATATACGAAGTTCACTCAACACTCTGTGTACAAACCCTATGAGAGTGGACTGAAAAATTCTAAGTGTTTTCTAAGAAAATGCTTGCACTTTCTCACTGCTCAAATTGACTTTGATGACATGAAATTGCTATCTGGGGGCTTGTTAGTCAATACAGAGGAAAATTAGTGAACTTCGCATATGGTAATCTTGCCAAAAAGCGGATTCAAAAATCATATTATAATTTATTTACTTATAAAGATAGCTTATGTTGATAGGTTGGGAGAAAAACTAATTAAAACAAATTACCAACAGTTTGATACTTAAGGCCAAAAAAAAGAATAGTTCTGCTTCCAGTTACCCGACCGACCCTATTTTTAGGCTGCGACCCTAAACATTTTATCGCCAATTCAAAAAAAAAAAAAAAAAAAAAAAGATTGAATAAATAAAAATAAAAACCTTATGTCTTGTCTGTCTTTACAAAATACCTCTCAACAACCCTTTTGCATCAAAAAATGCTTGTATTTATTGTTTTCTTACTTACATTCGCTATTTTTTCAAAAGAAACTCCGTTATTTTTACAAATTCGCTGCGCGATTCAACTACTTCGCAATTCGATGTCTATAATCACATGCGTAATAAGCGCAATGCGGCGACGACTGGTTCCCGCCGCGCCGCGCAGGAGCCAATTATGAAAATGCGGTAACTAGTCTGTGCACGGCTATGCGATGTTAGCGCTAGCATGGCTATGCAGGCGCAGGCACGTGCTCTGTCAACTGGTCGAAATCGACATCGTAAAAATGCTGAGAAAGACATCGTAAAAATGCCAAGAAAACACCGATGGAGAAAGAACATTTTTGCAAGTTAATTCACAGATTTGATCTAGCTTGTCTGTGTATGTATTTTCCGTGTTCAAGAGTTCATTTTGAGATCGCACTAATCGTATTTGGAGTGATACAATGCAGCGTGTTTCCTGAAATGTTCGACCCGTTGGCCGCGGGCCACACATGTACAAATGTACATGTACAGTGCATCACACACTTCGGAGTTTTGGCCAGCTCCCGTTCTTGACTAGCGTTGTGCCTATGGTGCGAACGACCTGAATTTCCCACAATTTTTTTTACGAATTATCGAACTTAAATATATTGACAATAATTAAGGTAGGTTTTATTCACTTTTTGTGGCCATTTTGTGTATAGCTTTCGTAGTGCAATAGAAATAGTTCAGGCTAAAACTTCGCATATAATTGAATACCCCATTCAATCTGCATAAAAAAAATTGGCAAAAAAAAAAAAATTCCGACCGACCGACCCTATTTTTGAAAGACATGTAATCGGAAGCAGAACTATTTTTTTTTTTGGCCTAAAATGTCTTTTGCTATTTAAAGTCTCCGGTTTCTGGTATGCGCGCGCGTTGCCGTAGCCATGCGCGTCGGCAAAATGAAAAAGTTTTTTTTCAATGAAAGATGGTGTCTCAAAACTGCCAAACTCACTGGTTTGACAGGAATCCTGCTGCTGCACAATTTTAATGTGTTTTTAGATGGGGTTATGGTCGAGAATAAGCTTTATTTTGTATTATTAAATTTTGCACTAAATTTAGTTGGGCATCATTTGCAGTCATCAGCCGACATTTGAAGCAAAATAAAACAGGTAAAAAAAAAGAAGCCGCGTCGCCGCACCACTTTTTGGGCAAGCTCCATACCAGAAACGGAGACTTTTTTTTTTGCCTTAATATTGGCAGTCACTGTTAAATTGTATATTTGTACATGTGAAACCCCCCCCCCCCAAAAAAAAAACTCTCTATGCATGGTCTTCTTTGCTGGCATAAACTGACCACCGGATTGAGAAGGTACTTCCAGAAATCTGGTGGTTGTTTATATAATCATTATCTGTTGGAACCACTGAGCAAGGAAGAGAGGCAATGTGTCCTGAAATCCACAAAAAAAAGGTCATGTTTCGGAGCGTTTACTAATCCTATTTCAAACATCTGGTTGAAAGTACTTGAAACCAACTTAATGTCTTATCATTCCAGAGAAAATACCAAAAAAACTGGTTGTTTATACATCGGACACAACGGAGTACTTAGACATACGTTTTATGATACACATTGTGTATGTCACATAAAATTGCACCAATGCACTAAAATCACCAATGCACTAATGTGGTTCCTTACACGTCCGCAAAAAAATCACAACTAGCCACAGCCCATCTTTTGGGGGTCGCAAAAGTGGACCTCGAATTCGTTCTCCCACGCATAACACAAGATTATTATAACAAAACGCCCAGATTTTTAATAGATAGCTGTGTGATGTTTATATTGTACTTTCAAATGTTTTGTAGTTTTTGTAGCCCAATTGGGCTCATTCCAGGATGTAGTTCCCTGTAATGACTCCCCGCAGAGGTCCAAAATGGTGTGTGAAACCGGTAGCTTTTTATGAGGGCCGTTTTCACTATTTTGCCTTATGAATTATTTATGAATTTATAACAACACATTATTTATTATTCTGGTTTATTCTTAAAAAGCAAAATATATTGTACACAACAGCATAAATGCTGACAATTACAATATTTACAAAATCAGGCTAAAAATTCATATCGTCAGAGTTACAGTAAAATTTGAAAAGGGAGAATATTTATATCTTATATCTCACCTTATTTGTTGACACACCCTGAGCATTTACAGGAGGAGATGCAAGCCAGGTTGTTTCGCCTGCATTTGCACATTCCTGTAGTGCAATGTGCAGTGAATCTGCACCCCCTCCGCTGCAAAAAAAACCAAAACCCCAAAACAATCCAATCATAAAATCATCAAAATAATGCCACAGTTTGTTCTGTTGTAATTTTTACATTACAAATAGAAGTGCACTCAATAAACTGCAAAATGCGTGTAGTAAACCATCAGAAATCAGAAGCCTTCTGATTTCAGAAGTACCCCCACCTTTTGATTTTACGGCGGGCAAGTGTCCGGAGAAAAAAACATGTCTAGTGCAGTTGCCCCCCTGACATCAAAAGCTGGATACGCTACTGTTGAGATAATATTAGTCCCATAAATGTGGCCTATTTACTGGACTGCCTCCGTAAACATAGGCCACACATCCACATGTACAAAAACGTGTCGACTTTGCCAAATTTTGATTTTCACATTTAGGCTTACTTTGTAGGTTTTTTTTGCTTTAGAAGCATTCTCACCCTCTATATAGGCTAATCAGAAAGTGCTGCCTTTTTCAGATGTCCATTTTTCGTGAAATTTCCAGATACATTTGCACACGTTTGCGTATCAAAATTTCAACATGAAATTTCACAAAAATTAGACATCTGAAAAAGGCAGCACTTTCTGATTAGCCTATATAGAGGGTGAGAATGCTTCTTAAGCAAAAAAAAACCTACAAAGTAAGCCTAAATGTGAAAATCAAAATTTGGCAAAGTCGACACGTTTTTGTACATGTGGATGTGTGGCCTATGTTTACGGAGGCAGTCCAGTAAATAGGCCACATTTATGGGGCTAAGATAATATAAGAAGAAAAAATAGTGGCATCAGGTTGCAACATTTTTTCTATGAGTATTACAAGATCCCTGATTCGAATCCTTGTCGTCCGGCTGTTTATTTTCATCCACTACTTTTCTTCTCTGAGTTTTTTGGAGATAATTTTTGAGATCAGGGAAAAAGAGAACCAGAACTTATATGTGTTGCAATGATTCAAAGGAAAAAAACATAAATTATCATAAGTGGTACTAGCCCCATAAATGTGGCCAATTTACTGGACTACCTCCGTAAAAAGGCCACACATCCAACATGTACAGATACATGTCAAACTTTGTCAAGTTTTTTTTTTCACAATTAGGCCGAGTTTTGCTTTAGAACTTTATATAGGCTAATCCGAAAGTGCTGCCTTTTTCAGATGGCTATTTTTCGTGAAATTTCCAGATATGTTTGCACACGTTTGCGTATCAAAATTTCAATATAGAGAGGGTGATTATGCTTCTAAAGCAAAAATAAACTACAAACTAAGCCTAAAATTTTGTAGATAGTGGATATTTTGTCGGAGGTAATGACGGCAAACTAACGTTTACTAAAGGTTTGCCGGCAGCAATCCATATCAACAGAGGGCGCTGTACTCTTTAAGATAGGGCTGAATTATTAGATGTATTAAATTCTCATCAATGTTGTGTAGCTCAAACGGTGCAGTGGTTAAGCAGTGACTCTGGCGAGTGGGATGTCCCGAGTTCGAATCCTGATCCCCGCCACAATTTTAAGGTTTTTTTTCCCCATCCCCAAATAAATAAGAATATTCTTTTATTATTTTAATATGTCTCAAACATTTTATTGCAGAGTATTACATTTTCTTTTTTTAGATTTGTGGCTCTGGAGGATTTTTTTTAAAAAGGGAAATAAAGTCCGAAATTAAAATGGTCTGAATCCCATCTTGTGAATAAGAGGTTACAACGATAATATTGGCATAGAGCCAGACTAAAATTTGTCACCGGAAAATGTTTCAAAAAAACCAGTAACTGCGCATGTTCAGTGCATATCCGTCAAACTAACGTTTACTAAAGGTTTGCCGTCTCCGGCAAAATATCCACTGCCAATTTTGGAACAATTAAAATTTGACAAAGTTATGTTTTTATACATGGTGGAAGTGTGGCCTTTATTTACGGAGGTAGTCCAGTAAACTGGCCACATTTATTTATGGGGTTAACCTGGAGTTGTGATACTGGCACGATTTTGTGCCTAATTTCCGGACGGCACCATTTTGGGGTTTTGCTGCTGGCAGTGACAATACAACAGCACTGATAACACGTCCCGGGCTAAATTTGTGTGATTTGGCATCTCTAAATTTGGCCCAAAACATCCAGTACTAGTTCCAGAAATCAAATGATGGTACACTAAGTTACTTACGTTTATTATGTAAGGTGAAATTTCCCGTTCTCGGCCGAGAGCCTACGTGTACTGCTGGAAGACACGAGCAACCCATCGCATTACCAGCACTATAACTAGCAGCGGCTGACCCGCCCTTCTCATGCCGTACGTACAGTACAGTATATGTGGGCCGATGCAGCTACTCGGCTCGTGGCCACGTGGACACACATTCTTTCGTTTTACACGCGGTTGAACCGTGCATTTTCCCTCCAACACTTTAGCGCTGTGTTCTACAGCTGTGTCCTGATTGGTCCAATCTTGGTAACGGTCTAACATGATTGGTTAAAACTCCCTGTTGTTATTGGTCAAAATTATGCATAATTAGTGCCAGGATCCTTCTCAGAATCCTTCTCAGGATCCCAGCTTTTGGAGAAAAGTCAATTTTGTAGTTATTTAAAGGGTTAAACAATGGGATTTTTTTGTGTTGTAATAGAGCACCTTATACACCTCACATTATTAAGCTGTTAGAATTTACACACTGGCCCTAAATTGCAAAATAAGCTGGTTGAAACCATTAAGTAGCAGCAAACCATGTTTCCCCAAGTATAATGACAAAATCTCTTAATCGAGATCTTAGAATGGCTTTTCCCCCGAAATACACAGCTGATACGCGAAGCTAAACCTCGGGTTAGTTGTTCAGCACCCTTCTTTAAATGTTGAGCACGTTGCTTCAAACGAACACTAAATTCTCAAATTACAAAAGATAGACTTTTACCTTTAACCAATAACGGGGAACATAATCCAGTTTTTATTTATATGAGACGTGTGTTCATATTGTTTTGCACGGCTTTTCATTGGATAAGAGCATACATTCCAGAATAGGGGCGCGTGTGTGTGTCTCATTCTGTCTCAGCTTTTTGTGCAAGCTGGATAAATTTACCCACCACCACCCCAGCTCCTGCCTACTCTTGTATGTTATTTAAATGGCGTCTTTAACAGGATTCGAAGACAGCCCATGCCTATTTATACATGTACACACATGAGTTTACATGTAGCATTAGTTTTATGGGTACATTGTTACTGATATTGTTGCTGATATTATTACTGATATTGATGTTTGTAGTAATACAATGTGATTTGAACGTTGTAAGGGGCAGCCACTCTCCCTTACGTACCCCAGGGGTCGGATGTGCTATATATAATATTTCCACAGCGCAGCCATGGCTGTCCCCCACAGATGTGGACTGGGTCATATGCGTGCCCATTCATTAATGGTTGGCCTAGGAGCCAAATTGATAATTGACGTACATGTAGATGTACGGGACCTGGGAGTCCATTATGTGTTTGACATGTTTCTTTTGGGCCTGTTAGCCCCATGACTTGATGCCAGCTTGACCATATCAATTCGGTATCTGGCGAATGAACAAAGTTTGAAATAAATAACTTGAAGCTGTGGCGAAGATGCACAACAAAATTATGTCTTGAGTTTCATTCTTATTGAGTCCGAGTATAAATCAAAAGTTGTTGAATCAAGCATGGTACAGCCTAGTCAAAAGTTGTTCATGATCCACGTTATTTAACTACGTTTAGCATTTGTGAACGATTTCATGCCGAAATTTCAGACGGAGATGAGAGTAGTGCAGTCAGTCCGGCCATTGTCTTGCCACGTGTGCGAGAGTGAAATGACAAGTGCGCGTTGGTCTCGTGTTGTTGCGCCCTCTACATGTATATGATAGAAAGTACATACGGACAATTTCCAAGGGGAAAACATAGGTATGCAATGTGCCCAAGCATAGAGCAAGGAATTCCAATAGACAATGAGTGCTAAAGGCCATACTACAAAATTCTTTTAAAAATACTCAGAACTGTCACATATATTTTAAGCTGCACAGAAAAATGATGATAAACAAGTCATCTTTCAGTTTCTTCTCTCTTTTTTTATGGGGGGGGGTGGGGGGGGGGGGGGGGGGTGAGGTGAGTTTTGAATTTTGAGAAATCTTCATCAAAAGAAGACCCCTATTTTCCCCCAAAACGATCCACATTCCACAACATAGCAAAACAGCGCCACTTTCGAGCCCAATCGCATCCAATATACCCAGAATTGGAAGCCCTATAGTAGGTCCACCGTGGGCCAGAGATTCATTGCCATATCTCTTCAATTCCCCAGTTTTACGGCTCTCAGTAGAGAGTATATCATTTGATATCTTTCATTCATGAGCTCGTCGGATGGGTTTAGCCCTATTTACTGGTGTGCATCCCCAAACTTGATTAATGACACCATTGAAAAGAAAATCACTTCTTTGGCATTAACTTTACAGGTAGAGGAAGAAACTCTTAAGCTATCAATTTTACTGAAAAAAGAATAAATCCTAAAGCATAATAAGAGTTGTAGATTGGCCTAATTCGGGGCGGCAAGACAAGAAACAGGGGGGGGGGGGGGTATGCTGTTTTGGGTCAATGGGCATACTCAATCCCCTCACCGGAGGATGTCAAAGTCTAGAATGATTTCTCCTACAAAACTATGCATTTAAGAATAAATCCCTTATGCGATTTGACAATATATTCGGCTCCAATCAGTGGCGCGCCGAGGATTTGGCTTCGGGGTTGGGGGGTCTCAAAAAAAAATTCCAGTTTTTTTGTGTAGTTGCTCAAAAAATGTTGCCCAAAATTTAAGCAGCAGGCAAACTATTTTTAGGGTGGGGGAGGACTATTTTTAAGTTGGTGACGCAATTTTCGGCCCTATATTATACTATTTCAAAAAAGGCCATATACATATCACTGAGGTCAAATTATGGGACTTAAAAAAAAATACCCCCCCCCAAAAAAAAATTAATAAATTGACAATTTTTTTATTTGGGGCACTGGCTCCAATATGCAAGCATTTTACTAACATCAATGGGGGGGGGGGGGGGGGGGGGGGGTATCCACCAGTGTTATGTGCAATTCAGAATGCAGTGGTGTAGCTAGGATTTTCATCCTAAGGGGGGGGGGGGCAGCACCACAATCCACAATTTTTCCCGCAGCATGGGCCAAACTATATTTCACAAATTGGATAATGAATAGGGGACCCAATTTATAATTTGTTAATTTCTTATGATGTACTTCAATGCAACAAAAGTGCGAATGAACAAAAGAAAACGGCCATCTTAAATTTTCACTGATATTTTATTATCTCACACTGAAAATGTTGCTTAAATTCATTGCACATAATGTCAGAAATCATACGACTTAAAAACAATATTTTTGTTTTATAACTTCCAATGTTACATTTTTAATTACATGCTTTTCAAAGTTTCAAAAAAACAATTCAAACCTGCTAAGTATATATCTCACTATACATGTACATAAGGTTGCTGCAGTTTCAACACAGTGAGAGGACATTCATATAAATGTACTTTAGTGAACACCATACACAATGTACATCAATTGCTCTTTATTTAGAAGCAAGCATGTACTAGATCATATGTTATAACTCAAAAGACAAAGTATTGATACATGACACAGTTCAAAACCAATCTTCCTTTTAACCCACTTTTCATGAATTGTTCCTCATTTTAGAAGAAAACCTGTACCATATAATTATTATAGATCATGTTATAACTTCAAAACAAAGTATTGATACACAACCAATCTTTATACACAATTGTCATCAATTAGGCTCATTTAGAAGAAACTTGCATACCAGATATTTTCGTCGATGTTTTCACTAAGTGACAAAACCTCCAAATCGAAATTTTTCCATTTTGAGTTTTACCGGCCAATTTATTGCATTTGACAAGAGGAAGAATTTGGCCGAGTTTCAAAGCGAAATATTGTTTACTTTTGTAGTTATCGTAAACAAACATTTGACAAAATGCCTAAAATCCGTGTTTTTTTGTTTTTACGAAGTGACACAAACTTACCTCGTTTAGCAGGGCCAGAGGAATAAAGTATTTCTCTACACACACTTTAGGATGGGATTGGACGGGATTGGACGCGCACGCCCGTGAACGATGTAAATAAAGAACAGACACACGCGCGCTTCAGTAACGTCAGACGCGCAAATGTAACAATTTCTTAGAACGTTTTATGTTTTCACAAAGTGACACAGAGTGTGTACAACTTAATGGGACAAAATAGTGAGGCCTCTGTGTTTTGCTGTTTTCACGAACTGAACAAAACTTTTATTGATCTTTATTTATGAATTACAGCTTATTTCAGAGAGACTTCTGATAAACAAATTTGAATTAGCACAGAACAAAGCATACGTTACTTGACAATGCAAGAATTTTTGAAATCCATAACTAAAAACGAAAAAATGATTAACTTCAAAGGCGATTATCTCGGAATGACCTTTTTGCATGATATTGAGCTTTTGTCACTTCGTGAAAACATCAACGATTTTATAATTTAAAACAAAATATTGATACATGTCAGAGTTCAAAACCAATCTTTTTTAACACAATTTTCATCCATTGTTTCCTAATAAAATTTTAGAGGAACAATGTACACCATACATACATGTAGATCATGTTAAAACTTCAAAACAAAATATTGATACCTGCCAGAAACAAAACCAATCTTTTTTAACACAATTTTCATCAATTGTTTCCTAATTCAGAGGAACAATGTAGACCATATACATGTAGATCATGTTATAACTTCAAAACAAAATATTGATACATGTCACAGTTCACAGATTTTTTAGACAAATGACAACAGCTAAAACACACAGACCCCTCCTGGATCCACCTATGGATATAACTTCACATAAAAGTACACAAATTCTGCTTCATCAATTTATTTTAACTATTCTCCCACATATTTGTGAAAGTATCAGAAACAAATTTTTCTGAGGAACATTTCTTATGCAACCTTTAAAACTATTTGACATCCCTTTTTGGTTAATGTTATGCGGTAGTGCACATCTTTAAACATTAACAATATGGCCCATGCTTTCCCTGACATCTGAGGATGCTTTTGCTGTGATGAAACTTTCAGGAAAAAACACTGTTCAGTTATAGAGGTTTTCCATTTAAATGTGAATCCCAAAATCTGCTCATTGAAAACAGGTGTGAGACAATGTTGTTCATTGGTTTACTGCAATTTTCTGAGTCTGACAGACTAAGAAAAGACATTTTGTTCAGCAAAATATCCACATTGTACCTTTTTGTTTCTGCCATGCAGCAATATGAAAATGGACATTTGCATAAGCATAAAATGAAAAAGGTACCAAAATACCCTTGAAATGAGAAAACAAGAATTGAAAATAAGGTTAAATGAGGCACAAAAAGGTGCATTTTAAGGACTGCATTAACAAAAACAAAACCTCACATTCCATGTGCCCTAGTAAGCCATAAGCGGTCAAAAGGAAATGTGGACTAGGACTGAGAAAGGAAAAAAGGAGGAAGTATACATCCTCCTCATTCAATCATAATCCAAATGTGGTCCGACAGATGAAGCACTCCAAAATATCCAAAAAATAAGTTTGGACGATGACCAGAAAAATATGTTGCGACCCTGATCCGAATCACAATAACCCCAAAGAAAGATTTCACAATATATGTTTCATTTGTAGCCGGAGATATTGATAACAGAAATCTTAAGACAAGTCTCCCTAAACTCTATCAACGTGCCAAGTGTCCAACAAAGGAGGAAAAATACTCTGGACCATCATGGGCGTCGCGAGGGGGGCGGGGGGGCGGGGGGGGGCGGGGGGGGGGGGGGGGGGGGGGGGGGGGGGAGGACAACAGAACAAACCGTGGCACTATTTTGATATAAAAGCTTATGATTGGTTTTGATTTGTTTTCTATCCAAGCATGAAAAGTGCAGAGGCGGCAGATCTTGTAAGACAAAATTTGTGAAATATGGGTGGTATATGCAGATGTATATAAGGCAGCAATAGATTGTAACAATGCAGCACATCCTGTGCCTGATGTACAGCATGAGGTGAGATTCACTGAGTTATCATGACATATTTTCAGATGACCACATTGTGCACAGCACTGAAGAAAGTTGGAATACAAATAACACATTCTTCTTGAATCATACGTCATCCACACAATCAGATGAACCTAATCAAGGAGTGGCCTCCCGGTCGTTGGAGACAATCTTCACAAGAACAGTTTCAAACACCTAAATCTTAAAAACAAGGTGCCTACTATAGATTGAGTATGGGAAATATATGCACTGATAATATTCTCATTTTTATGGTTTACTACACACATGCATTTTGCAGTTTAGAAATGTATTGAGTCAGCACTTCCATTTGTAATGTAAAATATACAACAGAACAAACTGTGGCATTATTTTGATGATGCTTTTATATGATTGGATTGGATTGGATTTTTTTTGTTTTGGGCAGCAACAAAGACCTTGCAGATGCAATGGCATTTGCTCAACCGGCATGTGCAAATGCTTCAGAATGAACATCAGATGCAGGAAATCCTGCAAATGCACAGAAGGCGAGTGTGCAAATAGGGAGGTGAGATATAAGTAATGTGTTGTTATGAATTCATACATTATTGATAAAGGAAAAATAGTAAAAAACGGCCCTCTTAAAGGGAAAATACAACATTTGCAAACATCAAAAAATTAATCTACCAAATCATTTTGAAATACCTTGCTGGACTGTGAGTGAATGACAGTGTAAAGCATCCTGTAAAATAATGGCACCTGGTATACTGTCATTTTCAAAAAAATTGGCCGATCAGCGTTGGAAAAAACGGTGTTTTTTTTTTTCAAATACTGGCCTGTACAACAGAACAAACTGTGGCATTATTTTGATGATGCTTTTTTATGATTGGATTGGATTTTTTTTTTTTTTGCAGCAACAAAAACCTTGCAGATGCAATGGCATTTGCTCAACTGGCATGTGCAAATGCTACAGACTGAACATCAGATGCAGGAAATCTTGCAAATGCACAGAAGGCGAGTGTGCAAATAGGGAGGTGAGATATAAGTAATGTGTTGTTATGAATTCATACATTATTGATAAAGGAAAAATAGTAAAAACGGCCCTCTTAAAGGGAAAATACAACATTTGCAAACATCAAAAAATTAATCTACCAAATCATTTTGAAATACCTTGCTGGACTGTGAGTGAATGACAGTGTAAAGCATCCTGTAAAATAATGGCACCTGGTATACTGTCATTTTCAAGAAAATCGGCCGATCAGCGTTGGAAAAAACGGTTGTTTTTTTTCAAATACTGGCTTGTACAACAGAACAAACTGTGGCATTATTTTGATGATGCTTTTTTATGATTGGATTGGATTTTTTTTTTTTGCAGCAACAAAGACCTTGCAGATGCAATGGCATTTGCTCAACTGGCATGTGCAAATGCTACAGACTGAACATCAGATGCAGGAAATCTTGCAAATGCACAGAAGGGCGAGTGTGCAAATAGGGAGGTGAGAGTAATGTGTTGTTATGAATTCATACATTATTGATAAGGAAAAATAGTAAAAACGGCCCTCTTAAAGGGAAAATACAACATTTGCAAACATCAAAAAATAAAACTACCAAATCATTTTGAAATACCTTGCTGGACTGTGAGTGAATGACAGTGTAAAGCATCCTGTAAAATAATGGCACCGGTATACTGTCATTTTCAAGAAAATCGGCGGCCGATCAGCGTTGGAAAAAAAACGGGTTTTTTTTCAAATACTGGCCCCAGTTGACCATCGCACTTGTTTGCAATCGATTACACACCTATGAACGGGTACAAGCCAGCTAGACTGGTTCCCTGACCTTACAATTCCCCAATATATGTAAACTGCTCTGTTTCTTCTTAAATGGAGTCAGGGAACCAGACTACAGAAAAATGATTGTTTTTCTTGGTTTTTATAGAATTTAGGAACCCAAAACCTCCAAAAAGTCAGTGTAACTGTATTTGCTATATATTCCCAACCCCCCAATTCCATCCATTTCTGAAAATTACACCAAAAACTAATGAACGGCGACACAAAAAAGTTTTGTCCTGAAAAATCACAGCAATCGCATCAAATAATACCTCATTGTGTTTATTTGTTTATAGATAAAATTGACAAAAAGGAAAAGAAAAAGACAAGAGCATGTCCTCAAAGACATGTAAGCAGAGGATGAGAGACTACAGGAAAGTAAGTATAATATGTGCAGTTGCATCAGAGCAACTAGTCCTGCACACACAAGTGCAAATGCACAAGTCAGTGCACCAACCAAGATAAGATGCCGCTGCTGAAGGAACTGCAAGACGAATATGTGCAGTTGCATCAGAGCAACTAGTCCTGCACACGCAAGTGCAAATGCACAAGTCAGTGCACCAACCAAGTAAGATGCCACTGCTAAACTCATTAAATCGTGACGTAATAAACAGGACTCGCGTATGCTACTCTGCATCGGGGAGTCCTGTTTATTACATCACGATTTACTGTGTTTTGTTTGCTGCCCGCAACGACGACTTTTACACAAATTGCACGTTCGGGTCGAAACAGGCATGACAGGACTTGAAAAACAGCTCTCAAAAGTACCTTTTGTACTCATTTTCATGACAGAAACAATAGTCGTTTTTATTTCATCACACCTTAGGCTACATATACCGAAAAATGACGGAAATGTCTTCGAGCATTCCACAACCTCTTTAAGAAAGCTACCAGTTTCACACACCATTTTGGACCTCTGCGGGGAGTCATTAAAGGGAACTGCATCCTGGAATGAGCCCAATTGGGCTTCAAAAACTACAAAATATTTAAAAGTAGAAAAAAAGTCACACAACTATCATTTGAAAAAAACTGGGAGTTTTGTGTTATGTGTGGGAGATCGATTTAGAGGTTCACTTTTGCGAACGCAAACGCTACCCTCCTCACACATCCCAAGCCAGATGCTCCGCTGAGCGTCATGACGGATGCTTCAAATATTGCAGTAGGAGCTGTTCTTCAACAAGGGGTAGATGATTCACGGCAGCTGATCTCATTCTTCTCCAAAAAGCTCCAACCAGCCGAAACGCTCTACAGCACCTTTGGACGAGAACTCTTAGCTGTGTATCTGGACATTCGCCATTTTCGTCACTCGCTCAAGGGTCGAGAGTTTCACGTGCTCACTGATCACAAGCCCCTCACATATGCTCAGTCAGCATCAATGGACAGACATTCCCCACGTGAGATTCGCCATCATGATTTTGTTTCACAATTCACTTGTGACATCAGATACGTCAAAGGTGGTGACAACCCTGCCGCGGACGCTCTTTCGCGTATCGAGCTCAACTCCCTCAGCCCAGAGCAGTCCCACACACTCCTCAATTTCAACAAAAAATGGCTGACCTACAACGACAGTGTGACGAACTCCAACAACTTCGTCATTGGCCTAAACGCTATGTTACATCGCTCGTTAATTGCCACACACTCACTGGGGGGGGGGGGGGGGGGGGGGCTCCTGTAGCGTTTTCAGATGATCAATTCTTAATTATCAATTCATCTTAATTTTTAGTTAATTATCACACTTTAATATCAATGTTCCTTTTGAACTTTTAATGATTAATTCTCCTGAATGCATTACTCGTTTTCCTTGTATACACATATACCCACACAGTGCCTATGCAATATGTAGTCACTATACTTTTATACAGAGCATTTTTCTGAGACTCAAGGAAACCACGATATGAGTAAGTTTCCCCATTCTTAAGTATTTCTTATTCCCAAGACTTCCTGTTTCCACCAGTATATAAGTGCTGCTCCAGGCCACTAGCAGTTCCTCACTGTTTCATTTCTGTTACAATTCCATTTCTATTCTAGTCTATTTCAGTTCACCAAGTTCTCTTGTCTCAGTTCACTGTAACCAGTTCAATCAATCAATGTGTATTAAAATATTGTTGTGGAATAAACAATCATGGTAAACACAGTCCTCAAACAAATTGTGTATCAACCTATCCATTCCCCAACAGTCCTAGACATAACTTGTCACTGAAATGTTATCTCTTTAAAATTAAATTGGACAAATTTTGGTTCTCAACTTAGCTATTCAAGAAGCTTAGGATATTGGAATCAGAGAGACATACACTGCACGAAGATATCAAAATATAGCAAGATGGTAAATATTAACAGTCTACTTGAAGACAAATGTTGACTGGAACAACTGTTGGAGATAAGGAGACAAAATTCCAACAGGTGGGTGATGTGTTTGAAGATACTTATGTCGGGAAATGAAAATATGTGTTATTCATGTTACATGTATTTGGCTATATTTTCAGATGACCACATCGTGCACAGCACTGAAGAAAGTTGGAATACAAATAACACTTTCTTCTTGAATCATACGTCATCCACAATCAGATGAACCTAATCAAGGAGTGGCCTCCCGGTCGTTGGAGACAATCTTCACAAGAACAGTTTCAATCACCTAAATCTTAGGCGCCTACTATATATTGAGTATGGGAAATATATGCACTGAGCAAGAGTGTATAAGTGTTAAATTGTATAATTGTTCAAAATGTATCAAATATTGTATACATTCAAACACATGTATGTTTTACTTTATGCATGTTTTTTTTCTAGATGAGGAGCAATGGATGAAAATTGTGGTGTTCACTGAAGTAAATTGCAGAACCTGGAGGAGGACGGCATCGCCGAGGACTATGATGAATATCTCGCTGCTGCTTTCAGCCACCTAGAAGGAAGAATAACGTTAACAAGTTGACAGAGTCAAGACCCTATGATGTGGTGTTAATCATTGTAAGCGGAACAGCTGTCGGCATGGACACTAGGGAAAGTGACTGTCATATCAAACCATGCACAGCTGGCCTGAAGACATATACAGGAACGAAAGAGTTAATAATTGGTGAAGCAATCATTCTGTCTGCATAAATTGTTTTTACGAGAGTCAACTTTATAACTATGATCTCATTTGTATGGTTTACTACACACATGCATTTTGCAGTTTAGAAATGTATTGAGTCAGCACTTCCATTTGTAATGTAAAATATACAACAGAACAAACTGTGGCATTATTTGGTGATGCTTTATATGTTGATTGGATTGGATTGGATTTTTTTTGTTTTTTGCAGCCACAACGACCATGCCGATGCACCAGCGGGTGCCAAACTGGAATGTGCAAATGCAAGAGGTTCAATATTAAATGCAGGAAATCGTGCAAATGTCAAGAAGGCGAGTGCGCCAATAGAGAGGTGAGATATAAGTAATGTGTTGTTATGAATTCATACATTATTGATAAAGGAAAAATAGTAAAAAACGGCCCTCTTAAAGGGAAAATACAACATTTGCAAACATCAAAAAATTAATCTACCAAATCATTTTGAAATACCTTGCTGGACTGTGAGTGAATGACAGTGTAAAGCATCCTGTAAAATAATGGCACCTGGTATACTGTCATTTTCAAGAAAATCGGCCGATCAGCGTTGGAAAAAAACGGTTGTTTTTTTTCAAATACTGGCCTGTACAACAGAACAAACCTGTGGCATTATTTTGATGATGCTTTTTTATGATTGGATTGGATTTTTTTTTTTTGCAGCAACAAAGACCTTGCAGATGCAATGGCATTTGCTCAACTGGCATGTGCAAATGCTACAGACTGAACATCAGATGCAGGAAATCTTGCAAATGCACAGAAGGCGATGGTGCAAATAGGGAGGTGAGAGTAATGTGTTGTTATGAATTCATACATTATTGATAAGGAAAAATAGTAAAAACGGCCCTCTTAAAGGGAAAATACAACATTTGCAAACATCAAAAAATAAAACTACCAAATCATTTTGAAATACCTTGCTGGACTGTGAGTGAATGACAGTGTAAAGCATCCTGTAAAATAATGGCACCTGGTATACTGTCATTTTCAAGAAAATCGGCCGATCAGCGTTGGAAAAAAACGGGTTTTTTTCAAATACTGGCCCCAGTTGACCATCGCACTTGTTTGCAATCGATTACACACCTATGAACGGGTACAAGCCAGCTAGACTGGTTCCCTGACCTTACAATCCCCAATATATGTAAACTGCTCTGTTTCTTTAAATGGAGTCAGGGAACCAGACTACAGAAAAATGATTGTTTTTCTTGGTTTTTATAGAATTTAGGAACCCAAAACCTCCAAAAAGTCAGTGTAACTGTATTTGCTATATATTCCCAACCCCCCAATTCCATCCATTTCTGAAAATTACACCAAAAACTAATGAACGGCGACACAAAAAAGTTTTGTCCTGAAAAATCACAGCAATCGCATCAAATAATACCTCATTTTTTATTTGTTTATAGATAAAATTGACAAAAAGGAAAAGAAAAAGAAAAAGCAGATGTCCTCAAGGACATGTAAGCAGAGGATGAGAGACTACAGGAAAGTAAGTATAATATGTGCAGTTGCATCAGAGCAACTAGTCCTGCACACACAAGTGCAAATGCACAAGTCAGTGCACCAAACAAGATAAGATGCCGCTGCTGAAGGAACTGCAAGACGAATATGTGCAGTTGCATCAGAGCAACTAGTCCTGCACATGCAAGTGCAAATGCACAAGTCAGTGCACCAACCAAGTAAGATGCCACTGCTAAACTCATTAAATCGTGACGTAATAAACAGGACTCGCGTATGCTACTCTGCATCGGGAGTTCCTGTTTATTACATCACGATTTACTGTGTTTTGTTTGCTGCCCGCAACGACGACTCTTTTACACAAATTGCACGTTCGGGTCGAAACAGGCATGACAGGACTTGAAAAACAGCTCTCAAAAGTACCTTTTGTACTCATTTCATGACAGAAACAATAGTCGTTTTTATTTCATCACACCTTAGGCTACATATACCCGAAAAATGACGGAAATGTCTTCGAGCATTCCACAACCTCTTTAAGAAAGCTACCAGTTTCACACACCATTTTGGACCTCTGCTGGGAGTCATTAAAGGGAACTGCATCCTGGAATGAGCCCAATTGGGCTTCAAAACTACAAAATATTTAAAAGTAGAAAAAAGTCACACAACTATCATTTGAAAAAAACTGGGAGTTTTGTGTTATGTGTGGGAGATCGATTAGAGGTTCACTTTTGCGAACGCAAACGCTACCCTCCTCACACATCCCAAGCCAGATGCTCCGCTGAGCGTCATGACGGATGCTTCAAATATTGCAGTAGGAGCTGTTCTTCAACAAGGGGTAGATGATTCACGGCAGCTGATCTCATTCTTCTCCAAAAAGCTCCAACCAGCCGAAACGCTCTACAGCACCTTTGGACGAGAACTCTTAGCTGTGTATCTGGACATTCGCCATTTTCGTCATCACTCGCTCAAGGGTCGAGAGTTTCACGTGCTCACTGATCACAAGCCCCTCACATATGCTCAGTCAGCATCAATGGACAGACATTCCCCACGTGAGATTCGCCATCATGATTTTGTTTCACAATTCACTTGTGACATCAGATACGTCAAAGGTGGTGACAACCCTGCCGCGGACGCTCTTTCGCGTATCGAGCTCAACTCCCTCAGCCCAGGGCAGTCCCACACACTCCTCAATTTCAACAAAAGGTGCTGACCTACAACGACAGTGTGACGAACTCCAACAACTTCGTCATTGGCCTAAACGCTATGTTACATTCGCTCGTTAATTGCCACACACTCACTGGGGGGGGGGGGGGGGGCTCCTGTAGCGTTTTCAGATGATCAATTCTTAATTATCAATTCATCTTAATTTTTAGTTAATTATCACACTTTAATTATCAATGTTCCTTTTGAACTTTTTAATGATTAATTCTCCTGAATGCATTACTCGTTTTCCTTGTATACACATATACCACACAGTGCCTATGCAATATGTAGTCACTATACTTTTATACAGAGCATTTTTCTGAGACTCAAGGAAACCACGATATGAGTAAGTTTCCCCATTCTTAAGTATTTCTTATTCCAAGACTTCCTGTTTCCACCAGTATATAAGTGCTGCTCCAGGCCACTAGCAGTTCCTCACTGTTTCATTTCTGTTACAATTCCATTTCTATCTAGTCTATTCAGTTCACCAAGTTCTCTTTGTCTCAGTTCACTGTAACCAGTTCAATCAATCAATGTGTATTAAAATATTGTTGTGGAATAAACAATCATGGTAAACACAGTCCTCAAACAAATTGTGTATCAACCTATCCATTCCCCAACAGTCCTAGACATAACTTGTCACTGAAATGTTATCTCTTTAAAATTAAATTGGACAAATTTTGGTTCTCAACTTAGCTATTCAAGAAGCTTAGGATATTGGAATCAGAGAGACATACACTGCACGAAGATATCAAAATATAGCAAGATGGTAAATATTAACAGTCTACTTGAAGACAAATGTTGACTGGAACAACTGTTGGAGATAAGGAGACAAAATTCCCAACAGGTGGGTGATGTGTTTGAAGATACTTATGTCGGGAAATGAAAATATGTGTTATTCATGTTACATGTATTTGGCTATATTTTCAGATGACCACATCGTGCACAGCACTGAAGAAAGTTGGAATACAAAATAACACTTTCTTCTTGAATCATACGTCATCCACAATCAGATGAACCTAATCAAGGAGTGTGCCTCCCGGTCGTTGGAGACAATCTTCACAAGAACAGTTTCAATCACCTAAATCTTAGGCGCCTACTATATATTGAGTATGGGAAATATATGCACTGAGCAAGAGTGTATAAGTGTTAAATTGTATAATTGTTCAAAATGTATCAAATATTGTATACATTCAAACACATGTATGTTTTACTTTATGCATGTTTTTTTTCTAGATGAGGAGCAATGGATGAAAATTGTGGTGTTTCACTGAAGTAAATTGCAGAACCTGGAGGAGGACGGCATCGCCGAGGACTATGATGAATATCTCGCTGCTGCTTTCAGCCACCTAGAAGGAAGAATAACGTTAACAAGTTGACAGAGTCAAGACCTATGATGTGTGTGTTAAATTGTAAGCGGAACAGCTGTCGGCATGGACACTAGGGAAAGTGACTGTCATATCAAACACATGCACAGCTGGCCTGAAGACATATACAGGAACGAAAGAGTTAATAATTGGTGAAGCAATCATTCTGTCTGCATAAATTGTTTTTAGAGAGAGTCAACTTTGTAACTATGATCTCATTTGTATGGTTTACTACACACATGCATTTTGCAGTTTAGAAATGTATTGAGTCAGCACTTCCATTTGTAATGTAAATATACAACAGAACAAACTGTGGCATTATTTGGTGATGCTTTTATATGATTGGATTGGATTGGATTTTTTTTGTTTTTTTGCAGCCACAACGACCATGCCGATGCACCAGCGGCGGCCAAACTGGAATGTGCAAATGCAAGAGGTTCAATATTAAATGCAGGAAATCGTGCAAATGTCAAGAAGGCGAGTGCGCCAATAGAGAGGTGAGATATAAGTAATGTGTTGTTATGAATTCATACATTATCGATAAAGGAAAAATAGTAAAAACGGCCCTCTTAAAGGGAAAATACAACATTTGCAAACATCAAAAAATTAATCTACACGCAAGTGCAAATGCACAAGTCAGTGCACCAACCAAGTAAGATGCCACTGCTAAACTCATTAAATCGTGACGTAATAAACAGGACTCGCGTATGCTACTCTGCATCGGGAGTCCTGTTTATTACATCACGATTTACTGTGTTTTGTTTGCTGCCCGCAACGACGACTTTTACACAAATTGCACGTTCGGGTCGAAACAGGCATGACAGGACTTGAAAAACAGCTCTCAAAAGTACCTTTTGTACTCATTTCATGACAGAAACAATAGTCGTTTTTATTTCATCACACCTTAGGCTACATATACCCGAAAAATGACGGAAATGTCTTCGAGCATTCCACAACCTCTTTAAGAAAGCTACCAGTTTCACACACCATTTTGGACCTCTGCGGGGAGTCATTAAAGGGAACTGCATCCTGGAATGAGCCCAATTGGGCTTCAAAAACTACAAAATATTTAAAAGTAGAAAAAAAGTCACACAACTATCATTTGAAAAAAACTGGGAGTTTTGTGTTATGTGTGGGAGATCGATTTAGAGGTTCACTTTTGCGAACGCAAACGCTACCCTCCTCACACATCCCAAGCCAGATGCTCCGCTGAGCGTCATGACGGATGCTTCAAATATTGCAGTAGGAGCTGTTCTTCAACAAGGGGTAGATGATTCACGGCAGCTGATCTCATTCTTCTCCAAAAAGCTCCAACCAGCCGAAACGCTCTACAGCACCTTTGGACGAGAACTCTTAGCTGTGTATCTGGACATTCGCCATTTTCGTCACTCGCTCAAGGGTCGAGAGTTTCACGTGCTCACTGATCACAAGCCCCTCACATATGCTCAGTCAGCATCAATGGACAGACATTCCCCACGTGAGATTCGCCATCATGATTTTGTTTCACAATTCACTTGTGACATCAGATACGTCAAAGGTGGTGACAACCCTGCCGCGGACGCTCTTTCGCGTATCGAGCTCAACTCCCTCAGCCCAGAGCAGTCCCACACACTCCTCAATTTCAACAAAATGGCTGACCTACAACGACAGTGTGACGAACTCCAACAACTTCGTCATTGGCCTAAACGCTATGTTACATTCGCTCGTTAATTGCCACACACTCACTGGGGGGGGGGGGGGGGGGGCTCCTGTAGCGTTTTCAGATGATCAATTCTTAATTATCAATTCATCTTAATTTTTAGTTAATTATCACACTTTAATTATCAATGTTCCTTTTGAACTTTTTAATGATTAATTCTCCTGAATGCATTACTCGTTTTCCTTGTATACACATATACCCACACAGTGCCTATGCAATATGTAGTCACTATACTTTTATACAGAGCATTTTTCTGAGACTCAAGGAAACCACGATATGAGTAAGTTTCCCCATTCTTAAGTATTTCTTATTCCCAAGACTTCCTGTTTCCACCAGTATATAAGTGCTGCTCCAGGCCACTAGCAGTTCCTCACTGTTTCATTTCTGTTACAATTCCATTTCTATTCTAGTCTATTTCAGTTCACCAAGTTCTCTTTGTCTCAGTTCACTGTAACCAGTTCAATCAATCAATGTGTATTAAAATATTGTTGTGGAATAAACAATCATGGTAAACACAGTCCTCAAAAAATTGTGTATCAACCTATCCATTCCCCAACAGTCCTAGACATAACTTGTCACTGAAATGTTATCTCTTTAAAATTAAATTGGACAAATTTTGGTTCTCAACTTAGCTATTCAAGAAGCTTAGGATATTGGAATCAGAGAGACATACACTGCACGAAGATATCAAAATATAGCAAGATGGTAAATATTAACAGTCTACTTGAAGACAAATGTTGACTGGAACAACTGTTGGAGATAAGGAGACAAAATTCCCAACAGGTGGGTGATGTGTTTGAAGATACTTATGTCGGGAAATGAAAATATGTGTTATTCATGTTACATGTATTTGGCTATATTTTCAGATGACCACATCGTGCACAGCACTGAAGAAAGTTGGAATACAAATAACACTTTCTTCTTGAATCATACGTCATCCACAATCAGATGAACCTAATCAAGGAGTGGCCTCCCGGTCGTTGGAGACAATCTTCACAAGAACAGTTTCAATCACCTAAATCTTAGGCGCCTACTATATATTGAGTATGGGAAATATATGCACTGAGCAAGAGTGTATAAGTGTTAAATTGTATAATTGTTCAAAATGTATCAAATATTGTATACATTCAAACACATGTATGTTTTACTTTATGCATGTTTTTTTCTAGATGAGGAGCAATGGATGAAAATTGTGGTGTTCACTGAAGTAAATTGCAGAACCTGGAGGAGGACGGCATCGCCGAGGACTATGATGAATATCTCGCTGCTGCTTTCAGCCACCTAGAAGGAAGAATAACGTTAACAAGTTGACAGAGTCAAGACCCTATGATGTGGTGTTAATCATTGTAAGCGGAACAGCTGTCGGCATGGACACTAGGGAAAGTGACTGTCATATCAAACCATGCACAGCTGGCCTGAAGACATATACAGGAACGAAAGAGTTAATAATTGGTGAAGCAATCATTCTGTCTGCATAAATTGTTTTTACGAGAGTCAACTTTATAACTATGATCTCATTTGTATGGTTTACTACACACATGCATTTTGCAGTTTAGAAATGTATTGAGTCAGCACTTCCATTTGTAATGTAAAATATACAACAGAACAAACTGTGGCATTATTTGGTGATGCTTTTATATGATTGGATTGGATTGGATTTTTTTTTTTTTTGCAGCCACAACGACCATGCCGATGCACCAGCGGGTGCCAAACTGGAATGTGCAAATGCAAGAGGTTCAATATTAAATGCAGGAAATCGTGCAAATGTCAAGAAGGCGAGTGCGCCAATAGAGAGGTGAGATATAAGTAATGTGTTGTTATGAATTCATACATTATTGATAAAGGAAAAATAGTAAAAACGGCCCTCTTAAAGGGAAAATACAACATTTGCAAACATCAAAAAATTAATCTACCAAATCATTTTGAAATACCTTGCTGGACTGTGAGTGAATGACAGTGTAAAGCATCCTGTAAAATAATGGCACCTGGTATACTGTCATTTTCAAGAAAATCGGCCGATCAGCGTTGGAAAAAACGGTTGTTTTTTTTCAAATACTGGCCTGTACAACAGAACAAACTGTGGCATTATTTTGATGATGCTTTTTTATGATTGGATTGGATTTTTTTTTTTTGCAGCAACAAAGACCTTGCAGATGCAATGGCATTTGCTCAACTGGCATGTGCAAATGCTACAGACTGAACATCAGATGCAGGAAATCTTGCAAATGCACAGAAGGCGAGTGTGCAAATAGGGAGGTGAGAGTAATGTGTTGTTATGAATTCATACATTATTGATAAGGAAAAATAGTAAAAACGGCCCTCTTAAAGGGAAAATACAACATTTGCAAACATCAAAAAATAAAACTACCAAATCATTTTGAAATACCTTGCTGGACTGTGAGTGAATGACAGTGTAAAGCATCCTGTAAAATAATGGCACCTGGTATACTGTCATTTTCAAGAAAATCGGCCGATCAGCGTTGGAAAAAAACGGGTTTTTTTCAAATACTGGCCCCAGTTGACCATCGCACTTGTTTGCAATCGATTACACACCTATGAACGGGTACAAGCCAGCTAGACTGGTTCCCTGACCTTACAATTCCCCAATATATGTAAACTGCTCTGTTTCTTCTTAAATGGAGTCAGGGAACCAGACTACAGAAAAATGATTGTTTTTCTTGGTTTTTATAGAATTTAGGAACCCAAAACCTCCAAAAAGTCAGTGTAACTGTATTTGCTATATATTCCCAACCCCCCAATTCCATCCATTTCTGAAAATTACACCAAAAACTAATGAACGGCGACACAAAAAAGTTTTGTCCTGAAAAATCACAGCAATCGCATCAAATAATACCTCATTGTTTTATTTGTTTATAGATAAAATTGACAAAAAGGAAAAGAAAAAGACAAGAGCATGTCCTCAAGGACATGTAAGCAGAGGATGAGAGACTACAGGAAAGTAAGTATAATATGTGCAGTTGCATCAGAGCAACTAGTCCTGCACACACAAGTGCAAATGCACAAGTCAGTGCACCAACCAAGATAAGATGCCGCTGCTGAAGGAACTGCAAGACGAATATGTGCAGTTGCATCAGAGCAACTAGTCCTGCACACGCAAGTGCAAATGCACAAGTCAGTGCACCAACCAAGTAAGATGCCACTGCTAAACTCATTAAATCGTGACGTAATAAACAGGACTCGCGTATGCTACTCTGCATCGGGAGTCCTGTTTATTACATCACGATTTACTGTGTTTTGTTTGCTGCCCGCAACGACGACTTTTACACAAATTGCACGTTCGGGTCGAAACAGGCATGACAGGACTTGAAAAACAGCTCTCAAAAGTACCTTTTGTACTCATTTCATGACAGAAACAATAGTCGTTTTTATTTCATCACACCTTAGGCTACATATACCCGAAAAATGACGGAAATGTCTTCGAGCATTCCACAACCTCTTTAAGAAAGCTACCAGTTTCACACACCATTTTGGACCTCTGCGGGGAGTCATTAAAGGGAACTGCATCCTGGAATGAGCCCAATTGGGCTTCAAAAACTACAAAATATTTAAAAGTAGAAAAAAAGTCACACAACTATCATTTGAAAAAAACTGGGAGTTTTGTGTTATGTGTGGGAGATCGATTTAGAGGTTCACTTTTGCGAACGCAAACGCTACCCTCCTCACACATCCCAAGCCAGATGCTCCGCTGAGCGTCATGACGGATGCTTCAAATATTGCAGTAGGAGCTGTTCTTCAACAAGGGGTAGATGATTCACGGCAGCTGATCTCATTCTTCTCCAAAAAGCTCCAACCAGCCGAAACGCTCTACAGCACCTTTGGACGAGAACTCTTAGCTGTGTATCTGGACATTCGCCATTTTCGTCACTCGCTCAAGGGTCGAGAGTTTCACGTGCTCACTGATCACAAGCCCCTCACATATGCTCAGTCAGCATCAATGGACAGACATTCCCCACGTGAGATTCGCCATCATGATTTTGTTTCACAATTCACTTGTGACATCAGATACGTCAAAGGTGGTGACAACCCTGCCGCGGACGCTCTTTCGCGTATCGAGCTCAACTCCCTCAGCCCAGGGCAGTCCCACACACTCCTCAATTTCAACAAAATGGCTGACCTACAACGACAGTGTGACGAACTCCAACAACTTCGTCATTGGCCTAAACGCTATGTTACATTCGCTCGTTAATTGCCACACACTCACTGGGGGGGGGGGGGGGGGGCTCCTGTAGCGTTTTCAGATGATCAATTCTTAATTATCAATTCATCTTAATTTTTAGTTAATTATCACACTTTAATTATCAATGTTCCTTTTGAACTTTTTAATGATTAATTCTCCTGAATGCATTACTCGTTTTCCTTGTATACACATATACCCACACAGTGCCTATGCAATATGTAGTCACTATACTTTTATACAGAGCATTTTTCTGAGACTCAAGGAAACCACGATATGAGTAAGTTTCCCCATTCTTAAGTATTTCTTATTCCCAAGACTTCCTGTTTCCACCAGTATATAAGTGCTGCTCCAGGCCACTAGCAGTTCCTCACTGTTTCATTTCTGTTACAATTCCATTTCTATTCTAGTCTATTTCAGTTCACCAAGTTCTCTTTGTCTCAGTTCACTGTAACCAGTTCAATCAATCAATGTGTATTAAAATATTGTTGTGGAATAAACAATCATGGTAAACACAGTCCTCAAACAAATTGTGTATCAACCTATCCATTCCCCAACAGTCCTAGACATAACTTGTCACTGAAATGTTATCTCTTTAAAATTAAATTGGACAAATTTTGGTTCTCAACTTAGCTATTCAAGAAGCTTAGGATATTGGAATCAGAGAGACATACACTGCACGAAGATATCAAAATATAGCAAGATGGTAAATATTAACAGTCTACTTGAAGACAAATGTTGACTGGAACAACTGTTGGAGATAAGGAGACAAAATTCCCAACAGGTGGGTGATGTGTTTGAAGATACTTATGTCGGGAAATGAAAATATGTGTTATTCATGTTACATGTATTTGGCTATATTTTCAGATGACCACATCGTGCACAGCACTGAAGAAAGTTGGAATACAAATAACACTTTCTTCTTGAATCATACGTCATCCACAATCAGATGAACCTAATCAAGGAGTGGCCTCCCGGTCGTTGGAGACAATCTTCACAAGAACAGTTTCAATCACCTAAATCTTAGGCGCCTACTATATATTGAGTATGGGAAATATATGCACTGAGCAAGAGTGTATAAGTGTTAAATTGTATAATTGTTCAAAATGTATCAAATATTGTATACATTCAAACACATGTATGTTTTACTTTATGCATGTTTTTTTCTAGATGAGGAGCAATGGATGAAAATTGTGGTGTTCACTGAAGTAAATTGCAGAACCTGGAGGAGGACGGCATCGCCGAGGACTATGATGAATATCTCGCTGCTGCTTTCAGCCACCTAGAAGGAAGAATAACGTTAACAAGTTGACAGAGTCAAGACCCTATGATGTGGTGTTAATCATTGTAAGCGGAACAGCTGTCGGCATGGACACTAGGGAAAGTGACTGTCATATCAAACCATGCACAGCTGGCCTGAAGACATATACAGGAACGAAAGAGTTAATAATTGGTGAAGCAATCATTCTGTCTGCATAAATTGTTTTTACGAGAGTCAACTTTGTAACTATGATCTCATTTGTATGGTTTACTACACACATGCATTTTGCAGTTTAGAAATGTATTGAGTCAGCACTTCCATTTGTAATGTAAAATATACAACAGAACAAACTGTGGCATTATTTGGTGATGCTTTTATATGATTGGATTGGATTGGATTTTTTTTGTTTTTTTGCAGCCACAACGACCATGCCGATGCACCAGCGGGTGCCAAACTGGAATGTGCAAATGCAAGAGGTTCAATATTAAATGCAGGAAATCGTGCAAATGTCAAGAAGGCGAGTGCGCCAATAGAGAGGTGAGATATAAGTAATGTGTTGTTATGAATTCATACATTATTGATAAAGGAAAAATAGTAAAAACGGCCCTCTTAAAGGGAAAATACAACATTTGCAAACATCAAAAAATTAATCTACCAAATCATTTTGAAATACCTTGCTGGACTGTGAGTGAATGACAGTGTAAAGCATCCTGTAAAATAATGGCACCTGGTATACTGTCATTTTCAAGAAAATCGGCCGATCAGCGTTGGAAAAAACGGTTGTTTTTTTTCAAATACTGGCCTGTACAACAGAACAAACTGTGGCATTATTTTGATGATGCTTTTTTATGATTGGATTGGATTTTTTTTTTTTGCAGCAACAAAGACCTTGCAGATGCAATGGCATTTGCTCAACCGGCATGTGCAAATGCTACAGACTGAACATCAGATGCAGGAAATCTTGCAAATGCACAGAAGGCGAGTGTGCAAATAGGGAGGTGAGATATAAGTAATGTGTTGTTATGAATTCATACATTATTGATAAGGAAAAATAGTAAAAACGGCCCTCTTAAAGGGAAAATACAACATTTGCAAACATCAAAAAAAAAACTACCAAATCATTTTGAAATACCTTGCTGGACTGTGAGTGAATGACAGTGTAAAGCATCCTGTAAAATAATGGCACCTGGTATACTGTCATTTTCAAGAAAATCGGCCGATCAGCGTTGGAAAAAAACGGGTTTTTTTCAAATACTGGCCCCAGTTGACCATCGCACTTGTTTGCAATCGATTACACACCTATGAACGGGTACAAGCCAGCTAGACTGGTTCCCTGACCTTACAATTCCCCAATATATGTAAACTGCTCTGTTTCTTCTTAAATGGAGTCAGGGAACCAGACTACAGAAAAATGATTGTTTTTCTTGGTTTTTATAGAATTTAGGAACCCAAAACCTCCAAAAAGTCAGTGTAACTGTATTTGCTATATATTCCCAACCCCCAAATTCCATCCATTTCTGAAAATTACACCAAAAACTAATGAACGGCGACACAAAAAAGTTTTGTCCTGAAAAATCACAGCAATCGCATCAAATAATACCTCATTGTTTTATTTGTTTATAGATAAAATTGACAAAAAGGAAAAGAAAAAGACAAGAGCATGTCCTCAAGGACATGTAAGCAGAGGATGAGAGACTACAGGAAAGTAAGTATAATATGTGCAGTTGCATCAGAGCAACTAGTCCTGCACACACAAGTGCAAATGCACAAGTCAGTGCACCAACCAAGATAAGATGCCGCTGCTGAAGGAACTGCAAGACGAATATGTGCAGTTGCATCAGAGCAACTAGTCCTGCACACGCAAGTGCAAATGCACAAGTCAGTGCACCAACCAAGTAAGATGCCACTGCTAAACTCATTAAATCGTGACGTAATAAACAGGACTCGCGTATGCTACTCTGCATCGGGAGTCCTGTTTATTACATCACGATTTACTGTGTTTTGTTTGCTGCCCGCAACGACGACTTTTACACAAATTGCACGTTCGGGTCGAAACAGGCATGACAGGACTTGAAAAACAGCTCTCAAAAGTACCTTTTGTACTCATTTCATGACAGAAACAATAGTCGTTTTTATTTCATCACACCTTAGGCTACATATACCCGAAAAATGACGGAAATGTCTTCGAGCATTCCACAACCTCTTTAAGAAAGCTACCAGTTTCACACACCATTTTGGACCTCTGCGGGGAGTCATTAAAGGGAACTGCATCCTGGAATGAGCCCAATTGGGCTTCAAAAACTACAAAATATTTAAAAGTAGAAAAAAAGTCACACAACTATCATTTGAAAAAAACTGGGAGTTTTGTGTTATGTGTGGGAGATCGATTTAGAGGTTCACTTTTGCGAACGCAAACGCTACCCTCCTCACACATCCCAAGCCAGATGCTCCGCTGAGCGTCATGACGGATGCTTCAAATATTGCAGTAGGAGCTGTTCTTCAACAAGGGGTAGATGATTCACGGCAGCTGATCTCATTCTTCTCCAAAAAGCTCCAACCAGCCGAAACGCTCTACAGCACCTTTGGACGAGAACTCTTAGCTGTGTATCTGGACATTCGCCATTTTCGTCACTCGCTCAAGGGTCGAGAGTTTCACGTGCTCACTGATCACAAGCCCCTCACATATGCTCAGTCAGCATCAATGGACAGACATTCCCCACGTGAGATTCGCCATCATGATTTTGTTTCACAATTCACTTGTGACATCAGATACGTCAAAGGTGGTGACAACCCTGCCGCGGACGCTCTTTCGCGTATCGAGCTCAACTCCCTCAGCCCAGAGCAGTCCCACACACTCCTCAATTTCAACAAAATGGCTGACCTACAACGACAGTGTGACGAACTCCAACAACTTCGTCATTGGCCTAAACGCTATGTTACATTCGCTCGTTAATTGCCACACACTCACTGGGGGGGGGGGGGGGGGGGCTCCTGTAGCGTTTTCAGATGATCAATTCTTAATTATCAATTCATCTTAATTTTTAGTTAATTATCACACTTTAATTATCAATGTTCCTTTTGAACTTTTTAATGATTAATTCTCCTGAATGCATTACTCGTTTTCCTTGTATACACATATACCCACACAGTGCCTATGCAATATGTAGTCACTATACTTTTATACAGAGCATTTTTCTGAGACTCAAGGAAACCACGATATGAGTAAGTTTCCCCATTCTTAAGTATTTCTTATTCCCAAGACTTCCTGTTTCCACCAGTATATAAGTGCTGCTCCAGGCCACTAGCAGTTCCTCACTGTTTCATTTCTGTTACAATTCCATTTCTATTCTAGTCTATTTCAGTTCACCAAGTTCTCTTTGTCTCAGTTCACTGTAACCAGTTCAATCAATCAATGTGTATTAAAATATTGTTGTGGAATAAACAATCATGGTAAACACAGTCCTCAAACAAATTGTGTATCAACCTATCCATTCCCCAACAGTCCTAGACATAACTTGTCACTGAAATGTTATCTCTTTAAAATTAAATTGGACAAATTTTGGTTCTCAACTTAGCTATTCAAGAAGCTTAGGATATTGGAATCAGAGAGACATACACTGCACGAAGATATCAAAATATAGCAAGATGGTAAATATTAACAGTCTACTTGAAGACAAATGTTGACTGGAACAACTGTTGGAGATAAGGAGACAAAATTCCCAACAGGTGGGTGATGTGTTTGAAGATACTTATGTCGGGAAATGAAAATATGTGTTATTCATGTTACATGTATTTGGCTATATTTTCAGATGACCACATCGTGCACAGCACTGAAGAAAGTTGGAATACAAATAACACTTTCTTCTTGAATCATACGTCATCCACAATCAGATGAACCTAATCAAGGAGTGGCCTCCCGGTCGTTGGAGACAATCTTCACAAGAACAGTTTCAATCACCTAAATCTTAGGCGCCTACTATATATTGAGTATGGGAAATATATGCACTGAGCAAGAGTGTATAAGTGTTAAATTGTATAATTGTTCAAAATGTATCAAATATTGTATACATTCAAACACATGTATGTTTTACTTTATGCATGTTTTTTTCTAGATGAGGAGCAATGGATGAAAATTGTGGTGTTCACTGAAGTAAATTGCAGAACCTGGAGGAGGACGGCATCGCCGAGGACTATGATGAATATCTCGCTGCTGCTTTCAGCCACCTAGAAGGAAGAATAACGTTAACAAGTTGACAGAGTCAAGACCCTATGATGTGGTGTTAATCATTGTAAGCGGAACAGCTGTCGGCATGGACACTAGGGAAAGTGACTGTCATATCAAACCATGCACAGCTGGCCTGAAGACATATACAGGAACGAAAGAGTTAATAATTGGTGAAGCAATCATTCTGTCTGCATAAATTGTTTTTACGAGAGTCAACTTTATAACTATGATCTCATTTGTATGGTTTACTACACACATGCATTTTGCAGTTTAGAAATGTATTGAGTCAGCACTTCCATTTGTAATGTAAAATATACAACAGAACAAACTGTGGCATTATTTGGTGATGCTTTTATATGATTGGATTGGATTGGATTTTTTTTGTTTTTGCAGCCACAACGACCATGCCGATGCACCAGCGGGTGCCAAACTGGAATGTGCAAATGCAAGAGGTTCAATATTAAATGCAGGAAATCGTGCAAATGTCAAGAAGGCGAGTGCGCCAATAGAGA
The DNA here is from genome assembly GCF_015706575.1 of Patiria miniata. NCBI lineage: Eukaryota > Metazoa > Echinodermata > Asteroidea > Valvatida > Asterinidae > Patiria > Patiria miniata. The sequence continues at coordinate 8,837,488 of NW_024037047.1, forward strand.
GGTGAGATATAAGTAATGTGTTGTTATGAATTCATACATTATTGATAAAGGAAAAATAGTAAAAACGGCCCTCTTAAAGGGAAAATACAACATTTGCAAACATCAAAAAATTAATCTACCAAATCATTTTGAAATACCTTGCTGGACTGTGAGTGAATGACAGTGTAAAGCATCCTGTAAAATAATGGCACCTGGTATACTGTCATTTTCAAGAAAATCGGCCGATCAGCGTTGGAAAAAACGGTTGTTTTTTTTCAAATACTGGCCCCAGTTGACCATCGCACTTGTTTGCAATCGATTACACACCTATGAACGGGTACAAGCCAGCTAGACTGGTTCCCTGACCTTACAATTCCCCAATATATGTAAACTGCTCTGTTTCTTCTTAAATGGAGTCAGGGAACCAGACTACAGAAAAATGATTGTTTTTCTTGGTTTTTATAGAATTTAGGAACCCAAAACCTCCAAAAAGTCAGTGTAACTGTATTTGCTATATATTCCCAACCCCCCAATTCCATCCATTTCTGAAAATTACACCAAAAACTAATGAACGGCGACACAAAAAAGTTTTGTCCTGAAAAATCACAGCAATCGCATCAAATAATACCTCATTGTTTTATTTGTTTATAGATAAAATTGACAAAAAGGAAAAGAAAAAGACAAGAGCATGTCCTCAAAGACATGTAAGCAGAGGATGAGAGACTACAGGAAAGTAAGTATAATATGTGCAGTTGCATCAGAGCAACTAGTCCTGCACACACAAGTGCAAATGCACAAGTCAGTGCACCAACCAAGATAAGATGCCGCTGCTGAAGGAACTGCAAGACGAATATGTGCAGTTGCATCAGAGCAACTAGTCCTGCACACGCAAGTGCAAATGCACAAGTCAGTGCACCAACCAAGTAAGATGCCACTGCTAAACTCATTAAATCGTGACGTAATAAACAGGACTCGCGTATGCTACTCTGCATCGGGAGTCCTGTTTATTACATCACGATTTACTGTGTTTTGTTTGCTGCCCGCAACGACGACTTTTACACAAATTGCACGTTCGGGTCGAAACAGGCATGACAGGACTTGAAAAACAGCTCTCAAAAGTACCTTTTGTACTCATTTCATGACAGAAACAATAGTCGTTTTTATTTCATCACACCTTAGGCTACATATACCCGAAAAATGACGGAAATGTCTTCGAGCATTCCACAACCTCTTTAAGAAAGCTACCAGTTTCACACACCATTTTGGACCTCTGCGGGGAGTCATTAAAGGGAACTGCATCCTGGAATGAGCCCAATTGGGCTTCAAAAACTACAAAATATTTAAAAGTAGAAAAAAAGTCACACAACTATCATTTGAAAAAAACTGGGAGTTTTGTGTTATGTGTGGGAGATCGATTTAGAGGTTCACTTTTGCGAACGCAAACGCTACCCTCCTCACACATCCCAAGCCAGATGCTCCGCTGAGCGTCATGACGGATGCTTCAAATATTGCAGTAGGAGCTGTTCTTCAACAAGGGGTAGATGATTCACGGCAGCTGATCTCATTCTTCTCCAAAAAGCTCCAACCAGCCGAAACGCTCTACAGCACCTTTGGACGAGAACTCTTAGCTGTGTATCTGGACATTCGCCATTTTCGTCACTCGCTCAAGGGTCGAGAGTTTCACGTGCTCACTGATCACAAGCCCCTCACATATGCTCAGTCAGCATCAATGGACAGACATTCCCCACGTGAGATTCGCCATCATGATTTTGTTTCACAATTCACTTGTGACATCAGATACGTCAAAGGTGGTGACAACCCTGCCGCGGACGCTCTTTCGCGTATCGAGCTCAACTCCCTCAGCCCAGAGCAGTCCCACACACTCCTCAATTTCAACAAAATGGCTGACCTACAACGACAGTGTGACGAACTCCAACAACTTCGTCATTGGCCTAAACGCTATGTTACATTCGCTCGTTAATTGCCACACACTCACTGGGGGGGGGGGGGGGGGGGCTCCTGTAGCGTTTTCAGATGATCAATTCTTAATTATCAATTCATCTTAATTTTTAGTTAATTATCACACTTTAATTATCAATGTTCCTTTTGAACTTTTTAATGATTAATTCTCCTGAATGCATTACTCGTTTTCCTTGTATACACATATACCCACACAGTGCCTATGCAATATGTAGTCACTATACTTTTATACAGAGCATTTTTCTGAGACTCAAGGAAACCACGATATGAGTAAGTTTCCCCATTCTTAAGTATTTCTTATTCCCAAGACTTCCTGTTTCCACCAGTATATAAGTGCTGCTCCAGGCCACTAGCAGTTCCTCACTGTTTCATTTCTGTTACAATTCCATTTCTATTCTAGTCTATTTCAGTTCACCAAGTTCTCTTTGTCTCAGTTCACTGTAACCAGTTCAATCAATCAATGTGTATTAAAATATTGTTGTGGAATAAACAATCATGGTAAACACAGTCCTCAAACAAATTGTGTATCAACCTATCCATTCCCCAACAGTCCTAGACATAACTTGTCACTGAAATGTTATCTCTTTAAAATTAAATTGGACAAATTTTGGTTCTCAACTTAGCTATTCAAGAAGCTTAGGATATTGGAATCAGAGAGACATACACTGCACGAAGATATCAAAATATAGCAAGATGGTAAATATTAACAGTCTACTTGAAGACAAATGTTGACTGGAACAACTGTTGGAGATAAGGAGACAAAATTCCCAACAGGTGGGTGATGTGTTTGAAGATACTTATGTCGGGAAATGAAAATATGTGTTATTCATGTTACATGTATTTGGCTATATTTTCAGATGACCACATCGTGCACAGCACTGAAGAAAGTTGGAATACAAATAACACTTTCTTCTTGAATCATACGTCATCCACAATCAGATGAACCTAATCAAGGAGTGGCCTCCCGGTCGTTGGAGACAATCTTCACAAGAACAGTTTCAATCACCTAAATCTTAGGCGCCTACTATATATTGAGTATGGGAAATATATGCACTGAGCAAGAGTGTATAAGTGTTAAATTGTATAATTGTTCAAAATGTATCAAATATTGTATACATTCAAACACATGTATGTTTTACTTTATGCATGTTTTTTTCTAGATGAGGAGCAATGGATGAAAATTGTGGTGTTCACTGAAGTAAATTGCAGAACCTGGAGGAGGACGGCATCGCCGAGGACTATGATGAATATCTCGCTGCTGCTTTCAGCCACCTAGAAGGAAGAATAACGTTAACAAGTTGACAGAGTCAAGACCCTATGATGTGGTGTTAATCATTGTAAGCGGAACAGCTGTCGGCATGGACACTAGGGAAAGTGACTGTCATATCAAACCATGCACAGCTGGCCTGAAGACATATACAGGAACGAAAGAGTTAATAATTGGTGAAGCAATCATTCTGTCTGCATAAATTGTTTTTACGAGAGTCAACTTTATAACTATGATCTCATTTGTATGGTTTACTACACACATGCATTTTGCAGTTTAGAAATGTATTGAGTCAGCACTTCCATTTGTAATGTAAAATATACAACAGAACAAACTGTGGCATTATTTGGTGATGCTTTTATATGATTGGATTGGATTGGATTTTTTTTGTTTTTTTGCAGCCACAACGACCATGCCGATGCACCAGCGGGTGCCAAACTGGAATGTGCAAATGCAAGAGGTTCAATATTAAATGCAGGAAATCGTGCAAATGTCAAGAAGGCGAGTGCGCCAATAGAGAGGTGAGATATAAGTAATGTGTTGTTATGAATTCATACATTATTGATAAAGGAAAAATAGTAAAAACGGCCCTCTTAAAGGGAAAATACAACATTTGCAAACATCAAAAAATTAATCTACCAAATCATTTTGAAATACCTTGCTGGACTGTGAGTGAATGACAGTGTAAAGCATCCTGTAAAATAATGGCACCTGGTATACTGTCATTTTCAAGAAAATCGGCCGATCAGCGTTGGAAAAAACGGTTGTTGTTTTTTCAAATACTGGCCCCAGTTGACCATCGCACTTGTTTGCAATCGATTACACACCTATGAACGGGTACAAGCCAGCTAGACTGGTTCCCTGACCTTACAATTCCCCAATATATGTAAACTGCTCTGTTTCTTCTTAAATGGAGTCAGGGAACCAGACTACAGAAAAATGATTGTTTTTCTTGGTTTTTATAGAATTTAGGAACCCAAAACCTCCAAAAAGTCAGTGTAACTGTATTTGCTATATATTCCCAACCCCCCAATTCCATCCATTTCTGAAAATTACACCAAAAACTAATGAACGGCGACACAAAAAAGTTTTGTCCTGAAAAATCACAGCAATCGCATCAAATAATACCTCATTGTTTTATTTGTTTATAGATAAAATTGACAAAAAGGAAAAGAAAAAGACAAGAGCATGTCCTCAAAGACATGTAAGCAGAGGATGAGAGACTACAGGAAAGTAAGTATAATATGTGCAGTTGCATCAGAGCAACTAGTCCTGCACACACAAGTGCAAATGCACAAGTCAGTGCACCAACCAAGATAAGATGCCGCTGCTGAAGGAACTGCAAGACGAATATGTGCAGTTGCATCAGAGCAACTAGTCCTGCACACGCAAGTGCAAATGCACAAGTCAGTGCACCAACCAAGTAAGATGCCACTGCTAAACTCATTAAATCGTGACGTAATAAACAGGACTCGCGTATGCTACTCTGCATCGGGAGTCCTGTTTATTACATCACGATTTACTGTGTTTTGTTTGCTGCCCGCAACGACGACTTTTACACAAATTGCACGTTCGGGTCGAAACAGGCATGACAGGACTTGAAAAACAGCTCTCAAAAGTACCTTTTGTACTCATTTCATGACAGAAACAATAGTCGTTTTTATTTCATCACACCTTAGGCTACATATACCCGAAAAATGACGGAAATGTCTTCGAGCATTCCACAACCTCTTTAAGAAAGCTACCAGTTTCACACACCATTTTGGACCTCTGCGGGGAGTCATTAAAGGGAACTGCATCCTGGAATGAGCCCAATTGGGCTTCAAAAACTACAAAATATTTAAAAGTAGAAAAAAAGTCACACAACTATCATTTGAAAAAAACTGGGAGTTTTGTGTTATGTGTGGGAGATCGATTTAGAGGTTCACTTTTGCGAACGCAAACGCTACCCTCCTCACACATCCCAAGCCAGATGCTCCGCTGAGCGTCATGACGGATGCTTCAAATATTGCAGTAGGAGCTGTTCTTCAACAAGGGGTAGATGATTCACGGCAGCTGATCTCATTCTTCTCCAAAAAGCTCCAACCAGCCGAAACGCTCTACAGCACCTTTGGACGAGAACTCTTAGCTGTGTATCTGGACATTCGCCATTTTCGTCACTCGCTCAAGGGTCGAGAGTTTCACGTGCTCACTGATCACAAGCCCCTCACATATGCTCAGTCAGCATCAATGGACAGACATTCCCCACGTGAGATTCGCCATCATGATTTTGTTTCACAATTCACTTGTGACATCAGATACGTCAAAGGTGGTGACAACCCTGCCGCGGACGCTCTTTCGCGTATCGAGCTCAACTCCCTCAGCCCAGAGCAGTCCCACACACTCCTCAATTTCAACAAAATGGCTGACCTACAACGACAGTGTGACGAACTCCAACAACTTCGTCATTGGCCTAAATGCTATGTTACATTCGCTCGTTAATTGCCACACACTCACTGGGGGGGGGGGGGGGGGGGGGGCTCCTGTAGCGTTTTCAGATGATCAATTCTTAATTATCAATTCATCTTAATTTTTAGTTAATTATCACACTTTAATTATCAATGTTCCTTTTGAACTTTTTAATGATTAATTCTCCTGAATGCATTACTCGTTTTCCTTGTATACACATATACCCACACAGTGCCTATGCAATATGTAGTCACTATACTTTTATACAGAGCATTTTTCTGAGACTCAAGGAAACCACGATATGAGTAAGTTTCCCCATTCTTAAGTATTTCTTATTCCCAAGACTTCCTGTTTCCACCAGTATATAAGTGCTGCTCCAGGCCACTAGCAGTTCCTCACTGTTTCATTTCTGTTACAATTCCATTTCTATTCTAGTCTATTTCAGTTCACCAAGTTCTCTTTGTCTCAGTTCACTGTAACCAGTTCAATCAATCAATGTGTATTAAAATATTGTTGTGGAATAAACAATCATGGTAAACACAGTCCTCAAACAAATTGTGTATCAACCTATCCATTCCCCAACAGTCCTAGACATAACTTGTCACTGAAATGTTATCTCTTTAAAATTAAATTGGACAAATTTTGGTTCTCAACTTAGCTATTCAAGAAGCTTAGGATATTGGAATCAGAGAGACATACACTGCACGAAGATATCAAAATATAGCAAGATGGTAAATATTAACAGTCTACTTGAAGACAAATGTTGACTGGAACAACTGTTGGAGATAAGGAGACAAAATTCCCAACAGGTGGGTGATGTGTTTGAAGATACTTATGTCGGGAAATGAAAATATGTGTTATTCATGTTACATGTATTTGGCTATATTTTCAGATGACCACATCGTGCACAGCACTGAAGAAAGTTGGAATACAAATAACACTTTCTTCTTGAATCATACGTCATCCACAATCAGATGAACCTAATCAAGGAGTGGCCTCCCGGTCGTTGGAGACAATCTTCACAAGAACAGTTTCAATCACCTAAATCTTAGGCACCTACTATATATTGAGTATGGGAAATATATGCACTGAGCAAGAGTGTATAAGTGTTAAATTGTATAATTGTTCAAAATGTATCAAATATTGTATACATTCAAACACATGTATGTTTTACTTTATGCATGTTTTTTTTCTAGATGAGGAGCAATGGATGAAAATTGTGGTGTTCACTGAAGTAAATTGCAGAACCTGGAGGAGGACGGCATCGCCGAGGACTATGATGAATATCTGGCTGCTGCTTTCAGCCACCTAGAAGGAAGAATAACGTTAACAAGTTGACAGAGTCAAGACCCTATGATGTGGTGTTAATCATTGTAAGCGGAACAGCTGTCGGCATGGACACTAGGGAAAGTGACTGTCATATCAAACCATGCACAGCTGGCCTGAAGACATATACAGGAACGAAAGAGTTAATAATTGGTGAAGCAATCATTCTGTCTGCATAAATTGTTTTTACGAGAGTCAACTTTATAACTATGATCTCATTTGTATGGTTTACTACACACATGCATTTTGCAGTTTAGAAATGTATTGAGTCAGCACTTCCATTTGTAATGTAAAATATACAACAGAACAAACTGTGGCATTATTTGGTGATGCTTTTATATGATTGGATTGGATTGGATTTTTTTTGTTTTTTTGCAGCCACAACGACCATGCCGATGCACCAGCGGGTGCCAAACTGGAATGTGCAAATGCAAGAGGTTCAATATTAAATGCAGGAAATCGTGCAAATGTCAAGAAGGCGAGTGCGCCAATAGAGAGGTGAGATATAAGTAATGTGTTGTTATGAATTCATACATTATTGATAAAGGAAAAATAGTAAAAACGGCCCTCTTAAAGGGAAAATACAACATTTGCAAACATCAAAAAATTAATCTACCAAATCATTTTGAAATACCTTGCTGGACTGTGAGTGAATGACAGTGTAAAGCATCCTGTAAAATAATGGCACCTGGTATACTGTCATTTTCAAGAAAATCGGCCGATCAGCGTTGGAAAAAACGGTTGTTTTTTTTCAAATACTGGCCTGTACAACAGAACAAACTGTGGCATTATTTTGATGATGCTTTTTTATGATTGGATTGGATTTTTTTTTTTTGCAGCAACAAAGACCTTGCAGATGCAATGGCATTTGCTCAACTGGCATGTGCAAATGCTACAGACTGAACATCAGATGCAGGAAATCTTGCAAATGCACAGAAGGCGAGTGTGCAAATAGGGAGGTGAGAGTAATGTGTTGTTATGAATTCATACATTATTGATAAGGAAAAATAGTAAAAACGGCCCTCTTAAAGGGAAAATACAACATTTGCAAACATCAAAAAATAAAACTACCAAATCATTTTGAAATACCTTGCTGGACTGTGAGTGAATGACAGTGTAAAGCATCCTGTAAAATAATGGCACCTGGTATACTGTCATTTTCAAGAAAATCGGCCGATCAGCGTTGGAAAAAAACGGGTTTTTTTCAAATACTGGCCCCAGTTGACCATCGCACTTGTTTGCAATCGATTACACACCTATGAACGGGTACAAGCCAGCTAGACTGGTTCCCTGACCTTACAATTCCCCAATATATGTAAACTGCTCTGTTTCTTCTTAAATGGAGTCAGGGAACCAGACTACAGAAAAATGATTGTTTTTCTTGGTTTTTATAGAATTTAGGAACCCAAAACCTCCAAAAAGTCAGTGTAACTGTATTTGCTATATATTCCCAACCCCCCAATTCCATCCATTTCTGAAAATTACACCAAAAACTAATGAACGGCGACACAAAAAAGTTTTGTCCTGAAAAAATCACAGCAATCGCATCAAATAATACCTCATTGTTTTATTTGTTTATAGATAAAATTGACAAAAAGGAAAAGAAAAAGACAAGAGCATGTCCTCAAAGACATGTAAGCAGAGGATGAGAGACTACAGGAAAGTAAGTATAATATGTGCACTTGCATCAGAGCAACTAGTCCTGCACACACAAGTGCAAATGCACAAGTCAGTGCACCAACCAAGATAAGATGCCGCTGCTGAAGGAACTGCAAGACGAATATGTGCAGTTGCATCAGAGCAACTAGTCCTGCACACGCAAGTGCAAATGCACAAGTCAGTGCACCAACCAAGTAAGATGCCACTGCTAAACTCATTAAATCGTGACGTAATAAACAGGACTCGCGTATGCTACTCTGCATCGGGAGTCCTGTTTATTACATCACGATTTACTGTGTTTTGTTTGCTGCCCGCAACGACGACTTTTACACAAATTGCACGTTCGGGTCGAAACAGGCATGACAGGACTTGAAAAACAGCTCTCAAAAGTACCTTTTGTACTCATTGCATGACAGAAACAATAGTCGTTTTTATTTCATCACACCTTAGGCTACATATACCCGAAAAATGACGGAAATGTCTTCGAGCATTCCACAACCTCTTTAAGAAAGCTACCAGTTTCACACACCATTTTGGACCTCTGCGGGGAGTCATTAAAGGGAACTGCATCCTGGAATGAGCCCAATTGGGCTTCAAAAACTACAAAATATTTAAAAGTAGAAAAAAAGTCACACAACTATCATTTGAAAAAAACTGGGAGTTTTGTGTTATGTGTGGGAGATCGATTTAGAGGTTCACTTTTGCGAACGCAAACGCTACCCTCCTCACACATCCCAAGCCAGATGCTCCGCTGAGCGTCATGACGGATGCTTCAAATATTGCAGTAGGAGCTGTTCTTCAACAAGGGGTAGATGATTCACGGCAGCTGATCTCATTCTTCTCCAAAAAGCTCCAACCAGCCGAAACGCTCTACAGCACCTTTGGACGAGAACTCTTAGCTGTGTATCTGGACATTCGCCATTTTCGTCACTCGCTCAAGGGTCGAGAGTTTCACGTGCTCACTGATCACAAGCCCCTCACATATGCTCAGTCAGCATCAATGGACAGACATTCCCCACGTGAGATTCGCCATCATGATTTTGTTTCACAATTCACTTGTGACATCAGATACGTCAAAGGTGGTGACAACCCTGCCGCGGACGCTCTTTCGCGTATCGAGCTCAACTCCCTCAGCCCAGAGCAGTCCCACACACTCCTCAATTTCAACAAAATGGCTGACCTACAACGACAGTGTGACGAACTCCAACAACTTCGTCATTGGCCTAAACGCTATGTTACATTCGCTCGTTAATTGCCACACACTCACTGGGGGGGGGGGGGGGGGCTCCTGTAGCGTTTTCAGATGATCAATTCTTAATTATCAATTCATCTTAATTTTTAGTTAATTATCACACTTTAATTATCAATGTTCCTTTTGAACTTTTTAATGATTAATTCTTGTAATGTATTGTGCATGACCGGAACTGTATGTTGGAACTATATCACTTATGCGCCCATTGATAATCAACTCAGTTATGACGTCAGGTCACGTGAGCATAATAAATCACCTTTCCAATATGGCAGCCCCCAGTATCATTGTTGACGTTATTTCCCCGGAATAACCCACGTAAATACATGACAACTGGCGACGAGGATGAGTTTTACTGTTAACATTTAGCAACAAGAACTTGTCTGTCATTGACTACTTGTAGTTTTCTTCGCCGGGGAGAGCTGCAAAGCAGTGATTTTGAGCGGAATTTACGTCTAGTTTTCGCGGCGTTCGGTACGTACATATACACATAGACTTACCGTTGTTAGTTTGCCTACTCGTGTAGCGTACACACGTACTGTATTTGACTGCAACATGGCTGGTTCGCTCATAGGCAGAATCGATCCATTCGATCGTACTGAGGAGGATTGGCCGACATATATTGAAAGACTAGATCAATATTTTGCCGCAAATGCAATCACTGACGATCGCAAAGTGCCTGCATTTATCAGTCTGATAGGCCCAAAGACTTATGGATTGTTGAAAAATCTGATTGCTCCTGAAAAGCCAAGTACCAAGTCGTACACAGAATTAGTTGATGTGCTGAGGAAACACCTCGCCCCCAAACCGCTTGTTATCGCAGAGAGGTTTCGCTTTCACAAGCGTGATCAGCGTGAGGGAGAATCAGTTACTGCATATCTCGCTGAACTTAGACGATTAACAGAATATTGCGAATTTGGGAGTTATCTCAATGACGCACTTCGTGATCGCCTAGTGTGTGGTCTGCGGGCTGGCAACATCACTAAACGTCTACTCGCTGAAGCTAAGCTCACACTCAAGAAAGCGATTGAGATAGCTACAGCTATGGAAGCTGCTGCTAAAGACGCAGTTGAATTTCAACAACAGCTGAAACCAGAGACTTCGGTCCACAAATTCGCAGCCAAACCGCAACCAACTTCAACATCGACATGCTATCGCTGTGGGAAATCTGGTCATTCTCCCAACCAGTGTCACTTCAAAGACGCTACGTGTCATGGATGCAACAAGAAAGGTCACATCCGACCAGTCTGCCGCTCGAGTACTAGCCCACAACAGGCTAGTCGCCCACGTAACTCTCGCAAAGGCCGACCACAAGGAGGAAAAGTAAAGGCGAAACCCATGAAATCAGTCGAGGAAGCCAGTAGCGACGACGACATTACCTACGTCGGTCGACTCAGAGTCAACAATCTGGATCATCGCAAAGATAGCACGATCTGGTTGACCCCATCGATTAATGGCACAAATATTCGCATGGAACTTGACACAGGTTCGGCTGTATCTGTAATCTCCAAGGCAGACTACCAGCGACATTTCGCGAATTCGAAACTCGAGTCAACTCCAGTCAAATTGCAGACCTACACTGGTGAAAAGGTATCACCAGTTGGTTGTCTGCAAGTGGACATCTGCTACCAGGAACAACGACACACCGGACTGTTGTATGTTGTTCAACGCGGTGGGCCAGCATTGTTTGGTCGCGATTGGCTCGCCCACTTCAAACTGGACTGGCCGAGCATTTTCGCCATATCATCTGAGCATCCGCCAGTGAACATGGAGGCTAAGTTACAAGCCTTGTTAGACTCGTATCCTGAACTCTTCAAGGACGAAATTGGGGAACTCACAGACATACGAGCAAAATTGACTCTCAAAGATAATGCTCACCCAGTGTTCCTCAAGGCAAGACAAGTGCCATATGCACTGAGACCCCAAGTCGAAGCTGAGCTCGCCAAGCTTCAACAGCAGAACATTATCTCACCAGTAGAGACTAGTGAATGGGCCACACCCATAGTGCCCGTTCCAAAGAAAAATGGTGGGGTAAGAATTTGCGGTGACTTCAAAGTGACTGTTAATGCCAACTTGCATGTTGACCATTACCCCTTGCCCAAGATCGACGACGTGTTCGCCACCCTGGCAGGCGGACAGCACTTCAGTAAGCTTGACCTCAAACAAGCATACTTACATATGGTAATGGACGAGGAGTCAAGCAAGCTACTCACTCTCAACACTCACAAGGGACTGTTCAAAATGAATCGACTTGCCTTCGGAGTAGCATCAGCACCCGCAATATGGCAACGGACAATGGAGCAAATCATCCAGGGCATTCCAGGTGTGCAGTGCATTCTGGATGATATGCTCATCACCGGTCGCGATAACACAGAACATCTTCGTAATCTGGAGAAAGTTCTATCTGTGTTGCGAGATCGAGGACTGCGTCTCAACAAATCCAAGTGCGAGTTCTTCAAGAGCAAGGTAGTCTTCTGTGGTCATGAAATTGATGCACGGGGATTACACAAGACGCAGGACAAGATCAACGCGGTCAAGAACGCACCCCGACCTACTAATGTTGGGCAGGTTCGTTCCTTCCTCGGACTCATCAACTACTACCACAGATTCTTGCCTAACCTCTCCACTGTTCTGCACCCACTTCACCAGCTCTTGGAGAAAAATCACAAATGGGCGTGGTCTACAGAATGTGAGACAGCATTCGAGCAGGCAAAAACTCTAATCACATCTGAGGAAGTCTTGACCCACTACGACCCAAAGTTGCCAGTAAAATTAGCTTGCGATGCATCACCGTACGGGCTGGGCTCCGTCATGTCCCACGTAATGCCCGACAACACGGAGCGACCAATCGCATATGCTTCGCGAACATTGTCATCTGCTGAGCGAAACTACTCGCAAATCGACAAGGAAGCCTTAGCGCTCGTGTGGGGTGTCAAGAAATTCAACAACTATCTGTGTGGGCGGAAGTTCACATTGGTGACCGATCACCAACCGCTCACGTCAATATTTCATCCCGCTAAGAGCATCCCTGCAACGACAGCTTCTCGCATGGTTCGCTACGCTGTATTCCTTGCCAGCTACGACTACGAAATTGAGTACAAGAGTACCACCAAACACTGTAAAGCGGATGGACTTTCGCGAATGCCACTTCCTGAGGTCAGGGTAGAGCACACTGACCCAGATGATATCCTACACTTGTCGCAATTCGACACATTGCCAGTCACCAGTGCCCAAATACGCAAGGAAACTGCTCGCGATGTCGTACTCGCCAAAGCTTACGAGTACACTATGAAGGGCTGGCCTCACTCCCACGACTCTGAACTGAATCCATTCCACGCACGTAGGCATGAACTTTCCGTACACAACGGATGCCTCATGTGGGGATTACGCGTTGTAGTGCCAGCCAAGCTACGCGACAAGGTCCTCATCGAGCTACATGAAGGTCACCTGGGGGTTGTCAAAATGAAAACCCTCGCACGCGGTTACATGTGGTGGCCTGGCATCGACAGTGACATTGAAAAACTTGCCAAAGGTTGTTCTGGATGCCAGCTAGTCCAGCACAACCCTAAGTCAGCACCACTTCACACATGGGAATGGCCCATGTCTCCATGGCAACGTATCCACATTGACTATGCTGGACCGTTCCTCGGTCAAATGTTTTTGATCGTAGTGGATGCACACTCCAAATGGCCAGAAGTGGTAAGCACCAAATCATCCGATTCTTCTCACACCATTGATATTCTCAGAGCCATCTTCGCGAGAAATGGAGTTCCGGAGCAACTCGTGAGTGATAACGCACCCCAGTTTACATCTGATGAGTTTCAGATGTTCCTCAAGCGCAACGGTGTGAAACACATCACATCTGCCCCGTATCATCCCGCAACAAATGGCCTTGCTGAACGGTTTGTGCAGACATTTAAGCAAGCCATGAAATCAATGACAGGGGAGAAAGGAACCACATCTGCCAAACTGGCTAGTTTCCTGTTGGCATACAGGAATGCTCCTCACTCTACGACTGGACAGTCCCCCGCTACACTGTTCATGGGACGCAACCTTCGTTCGCGATTGGACATTCTGAAACCCAACATTCGCAACCATGTTAGCAGTAAGCAGGTGGATCAAGCAACATCTCACAAGTCTGCTAGTGTGACCCGAGAGTTTCACATTGGCCAGACAGTCTCTGTTCGCGACTACCGCGGTAAGCAGAAATGGATCCCAGGAGTCATACATGCGCGATCTGGTCCACTGTCCTACCAAGTTTGTGTTGGGCCAAACATGATTTGGCGCCGACATGTTGACCAACTCATCGACTCTGACACCGGAAAACCACCTGATCTGAACACACCACATGATGCAGTCCCAGAGATACTTGTACCAGACCCAGTCATCCCTGCATCATTAACCGCTACGCCAGAACAAGCAGTGCCTAGCGAAACACTCACTCCAGCAGAACCACCCTTGCCAGCAAGCCCAAAAGTAGTGGAACGCCGCTACCCATCTCGCAATCGCAAACCCCCAGATAAACTCAATCTGTGACTGTCTAAAAGACAAACCGTCTTGAAACACACGTACAACCATTATGTTTAAAAGGTTTAATTCTTAAAGTTGTATTTGCACTTTCTCTATAAGTCTAGAGACCAGCATGTTAAGTAGATAGTTTAGAAAAGAGAACAAAAAAAGTGTTGTGTTAAGCGTTTGCAATGAAAAATGAAAATTGCCATTTCATCCAGGATATATGCAAAATAGACATTATATTAATGTTTATTATCTCACATATTATGCGGCATTTATTCGCAAAACTTGTTGAACTGCTCAGTGATTACTTGCATCAGCATTTTTATCAGCCACTTCACAACCTTGTATACAAACATGATATGGAGTTTCCTTAACATTTAAATAATCATCTGAATAGTGAGGAGGAAGTGTAATGTATTGTGCATGACCGGAACTGTATGTTGGAACTATATCACTTATGCGCCCATTGATAATCAACTCAGTTATGACGTCAGGTCACGTGAGCATAATAAATCACCTTTCCAATATGGCAGCCCCCAGTATCATTGTTGACGTTATTTCCCCGGAATAACCCACGTAAATACATGACAATTCTCCTGAATGCATTACTCGTTTTCCTTGTATACACATATACCCACACAGTGCCTATGCAATATGTAGTCACTATACTTTTATACAGAGCATTTTTCTGAGACTCAAGGAAACCACGATATGAGTAAGTTTCCCCATTCTTAAGTATTTCTTATTCCCAAGACTTCCTGTTTCCACCAGTATATAAGTGCTGCTCCAGGCCACTAGCAGTTCCTCACTGTTTCATTTCTGTTACAATTCCATTTCTATTCTAGTCTATTTCAGTTCACCAAGTTCTCTTTGTCTCAGTTCACTGTAACCAGTTCAATCAATCAATGTGTATTAAAATATTGTTGTGGAATAAACAATCATGGTAAACACAGTCCTCAAACAAATTGTGTATCAACCTATCCATTCCCCAACAGTCCTAGACATAACTTGTCACTGAAATGTTATCTCTTTAAAATTAAATTGGACAAATTTTGGTTCTCAACTTAGCTATTCAAGAAGCTTAGGATATTGGAATCAGAGAGACATACACTGCACGAAGATATCAAAATATAGCAAGATGGTAAATATTAACAGTCTACTTGAAGACAAATGTTGACTGGAACAACTGTTGGAGATAAGGAGACAAAATTCCCAACAGGTGGGTGATGTGTTTGAAGATACTTATGTCGGGAAATGAAAATATGTGTTATTCATGTTACATGTATTTGGCTATATTTTCAGATGACCACATCGTGCACAGCACTGAAGAAAGTTGGAATACAAATAACACTTTCTTCTTGAATCATACGTCATCCACAATCAGATGAACCTAATCAAGGAGTGGCCTCCCGGTCGTTGGAGACAATCTTCACAAGAACAGTTTCAATCACCTAAATCTTAGGCGCCTACTATATATTGAGTATGGGAAATATATGCACTGAGCAAGAGTGTATAAGTGTTAAATTGTATAATTGTTCAAAATGTATCAAATATTGTATACATTCAAACACATGTATGTTTTACTTTATGCATGTTTTTTTTCTAGATGAGGAGCAATGGATGAAAATTGTGGTGTTCACTGAAGTAAATTGCAGAACCTGGAGGAGGACGGCATCGCCGAGGACTATGATGAATATCTCGCTGCTGCTTTCAGCCACCTAGAAGGAAGAATAACGTTAACAAGTTGACAGAGTCAAGACCCTATGATGTGGTGTTAATCATTGTAAGCGGAACAGCTGTCGGCATGGACACTAGGGAAAGTGACTGTCATATCAAACCATGCACAGCTGGCCTGAAGACATATACAGGAACGAAAGAGTTAATAATTGGTGAAGCAATCATTCTGTCTGCATAAATTGTTTTTACGAGAGTCAACTTTATAACTATGATCTCATTTGTATGGTTTACTACACACATGCATTTTGCAGTTTAGAAATGTATTGAGTCAGCACTTCCATCTGTAATGTAAAATATACAACAGAACAAACTGTGGCATTATTTGGTGATGCTTTTATATGATTGGATTGGATTGGATTTTTTTTGTTTTTTTGCAGCCACAACGACCATGCCGATGCAAGGGGATATGCGCCAATGGAATGTGCAAGTGTTATAGACTGGATATAAAATGCACACCATCGTGCAAGTGCACATATGATTGGATTGGATTGGATTTTTTTTTTTTTGGCAGCAACAAAGACCTTGCAGATGCAATGGCATGTGCTCAACCGCCATGTGCAAATGCTACAGAATGAGCATCAAATGCAGAAAATCTTGCAAATGCACAGAAGGCGAATGTGCAAATAGGGAGGTGAGATAAAAGTAATGTGTTGTTATGAATTCATACATTATTCATAAGGAAAATAGTAAAAACGGCCCTCTTCAAGGGAAAATACAACATTTGCAAACATCAAAAAATAAAACTACCAAATCGTTTTGAAATACCTTGCTCGACTGTTAGTAAATGACAATGTAAAGCATCCTGTAAAATCATGGCACCTGGTATACTGTCATTTTCAAGAAAATCGGCCGATCAGCGTTGGAAAGAAAAATGGCTTTTTTTTCAAATACTGCCCCCAGTTGACCATCGCACTTGTTTGCAATCGATTACACATCTATGAACGGGTACAAGCCAGCTACACTGGTTCCCTGACCTTACAATTCCCCAATATATGTAAACTGCTCTGTTTCTTCATAAATGGAGTCAGGGAACCAGACTACAGAAAAATGATTGTTTTTCTTGGTTTATATATGCACCAATGGAATGTGCAAGTGTTATAGACTGGATATAAAATACACATTATCGTGCAAGTGCACATCAGCGACATGTGCAGTTGCATCAGGGCAACTAGTCCTGCACACACAAGTGCAAATGCACAAGTCAGTGCACCAACCAAGATAAGATGCCGCTGCTGAAGCAACTGCAAGACGAATATATGCAGTTGCATCAGAGCAACTAGTCCTGCACACACAAGTTCAAATGCACAATTCAGTGCACCAACCAAGATAAGATGCCGCTGCTGAAGCAACTGCAAGACGAATATGTGCAGTTGCATCAGAGCAACTAGTCCTGCACACACAAGTGCAAATGCACAAGTCAGTGCACCAACCAAGATAAGATGCCGCTGCTGAAGGAACCGCAAGACGAATATGTGCAGTTGCATCAGAGCAATTAGTCCTGCACACACAAGTGCAAATGCACCAAAAGAGAGATAGATCATAGGTTAAATGCTGCAAGTTTAAGTGCTGATTAAATTGAATACCCCAAAGTAGTGATACATATGCATTAACAATTGACGAGTATGAATGTAATTAATACTGCTATACATTTTTTTTATTACAATTATGCTAACAGGGCAGAAGAATTCAAAATACTAACAGTTGTTCCTAAAAATTGAAGAAAGAGAATTCTGGGAGATACTCAAAACAGCATAAGATGTATAAATATCAATTTTTGGAGATAAGAAAAAGGAGACGTATACAGGAAGGCACAAAGTGTCGAAAGATAGCAACTAAATTTTAAAATCATGGTTTGCCAACAGATAATTAGATAATCCGGTTTAATTTCGGTTTAAAGTTAACCAGACTGAGGCAGTAAATTTTAAAATCATGAAGTGTCGGCACAGATAATTAAATAATCAGGTTTGTTTTCTGTTTGAAGTTAACCAGACTGGGAAAGGTTTATTTTCGGTTAAAAGTTAACTGATATATTTTTTCACATTGTAGTTTCACCTGGCAATAAAACAAATCTATCAATAGTAGAACTTGTATCCCTTTGTTATTGATATAAAAAAAAATACATGTAGTTTGTGGATGATCATCATAGTGAGACTGGGCATGCAAATATCACAGGAAAGAAGTAATTGGCACTTCAATAGGAATGTACATAAATTCCAAAATAGCACGACTCATCTATTAAGAAAGGTTTGAAGTAATCGTCACCCGCCAATGATGTTTATATTTCTTCCCTGACTGAAACAACAATAGGTCTACCGTTTTTGGAAGGTTAAAAAATGACGTTAAATTTTTTTTTTTTAAGGTATTTATCACTGCCCGCCCCAGTTTTCACATTCGGCCCAATGTTTAATATTTGTACATTTCTTCGTAAACTGAGTATTTTCTCAAATAATTTTTTTCTGATACATTTCTCTCTCATCCTCGAGCCAACTCGAAAACATTTTAATCAACAAAGCTTGGTGCTTATGCATTTTCTATTTTCATTAATTTTGTTTTGAGATCGCAATGCTTTTGTTTGTGGCGATTTTACGAAGCACAATTTTCTGTGTGAACATCACCATGTGCCAGTGACCACCGGCGATACGTAGCCTGCGTGGGGCCACGGCCGGTCAACATAGCAGTCCACGCACCACGAGTGTTACTGCACGGTACGGACCAAGTCCGGCCAAGGTGCAGCATTTTTTGTAAATGACTTAAAATTCCTTCTTTTTTGAAAGAGTACCACCTGTCTTCAAAATTAGATCCGTTAAAACGACATCAACTCTTTTAGGTTTAGTACCATAACATAACATATTACAAATAGGCCCTATATAAAATACCTCTTCTGACTGATTTTCTCTCCATCCGAAAACTAAAAATCAACATTCCGTAAATGCAGTCCGGTATGTACATGTAAACACTAGATGTGTACCGTCACAAAGTCGTGCGTTCAACATGTGTATTTTCAAGCTTCAACAATGAAAGTACTTAAAGTTAAACAAGCTTTTGAAACTTCAGTGGCATCTTTGGGGACTGATGAAAGGCTTTTGTTCATTGTCTTTTGTTGTTGATCAAGATAATCTTACCGGCTGGCCGAGGCGCGCTTAACGCTAATCTTCACAGTGTGCCAGGGCGGGCCGAACGTCAGGCTGTGTCATGAGCATGATTAAGATATCAATGCTACCAACACAATAGCCGATTTTAATGAGCCCTCACGAGAGCCATCCCGCCGCAGAGCGCCCGGCTCACTGAGAACATTGGCCAGGCAAAAAAACCACCGCAAAGGCGCCGCAGTACGGTGCGCCCCAGCACGCTGAGTAAACTAATAAAGACGCTGGACCTAAGGGAAGGGGATTGCCCCAGTGTTATTCTGGCACTGGCTACAGCACCTTGTATACGGTGAGCAATGGGTCTCATACATTGCATATTCCTCATAAACTTCATTTATAATTACCTGTCTTTAATAATAGACCTTACTACCAGTGCCTTGAGTATCTAAGCAGAGACGAAAACAGGCAGAAGCAGAGAAGACTGGTATCATTTCTTATGTGAAAGTAAGTAGCATACATTGTAGTACTTTGAATGATGTTTAACACGGCCACGGCCACTCCAGACTCCCATAACAGAGGAGGAAGTCAAGAGCGCCATCACTGCACACAACCACAATGGCCATGCTGCCAGTCCAGACGGTATCAACAGCGAGCTCTTCAAGCACTCCAAAAACCTTGTCTCCCACCCACTGGCCAAAACCATCACCTCATCGTTTGAGCATCACTTGATCATAGAGACACTAGGAGAAGGCACACTAATCACTCTTCCCAAGCCAAAGAAGCCCCCCCCCCCAGCTCACCAGCCAACCTCCGGCCAATAGCCCTGCTGAACAGCATAAGAAAGATTTTGTCCATCATCACTCTACGCCGCATCAGAGACAAGCTCGACCGCTTCACCGGACCATATCAAAGTGGTTTCAAAAGAGGCAGGAGCTGCGCAGACATTGTATGGGCACAACGTATGCTGAACTCAGTTGTTAAGACAAGGAAATGGGACTTCCACAAGATGGGCATTGATCTGTCGCGAGCTTTGGATACCATCAAGCGGAAACGCATCCTAGATGTCCTACTACAAGCAGGCTGCGACGAAGATGAACTAAGACTAGCAAGATCACTGTTAGCAGGGACAAAGCCCAGGGTCCGTGTAAAAAACAAGCTGTCAGACTCATTTGAGACCTCAATAGGATCCCCCCAGGGTGATAGCCTATCACCAGTCCTTTTCACCTGCTACCTTGCTGCTGCACTTTCATCAATCCGAGAAAGCTCCAACAGGCCCAACCCACCGGTCTCCAGCCTAGGTCTGCCACTAGAAATGGAGTACGCAGACGATGTTGACTTCCCGGATGAAGAAAAGAAACCCCTGGACCATCTCCAGCCAGTAGCAGCGGAGAAACTAAAATTCGACAACTTGTTCATGAACGAGACGAAGACAGAGTTTACTCACGTATACCTTGCAGAAGCCACAGAGACAGACTCACACGGCAAGGCTGTCCGCGGCAATGAGAGTTGGCGCAAGAACAAGACTCTAGGCTCCTTACATTCAAGGCAATGTAACATTCCACACGTTACAGAAACTCAGGAGCCAGCGAACCAAGATCCCGCTGAAGACAAGACTCCGTCTATACAACACATACTGCGTATCAATCATGCTCAATTGCAACAGCTGGGCAGCACCCAAAGTCAGGCTTGACAAGCTGGATGCGCGCCACCGCAGACACAGGTCACTGCTGGCCAAAGAGCCTTATCAGCAACCAAGCACTATGCGAACTGTGCAATGAAGAACCCTTCTCATCAAAGGTCACAAAGCAAAGATAGTCAATGTTAGGCCATGTCCTACGTATGGATCCCGACACACCCGCTCAGAGGGCCTTAGACTTTACTATTACTGGCTCTCAAGCCTACAAACCCAGACGAGGACGGCATTGCATAAATCTAGTGGGCACAATACATGCTGACCTCAAACGGGCTGGACTCGGACCCCTCCGCACTCCATTGCCTACGGCAACTCGCCCATGACAGGACCAGGTGGCCGAAGACCAATGTGAAGGACTGATTGCGGCTGCGGGATGTCAAATCCTTTTACCGCAGCTGCAGTACACACTGTATATACATATATAACAAAGATTAATACCAAAAGTCGTTTACAAGTAGAAAAATCGTGTACAAAGTCTATGGGATTTGCCACAGAACAAAAAGGAGAGAGAAAAAAAATGACAACAAACAGAAAGGCTTTTCCGCTACTTTGCAGAAAAGCAACACACAAAAAGGGGAAAAACCCCTTAACAAAAACAAAATCTGTCCCCAATTTAAATTGGAAACAGCTAACTAGAAGTGTATGTCTGTCGAAAACAGAACTTGTGGGTTTTTCTTTTAAAATAATTACCGTTGTGTTAAAATTAAATTTTGGATGGTTCAAGACAGCATAATTAAGAATTGTTGGTAGATACCTGAGCTATATAAGACTCTGGCATTTTTGTTATAATTATTACTAAATGTCCTCACTGGTCGACTGACGAAATTCTCCACAACCTCATCTACCAGAAAGACAATCTCATGCCAAAGAGAAGAAAAACTCTGAATAAGGAAATTGACCATCATGCAACAAAAAGACAAATTCTATCCATTTTTAAGTTTTCGTTTTGCCAATTGCAAGGGTATGTGTACATAGAAGCCTTCTGCAGGCATGCAATTGGGAATTTAGTGGAAAAAAAACGAGAAATTTCAAACCACAACAAGACTTTGTACAGTGTTTTTCAATTTATGAATGGCATTCTTGAGAAGTTAAAACCAAGGAAATCGGCTGATCCGAGGAAAAGTTGCTTGCCTGCTTTTGCTCAGGCAATTTTTTTCTGTTTCTGGTGTGACGTCATTTCAGGCCAAAACCCCAATGTTACAACTTCTCAGTACAAAAAGTTGTTTTTAACCGTAACGTACCTGAAATCCACACCCCTGTTTTGGAGGATTTCAGCTGAATCAGGATACTTCATATTGAACAAGTTGGGGTATTTTGATGGATTCAGGACAGTAAGCCTAACAGCACTGCAGGATTTTGATAGATTCAGAATGCTTCCATATTGAGCAGTTGGGGGGGGGGCCTTTGACGGATTCAGGATCTCAACAATTCAACCCCTGACTCACTGGTGGATACTGATAGACTCACTGGATACCAACATTTGTTTGCATGACAAAACTGATGGATTTTGGCGGATTCAGGAAACTTTCTAGTAAAAATACCCAAGGGGTTATGGTTAATGGCACATTACCGCCCGTGGAATGCACCCACTTGGCTACAAAACAATTTTGGATACAATTAAATGGCAAGAACAGTAAAAGTAAAATATAAACTTCCACACAAGCATCCATTAAAAACTGGCTGCATTTGTGTTATTCTTGCAAGTACCGTGCGAGAACAAATTTCGGGGGTCAATATTTTGTTTTCGAAAATCAAGCTGTGGATGCGTAAGAAAAAACATTTGTGTTGGTGCTCTGTGTAGTTTATGTGACACACACTGTGTATTGAACGTTGAACGGACCGGACAGGATTTACGTATGCGTATATGCCTTCACATCTGATGTTAAGACATAAGGGGGCGGTAAGACATAAGGTTAGTTTCCTTTCAATCAGACCTTAAAAAAGTAAACAATACAAAACATGACATTTTGGGGATTTCAGGCAGGAATACCCCTTTCAAGTTTTGTATATTGTGGTATTGTAAACAGCATTAGTCAATGAGCAAACGTTTCTCAAGAACCTTTTCAATGAGCAGATTTTTTTGAATTCACAAGAACCAAGTCATTTTTCCCCAATGTACATTTTTTCTTTAATTTACAAAACAACTTAATTTGCACAAATTACGGCAGGAATATCAGTTGATGGAGCATACATATGTGACGTGGTATGTCAAATTCAGGCACATTTGGGCAAGAAGTCAATTTTCAGTTACTGCAATATTAGTGACATATAGGTCTCTCTCAAATGATGTGACTACAGATTGCCACATGCATCTCGGCATTTTGGCGTCAAATGTTCGTGACGCTCATCGGCTGCACCTTTTTTCAATTTTTCAATTCAGAAAATTTGAGTAACATGCGCAGGTGTTCAGAACATTTTGAATGCGTTGTGCATTCAAAATGACAATGTAATTTTCTTAATATGTCTTATAAGAGATACATCTATAGACTTCGCTCTTACAAACACCCCTTTTTTCTGAAATTTGATACTACAGCATGGTTTTGACATACTGTGTCACATAACATATTAAGAAATATTACTATGTTATTCAGTGGCGGATCCAACATTTACAGAAACGAGGGGGGTGCCAATAAAGGATGCAAACCTGAACATTCAAGCAGGGCACATTGTACTTGCTATTTAATGTGGGTGAAAAGTTTCTGCCTTGAATATATCACAAGTGAAGTGAAAAAAAAGGAAAACAGACAAGATGAATGCACTTCCCATTCTGCCCATCTGAGCCGCCACTGTTTTTTGAACAAAGCAAATCAACACCGAGCTAGGATATATTTTTACATTCAAGAAAGAAGTAAACAGTTACCACATTCCCCTGGTCTTGTGCCTGTGGTCCCCTCCAGCGTGGGTCCCCTCCAGCATGGGTTCCCTCCAGCATGGGCTCCCTCCAGTGTGGGCTCCCTTCAGTGTGGGCACCCTCCAGCGTGGGTCCCCTCCAGCGTGGGTTTCCTCCAGCGTGGATCCCCTCCAGCGTGGGTTTCCTCGAGCTTGGGTCCCCTCCAGCGTGGGCTCCCTCCAGCGTGGGTCCCCTCCAGCGTGGGTCCCCTCCAGCGTGGGTCCCCTCCAGCGTGGGTCCCCTCCAGCATGGGTTCCCTCCAGCATGGGCTCCCTCCAGCATGGGCTCCCTCCAGTGCGGGCTCCCTCCAGCGTGGGTCCCCTCCAGTGTGGGTCCCCTCCAGCGTGGGTTCCCTCCAGCGTGGGTCCCCTCCAGCGTGGGTTCCCTCCAGCGTGGGCTCCCTCCAGCATGGGCTCCCTCCAGTGTGGGTCCCCTCCAGTGTGGGTCCCCTCCAGCGTGGGTCCCCTCCAGCGTGGGTCCCCTCCAGCGTGGGTTCCCTCCAGCGTGGGTCCCCTCCAGCGTGGGTCCCCTCCAGCGTGGGTCCCCTCCAGCGTGGGTCCCCTCCAGCGTGGGTCCCCTCCAGCGTGGGTCCCCTCCAGCGAGGGTCCCCTCCAGCGTGGGTCCCCTCCAGCGTGGGTCCCCTCCAGCGTGGGTTCCCTCCAGCGTGGGTTCCCTCCAGCGTGGGCTCCCTCCAGCGTGGGCTCCCTCCAGTGTGGGCTCCCTCCAGCGTGGGTCCCCTCCAGTGTGGGTCCCCTCCAGCATGGGTCCCCTCCAGCATGGGTTCCCTCCAGCGTGGGTCCCCTCCAGTGTGGGTCCCGTCCAGCATGGGTCCCCTTCAGCGTGGGTCCCCTCCAGCATAGGTTCCCTCCAGCGTGGGTCCCTCCAGCATGGGTCCCCTCCAGCATGGGTCCCCTCCAGCGTGGGTCCCCTCCAGCATAGGTTCCCTCCAGTGTGGGCTCCCTCCAGCGTAAGCCCCCTCCAGCGTGGGCTCCCTCCAGCATGGGTCCCTTCTAGCTCCACCTGTATGATCCAGTCTATATGTCTCTGGGTAAGAGGTCTCCAGGTGAGGGCCGCAGAGGGTGCTGGAGCTAAGCCAAGTGGTCTCTCGATCTCCTTCGCAAGCATTTACTGGAAACCAGCACGGCCTGTTCACCAAACATACATAATACATAATATCAGATCAAGACGCAGAGTTGAAATACATGTAGAATCAATTACAAGTCAAATCACAGGTCTAATAATACTTAAGACACACTGTGATCTTTAAAGCATTGCATTTTTTACAACTAAATCTGAAACCTAAAATAGCATGTGTTGGATTTTACCTACTTGATCGTTCATGTGGTTGTCCCGGATCAGACCGGCCACATGCTAGCGGGCAGCGTGGTATGTACAGTGGTACCCTACTGTTGTTACCATCTTGTGCTGTGCACTCACGCACCACACACTGTATAATTACCGTGTGATACAGTCAGCATCACACGCTTTCCATGTCAGCAGGTCAATGTTTCAACTTTCATCCGGTGGGAAAAGGCTCCATTCAGTGTTGGCCTAGGTGTTTGTATATGTACGGCCGGCAAGTGAGATCAGCTTCATCCTGAATCAAGACTCAGCAGCACTGATTTCAACAAAATGTAGCCAAAGCAGCTTGATTGTACTATTTGTGTCCTTATTTTGTGTGGTTCATTAAACACCACAAAGCATATATGCATAAAAGGGAGGGGAGGAGAGAAGGGGGGGGGGGGGAGGGCCCACTGACACCACTGCGTATATACACCATGCGGACAGGAGGGAAGAGGCATTTCTTGCATAAGTTCTTTACTGACGGCCCACTTGCAAAGAGTAAACTGCATACCTTGGCAGTCACACTTGTTGGTGATTGTCCCCATGCATTCTTGCATTTGCGGATGCCTAGCTTGGTCTTAGGCCTATCTCTAGTCTCCTCCAGCATGGCTTCCAGCGTCAGCCTGTCAGCTCTATAGGGGCTCTGGTCTGGGTCTCTACAAAGTAAGAGGTCGGGGCAGCGTAGGGTATTATGGCTCCAAAACTAGCAGCCAGGATCCTCGTAAGTAGCCTGTTCATGGATAAAAAGAAAAATTAGAATTAATTCTTGAAGAACAAGCTAGAGGCAGAGTTGAGATTGTGTAAATCACAAGTCAAATTACAACAAATAACAGGATGAATAAAAAAGGAGTGTCTGAACAGTTCATATGAATTACTTGCAAAAAAACCCAGTGCTGTTAAACCAAACAGTGGTTATACCTTTAAAGAAGGTTCAAGTGCTCTCCAACCATGGGGTGGCTCCAAAAGACTGGTAGATCATCTCACACGCGACGCCCAGTGTCAGCTCAATAATAGGGTTTTTGGCACTGCACCCACTGTTGGGGACTGGGTTAGGGACTAGATGACTCATCCTGTTCTTGTTAAGGGAGTGTGGGCAGGGCCACAAGACAACCCGACTAGATTCCTCGGTCAGACATTTGCTGCCACCCAGCTTCAGCCAGAAGCACTGTAACTGCGCAAGGGCCGCTCTTTGCAGTTGGTGGCCCACTTGTACGAAGCTGGCCCATCAGTTACTGCCGCTCAGTTTCAGCCGGAAGACGCTGTGACTGTGCAAGGGCCGCTTGTTGCAGTTGGTGGTGTTTCAGCCCTTTTGTGTGAATCTGACCTAGCATTGACTGCACCTGACCCTTGATGGTAACTGTCACCATATGGTGGACTTGGTAACCTAGACATCCATCCACCAACTTGATGTTGCACATACTTCTTGTTGCCCGACCCAGCAGGTCCTCTAACCTCTAATTGTAAAAGTTGGCTTCCACTGTGTCCTGCAACATAATGTAGAATGAGAAAAAGATTCCAATCACTTCTTTAAAGGATTAAAAAGAGAGAGAAAAATCTGCCAATCCGATTTCAAACACAAACAAACAAACCTGAATTTGTTTAAGTGGTAATTGTTGCAGGGACGACCGTACAATTTTTTGTGCAGTACATGTTGTGTAATATAATCACTTAGACATTTCTGGGTTACAAAATTCCTTTTTCGAAAATTCCACAGAAATTCACATCCTATTCACCAACTTTTTCAAATTTTATCAGATCCAGGTTTTGTAGCGAAGCCTCTAATTAACTGGTTAGGGTTCTGTCACACTTCTGCGTATCCTAATTCCTTATGAGTTGCGCTTTGACATTTTTTTCATACGCAGTCGCACGCACAATACGCACCTCATATGCATCTCTAGCATTTTGTGTAAGTTTTATGTACGCAGGCATACGCATGGTACAGCCCAGTACGCTGGATAGTTTTGGGCATGCACAAAACTACGCTGCGTACGCTGTTACGCAGGTCATACGTTATAAATACGCAGCACATCGGCCCCGCATCGGTTGAGTGCAGTACGAGTACGCTATGTGTTCATGGGGGATAAGCGGTTCATTCGCGGTAATACGCTGACCTCCCGGCACGCACCCCGTCAGCATATGAGCCGGCGTATACATAGAGTACTTGCAGCGAAGATACAGCGCACGCTGAACGAACTCATAGCGAATGCCGACGTATTGCACGAATTAGTACCGCTCATTCTGCGAGCGGGCAGCGCATTGTACTTAAACGCACAGATAGCGTATTTGCTGCAACTCATACACATCTCATACGCAGTGGATGTGCTTAATTCGTTACTTGTACGCTAGATGTGCGTCGCACATTAAAGTCAAAGTAATAAAAAAATTCTACTTTTTGAGCGTACGGCTGCGTATTGAAATTTTTGATAAGGAACTCATAAGGAATTAGGATACGCAAAAGTGTGACAGGGGCTTTATATGAAAGCATTCTTAAGAACATTTGTCATCGAGCTATCACAAAGTAGCCTAGTGGGTAGCAAGATGGGAAAAAATGTTGCAACCTGACGCCACTTCCACAATTGTGTACAAAGTCTTTGGAGGCGGGGGGGGGGGGGGGGGGGGGGGGGGCACTTTGTCCCCCCTGGCTGATTTTTTTGACAATTGTTTTTTGTCAGCAATGATTTTAGTAAATGTTTAAAGATTTTTCTGACATCAATTCCATCAAAGAAAACCTGCTCAACAACCATTACAATGCAACGTGAAAATGTCCATACAAATATGAAGTATGCATAATAATGGTCAGGTTTGAGGAGCGCCCCCATTTGGAAGATGGGTACCAGCCCCTCCCCCCCCCCCTTTTGATTTTACGGAGGGCAAGTGTCCGGAGAACCCCCCCCCCCTTTTACAGAGGGCAATTGTCCGGAGGGAAAACATGTCTACATTTCGGAGCGAATGTGCGGTTGCCCCCCTGACATCAAAAGCTGGATACGCTGCTGTTGAGATGATATATGAAGAAAAAAAGTGGCATCAGGTTGCAACCCTTTTTTTTACGAGTATTACAAGATCCCTGATTTGAACCCCTGTCGTCCTAGCCTTGGTCAATGCTCTCACCGTTATTCGTCCCGTACGCGGTCAATCGTCGGCATACACGCGCTTTGCACATGCATGTAAAAATACAGCGCGATCAGCGACCTCACGCGGCCACTATTTTTATATGCAAATCAGTTGGGGACGATCGAGAGCCTTGGTTTAATCATCCATGTGAGGTTTTGGGGGTGGTGCTCATTAAGTTAATAGCCTTAGATGACCTTAAATGTCGTTTTCTTATTGGTCGATCGTTGCGTGGAAACTTGCATAGTGAAACGTGGCACCATACATAATCCATACACATACACATTGTGTGTCTCTGCACACGGCACCAATGCACAAAAACTGTGGTTCCTGTCACGTCCGCAAAGGCCGAATAGCGGCAAATAATTTGATGACGTCCAGATTTACCAAGGTGTGATTGGACACTCCACATATTAGCCCCGCCTACACTTATCTGTGTGGTCGATCGTTGCGTGGAAACTTGCATAGTGAAACGTGGCACCGTACATAATCCATACACGTACACGTTGTGTGTCTCTGCACACGGCACCAATGCACAAAAACTGTGGTTCCTGTCACGTCCGCAAAGGCCGAATAGCGGCAAATAATTTGATGACGTCCGGATTTACCAAGGTGTGATTGGACACTCCACATATTAGCCCCGCCTACACTTATCTATATTCGCATACGAGGTCGTGCGCTAGAAATCCAGCGCAAATAAAGAAAAACATAAGCTTTTGCTGACGATTGAACCAAGGCTCGAGAACGTCCCCAACTGATTTGCATAAAAAAATAGTGGCCGCGTGAGGTCGCTGTTCGCGCTGTATTTTTACATGCATGTGCATAGCACGTGAGGATATATGCCGACGATTGACCGCGTACGGGACGAATAAAGACGAGAGCATTGACCATAGTAAACATTTCACAAAATTTCACAAAAATTAGACATCTGAAAAAGGCAGCACTTTCTGATTAGCCTATAAAGAGGGTGAGAATGCTTCTAAAGCAAAAAAAACCTCTACAAAGTAAGCCTAAATGTGAAAATCAAAATTTGGCAAAGTGCGACACGTTTTGGTACATGTGGATGTGTGGCCTACTAGTATGTTTACGAAATTACGGAGGCAGTCCAGTAAATAGGCCACATTTCAAGGCTACTGTCGTCCGGCTGTTCATTTTCATTCACTATTTTTGTTCTCTGACCGAGTTTTTTTTTTTTGATACAAAGGAAAAACATAAATTAGCTTAAGTGGTACAACCTGGAGTTGGGATTCTGGCACGAGTTTTGTGCCTAATTTCAGGACGGCACCGTTTTTCGGTTTTTGCTGCTGGCAGTGACAACGGCACTGATGATGACACGCCCCGGGCTAAATTTGTGTGATCTCGGTATCTCTAAATTTGGCCCAAAACATCCAGTACAAGTTCCAGCATTAAGATGATGATACACTAAGTCAACTTACATTTCATATGGAAGGTGAAATTTCCCGTTCTTGGCCGAGAGCCTATACGTGTCCTGCTGGAAAATACGAGCAACCCATCACATAGTATAGTGACATACCATACCAGCACTGGCAATGATGGACCCGCCCTTCTCATGCCGTACGTACAGTACATGTGGGCCGATGCAGCTACTCGACTCGTGGACACACATTCTTTCGTTTTACACGCGCTTCAACGGCTGTGCTCTTATCCTATCAAAAGCCGTGCAAAACAATACGGTGTCATATGAAAACGCGTCTCCTATAAAAACTGGATTCTGTGACCCGTTATTGGTTAAAGGTAAAGTCCATCTTTTGTAATTTGTGCATTTAGTGTTCGTTTGAAGCAACGTGCTCAGTCAAAACCTAAAGAAGGGTGCTGAACAACTAATCCGAAGTTTCAGTTCAGCTGAAAGCATTCTAGAATCTCGATAAAATCAAAAGTTGTTGAATCACATAGGTGTATAGCCAGCGGGGAGTGGGGGAAGGGGATATTTACCCCCAATATTTTGTAAAGACTGCCTTTTTCCATTCAAATGCCCTTTTTTTGTCAACGGGCTTACCCCCCCCCCCCCCCCCCAGTAATTTATAAAGAGTGCCTTTTTTTTACGAAGTGCCCTTTTTTCTGAACAAGTGCCCTTTTCAAAAAAGGAGTGGTGCCTTTTGTATGGCATCTGCCGTTTTGGTAGTCTATGTGATGCCCGAACAGATTTGCTGATTAATTAGGCAAGACCCCGCCTCTTGACTTCCTAGATTGTGACCAATCAGCAGGCGCTTTCTATAGGCCTATCGGGTCTTCGGTCATTCGTCTTTCACGGTTGCGCGTCATAGACATGGATTTAAAAAAAAAAGTCGCGGCGCTCGGTATCATGTTACGCAAATGCGCTCCCGGCTGTTGTTGTATTACAAAACGCTGCATTCGTATTGACCAATCACAGCGTTAGTCCTGATTTTGGGATGAAATGACGTCACGATTTAGTAAAGTCGACTCCGATTGGCTGGCGCGCGGCTTGCATAAATCTGCATGCTTTGACATATCAGACGTTAGACAGGAGATGGCTCCGTGGATAATGGGTGATACTCAAACTACCGTTTCGGGTGCCTTGTTCAGAATTTCGCACATGTATCGCCCTGAAAAGCATCATAGAGTGACCCTTTGTGTGCATAATTGCCGTTTTAGAACAGCGCCCCCATCGACAGATGGTACCAGCCATACCCCCCCCCCCCTGTTTTTACGGCGGCCACGTGTCCGGAGCAAAATGCCTGTCTACATTTCACAACAGATGATCGATGTGCAAGTGCCCTTTTACAAAAAAATTACCCCCAACAAAATATAAAAATGACTGTGCTACGCCCATGAATCATGTGTTGAATTTGGCCTGAATTCTGCGTCTGAGACACTTTCTCAATGAGCCAATTGAAGCTATACAGTCATGTTGTTTAGCAAGTGCACCCGCGTGTGCGTCGTTCCAAAGCTTGTGCGCGCTTCGCTGAATAAAAAAGTAGGGGGAGAAAAAGTAGCTGAAGTAGGGAAATTTCCAATTTCCAACGGTGCATCTTAAGACGCACTGTTGGAAAGCCTTCTTTTGTTGATTTTTTTCAAAATGACAGCTTGCCAGAAAGAATAATTTCACAGGGCGTTTAGCCCCCTTGCTATCTTTCAACCGAGTATGTTATTTTTTAAGAATAATTACCTCAGTTAATTTTTGGATAGCTGCAAATGATGGACTATAGCTTTAAACCTTTCTGCGTGACCGCGATCGCTCTACTAAATTATTCTTAGGCATTAAGCAGACTGGTGGTGGTCACGCGGGAGGGTTTAACCAATAACACGTACGGAATCCAGATTTTACAGGAGTCCATTTTCATATAAAACAACACCGTATTGTTTTGCTCGGCTTTTCATTGGATAAGAGCACAGCGGTTGAACCGCGTGTTAAACGAAAGAATGTGTGTCCACGAGTCAAGTAGCTGCATGGTATTGGTATGTGGTGGGCGAAGATCTTTGGTGGTGGTTGTGGTACATAACACATAAAACGGGGGAATTTCACCTTCCACATGACCGTAAGTTAACTTAGTGTACCATCATCTTAATTCTGGAACTGTACTGGATGTTTTGGGCTATTTAGAGATGCCAAGGTCACCCAAATTTAGCCCGGGACGTGTTAGCCCCATAAATGTGGCCTATTTACTGGACTGCCTCCGTAAACATAGGCCACACATCCACATGTACAAAAATCGTGTCGACGGAGCCAAATTTTGATTTTCACATTTAGGCTTAGTTTGTAGGTTTTTTTTGCTTTAGAAGCATACTCACCCTCTTTACAGGCTAATCAGAAAGTGCTGCCTTTTTCAGATGTCTAATTTGTGTGAAATTTCATGTTGAAATTTTGATACGCAAACGTGTAAAAATGAATCTGGAAATTTCACGAAAAATATACATCTGAAAAAGGCAGCACTTTCTGATTAGCCTATAAAGAGGGTGAGTATGCTTCTAAAGCAAAAAAAACCTACAAACTAAGCCTAAATGTGAAAATCAAAATTTGGCTCCGTCGACACGATTTTTGTACATGTGGATGTGTGGCCTATGTTTACGGAGGCAGTCCAGTAAATAGGCCACATTTATGGGGCTAGGGACGTGTCAGCGCTTGAACTTTGGTATCCTCCGCAGTACTGGCCCTGTCACACTTCTCGTATCCTAATTCCTTATGAGTTACCAGGGCTCGATTTACAAAAAAAACAGTGGCATGCACTGGTGCATGTAGACCAAAAAACCTACATGCACCAAGAAAAACCCACATGCACCATAATTGACTTACACCCGTCTGCTTCTCTGAAGGCATTCTTTCTCTTTGATTTATCGAACTTTCTACAGACAGTACAGTAGATAACCTTTTTTACTCGATCATGCTCAAGCCTAGACCCGTGAACGTGGCGTTGTATACAACGCCACGCTGTTGTGGCATTTCGAACATGGCGAAATTGATCCGCCGTATATAATTTGGTACATAATGTTGAGTACTCACATAGAAAGCTAAATTTGCCTTCCCGCGTGTTCAGGATGTGTCATTTTGACGAAATTTGCCGTCGATGAAGACCCATACGAACGTGTAGAAATTAGATTTTATTGAACCTGACAACTGACACAAGTACCCAGGGTCATTTGCGTGCAAAATTATCGGAGCCCTCCAAGCTACCCGTCTGCTTCATGTGGCGCATATGATAGGTGGCGTCCGATTGGCCAATAACGAGACCACGTGATAAACGCAGCTAATAATTTGGAATCACACTTATGATCCGGACATAAGGAATGCCCGGAGCGTCGGTGCGATATCAAATTATCTGCAGCATGTATCATGTGGTAAATCACATGCATGATCGGAGGAGGTTGCAGGACGTCGAGATCTTGCCAAATTTTACCGCGTACTCTGAATCTGCTGCAAGGAATAATTTATGGATATAAGAAATAACACGTTTGTACACTATCTGGTCAAGTATTCAACAAACTTTATTCTTATTCTCACTCATTTGTAAACAGTAAATATATGCATGAAATGAGTATTTTGGTGGCTAAAAAAGTTACATGCACGTCGTGCATGCTCAGTAAAAAAGCTACGTGCACAAGCAAAAATCTACATGCACTGGTGCATGCATGCACCCGGGTAAATCAAGCCCTGTGAGTTTTGCAGTCGTACGCACAATACCCACCTCATATGCATGCGTTTTGTGTAAGTTTTATATACGCAGGCATACGCATGGTACGGCCCAGTACGCCAGATAGTTTTGGGCATGCACAAAACTACGCTGCGTACGCTGTTACGCAGGTCATACATTATAAATACGCAGCACATCGGTCCCGCATCGGTCGAGCATGGTACGAATACGCTATGTGTTCGTGGGGGATAAGCGGTTAATACGCGGTAATACGCTGACCTCCCGGCACGCACCCCGACAGCATATGAGCCGCCGTATACATAGCGTACTTGCAGCGAAGATACAGCGCACGCTGAACGAACTCATAGCGAATGCCGACATATTGCACGAATAAGTACCGCTCGTCCTGCGAGCGGGCAGCGCATTGTACTTATTCGTAACTTATGAGAAATGCACAGAAAGCGTACTTGCCGCAACTCATACGCATCTCATATGCAGTGGATGTGCTAAATTCGTTACTTGTACGCTAGATGTACGTCGCACATTAAAGTCAAAGTAATAAAAAAAAATTGACGTTTTGAGCGTACGGCTGCGTATTAAAAAAATTTGATAAGGAACTTATAAGGAATTAGGATACGCAAAAGTGTGATAGTTGCTTTACCGGCACACTCTCGCAAAACTTTGGCAGCTTTCTATACAAAAACCTCATTGGCTCGGGGTTTTGTGCGTAAGCCTTATCAGTCAGCCGATCATGCTCAATTGACTTTGGCCAAACGGCAAGACCCATCATAAAGTATAAGTTAACTGGACCAATTTTTCCAAGAGTGTGTCTCTAATGGCAGATGGGCTTTTAAAAAGAACTTTTGAAAATGGGAAAGACACTTTGGAAACATCCAATCAGTTTGAATATGCTTCATGAATTTCTGAATAATTGAGCATTTAAAAAGAACTTTTGAAAATGGGAAAGACACTTTGGAAACATCCAATCAGTTTGAATATGCTTCATGAATTTCTGAATTATCGAGCACATTTTTAAACCGTATTTAATTACTATTATTTTTTGGTGTGGTGGTGGGGGGGGGGGGGGGGTGGCTGGGGGGTGAGACAGAAGATATATCAGAATGGCGCAATAAGCCCGACAGCGGGCGCAATAATTTTGATTAGGGTTTCAAAAATTTCTACGCGAGTCGTCCATTTGCATAAAAAGTGACCCCACAATTTTTTTTTTAAAAACAAGACCGTCTAATTTAAAAATCGGTGGAATCATGCGAATATGGCTGAGGATCATCTCCCTAGCTTTTGGGCTATTATCTAAGAGCAGATTTGATAAAATTAGGGTCCCAAAATGGGTCCTATTTGTACGAGAAAATGTAGGGATGCCATTGGTAAATTTGGCAGTATGCAGGCTCAGCATTACCGGCACACTCTCGCAAAACTTGGTTCGGCAGCTTTCTATACAAAAACCTCATTGACTCAGGGTTTTGTGATCAGTCAGCCGATCACTCTCAATTGCTTTCGGCCAAACCGCAAGACCCATCATTAAAGAATAAGTTAACCGGACCATTTTTTCCAAGAGTGTGTCTCTAATGCTTGTACTGACGGTCTAGCTGGAGTTACCCAGCCCAAAATTTTATCAATGGGGTGTCATTTAGGGCTGGAGTGGAGGAATTTTTTTCACCAAAACCAGCAGGATTGGCAGGTCCAAAAAATGTTTTCGAAGTTGTGCAATTTTGTCTGCATTACACATTAATTTCAACTGGAACTCATCCAAACCTTGCCTGGCATAACCACTACATAGCATGAGTTGCTTCAGCTGACATGCTCATAATCATTCACGTGTAGCATTGGAAACATAACTCGGGAGTTAGAGCATGGTAGTAAGAGACCCTTCCAGAATGGCCTCCCAAACATTGTCCTTTTTCACCTCTAATATTCTATAGCTTGAGTAACTCCAGCTGACATGCTCATATGCATTCACATGTAGCACTGGAGACATAGCCTAGTTGTGAGAGTGTGGTAGCAAGAGACCCTAAAATAATGGCCTCTCAAAAATTGTCCATTTTCACCTCTAATATCCCACCCCAGATATCATTTACATACTTCATACATTCAGCAGTCATTCACGAAGCTAATGATCGACTTGAAACAGACCACCCAAAAAAAAATGTGAAAAATCTTGATGATTTCGGTGGCTTGTCCATAAAAAAAGTCCAGTTCCAACGGCTGTCATCCATTATGTTTGGTTAATTATGTATACGCATGCATCAAATGATGACATCGAAAAAATTTGCACGCGCGATGTATGTTGGTACCACACCGCTTTCAGGGGCCACAAGTGAGTTCAATTTTCGTCTGGTGCGTTGTCGTGGAAAGCATTCTCGTTGTCTTGCTTTCCGCGACCACGAAAACTGGATATATATCAATTTTTGCAGAATTGACCTATCGCGGTAGAATCCCGTTAGAATAGCATCAACGCAGCTTGTGAAATATCCTCCAATTACATGATATACAAATGGATGTAGAACACGCAAAATCTGAGACAAACAAAAACTCCATAGGCTAACTCGCAAATGGCGATAGGTGAATTCTGCCAGAAATCTGCCCAAAAATCTATTGTGTCATATTTTCTGTCAAACCTGTTTTTGAACAAAAAATCTGTCCAAGGTAGCCGAAAATTGACCAAAAAGGTCACCCTGCTGCCCTTTTCATTCAAATGCCTTTTTTTCCACCAGCACTCCCCCCCCCCCCCCAATAATTTATAAAGAGTTCCCTTTTTTAAGAATTCCCTTTTTTTGAACAAGTGCCCTTGTTAAAAAGAAGTGGTGCCCTTTTTTGTGCCATTTGCCATTCCGGATGCCTTTAAAAAAAATTCACACATGCCTTGCCTTGAAAAACTCCATATGTTTCCATTAGTGTGCATATAATCGCCGGTTTTGAACAGCCCCCCCCCCCCCCCCCCCCCCCTTTTTTGATTTCTCGGGGGCCAAGTGTCCGGAGAAAACACGTGTCTACATTTCACCATGGATGTGCAAGTGCCCTTTTCAAGAAATGTTTCCCCGCCCCCCCCCCCAATAAAAATGACTATGCTACATACGCCACTAAAAAAGAATAAGATATTCTGATAAACTTACCGCTCACAATTAAATGTGTCTGCCGAGTTGTGCCATCCATTTCATTGCTGATCAATTGAGCGCATGTCATTGTGTGATGATCAAAGAAAAACAAGTCGTGATGCATCAACGACTGTTTCGTGTAGTGATATGTTCCTATAGTCCCATAAATGTGACTGAAATACTTCACTATAAACTCTGTATTATCACACTTTGTACATATGGTCTGTGCATGGAGAGTCCCGTTGCTAGGGGAGCCGAAAACCAGTTTTGTAGTACTCGTACTCGGTACTACTCGTACTTGAGTAATACTCAAGTACTTTTTTGGAGTACTCGTACTCATACTCGTACATGCACTCTGCAGGGAGCTCCAATGATTTTGGATTGACAGGCAACAGCCGCGGCACAACAATTACACCAGCGGGCCTACTTGCACCATGCTCGCACTTTATACGTCTTGGCCATTTGGTTTCAGGGGTTTAATATTTTCTTTATTTTCTCCCTAGGCTTTCCTAGGGAACCAATCAACGATGGAGAAAAGGTTCAATGGCTCGCCTGACGGTTTGTAAATATACACATGACGGGGTACGTGATCGAGCATCAGCACTTTCCTAGGGAATCAATCAGCGATCGAGACTTGATGGTTCAGTATGTGGCTCGCCCAATGGTTCTGAACATACACATCACTTGGAATGTGATCGAGCATCAGTGATGGCTGTGGCAGCCACTGACTGCAGTGAGTTATCCTTGCGCAGTCACAGCGTCTTCCAACTAGCGCTGAGCAGCAGTTACTGATGGGCTAATGTCGCACAAATGGGCCATAGCAGCAACCAACTACAATGTGTGGTCCTTGCGCAGTCAAAACGTCTTCCAGTTGAAGCTGATGCTCGGGCAGTTACTGATGGGCCGGCATCGCACAAATGGGCCATAGCAGCAACCAACTGCAACAAGTGGCCCTCGAGTTGCACTGTCACAGAGTCTTCCGGTTGAAGCTGAGTGGCAGTTACTGATGGGCCAGCATCGCACAAATGGGCCATGGCAGCCACCAACTGCAACAAGCGGCCCTTGCACTGTCACAGCGTCTATTGGCTGAAGCTGAGCAGCACTTTCTGATGTGCCAGCATCCCACTTCAGGACTTTGGCAGCCACCAACTGCAACAAGTGGCCCTTGCACTGTCACAGCGTCTTCCGTATGAAACTGAGCAGCAGCAACTGGCTGACTGGATCTGCAGGTTGTCTTGCAGTCCTCCCCAACCCCGACTAACAAGAACAGGATGAGTCATCTAGCCCCAAGTGACCCGGTCCCCACAGTGGCTTCAACGCAATGAACCCTTTTAGTAAGCAGGGCTGTGAGATGATCTGACAGTCTTTTGGAGCACTAAGCTTTTAATACCCTTATTTGAAAAAGGTAATCACTGTTTGGGTTAACAACACTAGTTTTTGATTCCAAAACTTCAGTGGTGATTTTTGTATTTGATGTTTTCCAGCTTAGAAGAAAGAGTTGAAACATACTTCAATTTTATAGAATGTAAAAATAATCATCAAATTGTTTCTTCTGAAATCAACCCAAAGAAACTAGTATGTGATAATGTTATGATGCAAATTTGATTATTTTGATTGCACTGTTGTTATGTGGTGCAAAGACTGATGAACTGTTCGGTTTGGTTCAGAAGTGTTCGATGAATTTTAGGTTTACCGAGTCACCCCACATTAACCCCTAGAGGTAAAGCCACAAATTTTTCTTAGGCCCCCCCATATTTTTTATGCCCCGCGGCGAAGCCGAAGGGGCATACTGTTTCCGCCTTGTCCTTCCGTGGGTGGGTGTGTGGGTGGGTGTGTGGGTGGGTGTGTGGGTGGGTGTGTGGGTGGGTGGGTGTGTGTGTGTGTCCGGACAAATCTTGTCAGCGCGATAACTTGAGAAATACTTAACATATGAACTTCAAATTTGGTTTGTGGATTGTTCTTGGTAATCCTAAGAAGCCTTTTCCATTTGGGGCCAAAAGGCCAAAGGTCAAGTTCACAGTGGCTAAAACAATAGAAATCTTGTCAGCGCGATAACTTGAGAAATACTTAACATATGAACTTCAAATTTGGATTGTGGATTGTTCTTGGTAATCCTAAGAAGCCTTTTGCATTTGGGGCCAAAAGGCCAAAGGTCAAGTTCACAGTGGCTAAAACAATAGAAATCTTGTCAGCGCGATAACTTGAGAAATACTTTACATGTGAACTTCAAATTTGGTTTGTGGATTGTTTTTGGCAATCCTAAGAAGCCTTTTGCATTTGGGGCCAAAAGGCCTAAGGTCAAGTTCACAGTGGCTAAAACAATAGAAATCTTGTCAGCGCGATAACTTGAGAAATACTTTACATGTGAACTTCAAATTTGGTTTGTGGATTGTTCTTGGCAATCCTAAGAAGCCTATTGCATTTGGGGCCAAAGGGTCAAGGGTCAAGTTCACAGTGGCTAAAACAATAGAAATCTTGTCAGCGCGATAACTTGAGAAATACTTAACATATGAACTTCAAATTTGGTTTGTGGATTGTTCTTGGTAATCCTAAGAAGCCTATTGAATTTGGGGCCAAAAGGTCAAGGGTCAAGTTCACAGTGGCTAAAACAATAGAAATCATGTATTTATTCTGAGATTATAGGGATTAGGGATTAATTCATATAAAACCTACAGAAGACACTAATGCTGTCAATGAATGTTCCATGTGACCAAGGTACATGTAAGTTGATGTTAAAAGAGTGGTGTTATGTCATGGGAACTGTCACCGTTGCGGGGCATTTGTGTTTGTAAACACACCTGACTTGTTTTAGGCCTAAAGGCACAGTGCCTACTGTGCCTATTGGATAATCTGGGCCTGTACGCTACTGATTGACTCTATTTCAACTCTGCTTCTTGCTCTGATATTGTTGTACTTTTTGGATTCATGAACAGGCCGTGCTGGTTTCCAGTGGATGCTTGCAAAGGAGAACAAGAGATACCACTTGGCTCAGCCTACACCCTGTAGAGACAGCGACTGGATCACAGCAAGACAGGCTGTAT
The DNA here is from genome assembly GCF_015706575.1 of Patiria miniata. Taxonomy (NCBI): domain Eukaryota; kingdom Metazoa; phylum Echinodermata; class Asteroidea; order Valvatida; family Asterinidae; genus Patiria; species Patiria miniata. The sequence continues at coordinate 8,877,031 of NW_024037047.1, forward strand.
GGAACCATGCTGACAACCATGCTGGGAACCACGCTGGGAACCACGCTGGGGAACCACGTTGAAAAACCATGTTGAAGAACCAAGTTGAAGAACCACGCTGGGGAACCATGCTTGGGAACCACATTGAAGAACCATGCTGGGAAACACGCTTGGGAACCATGCTGAAGAACCATGCTGGGGAACCACGCTTCGGAACCACGCTGGAGCGGACCAAGAATAGACACAAGTCCAGAAGCATGGGGTAAATTTTTACTTCTTTCTTGAACGTAAATGAAAAGAATCCTGGTTCCATGTGAATTTTCCTTCATTCAAATAACAGTGGCTGATCCAGAGGAGAGGGGGGGGGGAGTAGAAGGGGATGTACGTTTTGTCTTTTCCCCATTATTCCCTCTCTGTAAACTTATCTTATCACTTAAAATACAACAATTTTTGCCTGTATGAGCACATTTTTATATGCATGCCCCGCTTGTACCTCCAGGATTCGCCAACCTTTTCTTGATCGCGCCCCTTATTTCCAAAAATGCTAGATCCGCCACTGAATAGCATAATCATATTGTCTTAAAATATGTTTTCTGTAATTATCGAATATGTATGTGACGCTGTATGTCAAGCCCTGCAGACACTTAGGGAAAAACAGCTGCAAAATGATATGATTTTCGGCCATTTTGAGATTTCTTTTTAAAATTGGGGTGCTTCGTCAAATTTTTTGAAAAACACTTTTCGAAAGGCATCCTATTTCACAAAGGGACACTTTGTTCAAGAATTTGTTCTTGAAATGATGCAAAAATTAGTCTGATTTCAAAGTTAAATAACTTTGCTTTGGAATTTCAGAAAACAAAGCTGCATTTTGAAGGAGCAAGGTGTATAGATTTCTCTCATAAGACGTCGTCTTTCCAGGAGATTGTAATTCTGCATGTTCAATGCCATCAGGTACCTGTGCGGGCAGTGTGCCAAATATTTAAAGATATTTGGGTGTTACTCGAAATTTCTTTTACAATACGGCAGAGCCGATGCGCGTCACAAAAATTTGACGCCAAAATGCCGATGCACATGGAGGTCTGTAGGAGGTGACCTTATTTGAGAGAGACATAATCAACTTGCATTAACTAAAAATTGACATCTCGACCAAATGTGCTAGATTTTGACATACCACGTCTCATATATGCTCGATCAATTGAAATATGGGACGGACAGATTATAATTGGAAATTTGGCGTAAATGATGGAATTGCAATTGAAGAATTTAGAAACTTCAATTTTAAGGGTTCATGATATATGAATTTTATTTAGGAACATATTTTGCGCATAGTTCCTCCTATGAAATGTGTGAAAACTACTTGGCCGGTCTTAATTCATACGTATTTCCTGTCGTTTTACATGTAATTCATGTAAATTGGTCGACATGTTGTGTGTGTTTCACCGAAATTACACACAGCACAAATGTTGTTTCTTAACACAACAACTGTGCGGCTGGAATCAAAACTAGCACTAATACGGAGACAATTTGGACCCTGAATTCGTTGTCGCATGGTTCTCACATGAGTATCACAAAAACGTCCATTGGTACAGGATGCTTGTGTGGACGTTTCTATTCTCATTTTAAATCCACTTTCCATTTAATGACATTTTTTGTAGTCGAATAAGGCGTATTTCAGACCTTAATGTTCCTTTAAGAAACTTTTGGTGCTGAATGTTGTTGTAGCCTGCTATGCATGACCTCGCACCTGAAATACGGAAACTTGCTGAAGCATATATACATGTAAAAAGCTAAAGGCTATACATGTACACTTTGCAACTGGCAAACACAAATTGAAAATCCTTTGAAATGGGACACAAAGGTGCATTTAAAGCTGGTATATATTTGGTTTTTCGAAATTTTGATGTTCTTTTCCAAACTAATTTTAAAGGAATAGCCAATACTAAGTGACAAGTGAATTTGCTTGTGTGCAATGTTGCAGGCCTTTATACAAAAAAAGGCATGGTTTCAACTTAACAAGCTCCGATTCAGAAAGTTTGGAGTGAAAAGCTATAATTATTCCTATCTAGTGATGCATCACAATGTTTGTATTAGCCCGGTCTGATCTAGCTACGCGACATGATCACAACATGTATCTCCATGTGGTTGGCCTGTGTATCTTCACATAGTTGGCCTATGTATCTTCATGTGGTTGGCCTATGTAGCTTCATGTGGTTGGCCTATGTTTCTTCACATAGCTGGCATATGTATCTTCATGTGGTTGGCCTATAAATCTCCATGTGGTTGGCCTATGTTCTTCATGCAGTTGGCCTATGTATCTCCATGTGGTTGGCCTATGTATCTTTATGCATGCCAGTTGGCCTATGTATCTTCATGCAGTTGGCCTATATGTATCTTCATGCGTTTGGCCTATGTATCTTCATGTGGTTGGCCTATGTCAGTAGCTCCATGTGGTTGGCCTATGTATCTTCATGCAGTTGGCCTACATGCACATGTGCAGCCTGGCCGCACGGCCACACCACTTGGATGAATGTCTGCTACTTTGATGTTTTAATTCCTCTCAGGGTATCACATCCATGGTTTCTCCATGTTACGTGGTCGCAAAACAATAGACATTAGACATAGACAAGGGTGATTCGAAAAGGTAACAAATTGCCATTTACCTATTTACCGTGTTTTGGAAATAGACTCTTTGTGCATATTAACTGACACATTTAACCTGCATTAGCTTGAGTCAGGAATCTCGCCAAAATTCCTTTTCTAAAGATTTTATCCAAAAGATCTTTGCGTATCATTAGAAGCTTACATTTTCCTTTTCAAAGTGCACTTTGTCAGAAAAAAATATCGAAGTCTAATGCAAAAGAGGTTTGAAGTGGTCCGGAACTAGGAAAACTTCGAACTAGGAAACGATTGTACTATTTGGTATGACATGTATGAGTATGAGTCATGGGGATTACTGTTGCGCTTGCAGTGTTGGCATGGTTTTTATAAACAAAACTTAGGTAGCCTGTTTAGGCCTACCAGTTGAAAAATGTCATCGTCAGCATGGCCATGATGGTCATCAGGCGGTGTAGACTACGAGCGCTGCCGGGCATGTCGTGTAGAGGTGGGCATTGTAAAGGATGGCACTTAAAAAATCCAGTGAACTTGACTTTGTAATGATGAATGACTAGTACACAATCATGTATCAGCAACAGTAACTCGCATCTTTAATCACGTATCTCACGTAGACACGAAGCATGAAGCATGAAGCACGTAACACGGTTTAATCTACATAAAACAAAACAAAGAACAACAAATACAAATCAGGATTGATACATAAAACAATATTACAAATGTCCAGTCAGTGGTAAATTAGCTGTAGCACATGTGTGAGTCTCATAATGTTGTATATTAAAGTCTATTATGCACACCTTTTCATATGACACTTTTACACAAATTTTCCCCAATAAATTAACCCAGAAATATTACAATTACCCCACAAATATCTAGATGCATGATGACCATGTTCTATATATCTCTGTCTTACAATCATATTAAAGGATTTAGAAATTATTAAACTTACGACTTTTGGCTGTCCAAAACAACAAATTGCCTGACCAAAGGACCACGTTGACATGAAAAGTTTGACGTTATCTAAACGTTTTGACCCAACTGACTTGTTTTACAGTGGTGCGCAATAGCGCCCTCTCTTGACAAAGAATACAGATACACAAAAAAGTTAACCTAATTAGCATATTACACAAACGAAACATTCTAACCTAACAGGCATGGTGGAGTTAAAGACCCTTGTGATGGCGGCCTCTTCCGCTGTCATCTGTGCGCTGGACTGCTCCATCTTTTGGTTAGTATTATGTAACTCACTGTTCTCAATTTGCAGACGGCGGATATTGGATGAAGCGCCTGCCGGACGTTGCATGGCCTTATGGGATACTTACCCAAATAACCGGCTCGGCGAGAAGTCATGTGAGCGGGAGAAGTCATGTGAGAGGTAAATCTAACGCTGTCACGCTTGTTGTGGCACTGAGTATCTGGCTTGAGGCGTAGGAGAGCGCGTATCTAAGTCGTCGTAGGTATCAAACTGCGTTGCTAGCCGATCCTTCAGGTCTTGTACCGTAATGTCTCTCACAGGAACGGTAGGGTCAGCCCTTTGGTTCTTGTGGGGGCCTGTGGCGCTAGGGGCAGTGTGCCAGTGTAGATTTTCACCAAGTGTAGGGTGCGGCTCGTAGGGTACATGCAGCTCTTAGGGGCCTGTACATGCAGCTTAAAACGAGCAAGTTTGCGAAAAAGCCAACTACGGAGCACCAGTACTACAAAACTGTCCCAATCCTTTGGCAAATCCTGGATTGGCCAATGCAAGACATCCTCTACACCCCACCTTCGAATCTTTGAGATGTCTCTCCTTCTTCAAAAGTTTCAGATTTGTTTCAAAAGTTTCAGAATAGTTTCCTGTGCCGTCACCAGTGACATGTACCTTAGTGACAACAAGGTACCACATCCACTCCTCCCACTCTTCCAGATGTGGCTCTTGAAAACCTTGTTGACGCTGATGTCCAGTGGCTGCAGCTTCTTCGTCATTCCGCCGGGAATGACTGCCAGGATGGTGTCATGCTGCGTCTTCAGGATATCCCGAACACCTTTGTCTTTGTGAGCCGTCATGGAGTCTAAGAAAAAGTTTCAGATTTGTTTCAAAAGTTTCAGAATAGTTTCCTGTGCCGTCACCAGTGACATGTACCTTAGTGACAACAAGGTACCACATCCACTCCTCCCACTCTTCCCGGATGTGGCTCTTGAAAACCTTGTTGACGCTGATGTCCAGTGGCTGCAGCTTCTTTGTCATTCCGCCGGGAATGCCTGCCAGGATGGTGTCATGCTGCGTCTTCAGGATATCCCGAACACCTTCGTCTTTGTGAGCCGTCATGGAGTCTAGGACGAGAAGGGACTTCTTGTCGAAGAACGCTGCTGGTCTTGACTTGAAGCAGCGCTCGACCCAGTGCTGCATGACATCGGTGTTCATCCACCCTGCATAAAGAAAAAAATCCAAAAATGAAGTTAAATAAAGATAAGGAAAGAAATAAAAAAACTGATTGTTTTGGGGAGAACAAAATTTCAAGCGCCAATGTTTTGGCAATAAAACAATAATACAACGGACGATAAACTTGTCATTAATAAAAACTGATTGTTTTGGGGATCAGGAGATAAAGCACTTCGTCATCCAAAAATGAGTTTCATTTGCGCTTGTGAATTATGATAAATTCGGATTAATAAAAACTTACCTTTCTTGTTGCACTTGATGACAACGGCGGATATTGGATGAAGCGCCTGCCGGACGTTGCATGGCCTTATGGGATACTTACCCAAGTAACCGGCTCGGCCAGTCAGTTACTTAGGCCAGGCTCGACTAAGCGGGAGAAGTCATGTGAGAGGTAAATCTAACGCTGTCACGCTTGTTGTGGCACTGAGTATCTGGCTTGGGGCGTAGGAGAGCGCGTATCTAAGTCGTCGTAGGTATCAAACTGCGTTGGGAGCCGGTCCTTCAGGTCTTGTACCGTAATGTCTCTCACAGGAATGGTAGGGTCAGCCCTTTGGTTCTTGTGGGGGCCTGTGGCGCTAGGGGCAGTGTGCCAGTGTAGATTTTCACCAAGTGTAGGGTGCGGCTCGTAGGGTACATGCAGCTCTTAGGGGCCTGTACATGCAGCTTAAAACGAGCAAGTTTGCGAAAAAGCCAACTACGGAGCACCAGTACTACAAAACTGTCCCAATCCTTTGGCAAATCCTGGATTGGCCAATGCAAGACATCCTCTACACCCCACCTTCGAATCTTTCAGATGTCTCTCCTTATTCAAAAGTTTCAGATTTGTTTCAAAAGTTTCAGAATAGTTTCCTGTGCCGTCACCAGTGACATGTACCTTAGTGACAACAAGGTACCACATCCACTCCTCCCACTCTTCCCGGATGTGGCTCTTGAAAACCTTGTTGACGCTGATGTCCAGTGGCTGCAGCTTCTTCGTCATTCCGCCGGGAATGACTGCCAGGATGGTGTCATGCTGCGTCTTCAGGATATCCCGAACACCTTTGTCTTTGTGAGCCGTCATGGAGTCTAGGACGAGAAGGGACTTCTTGTCGAAGAACGCTGCTGGTCTTGACTTGAAGCAGCGCTCGACCCAGTGCTGCATGACATCGGTGTTCATCCACCCTGCATAAAGAAAACAATCCAAAAATAAAGTTAAATAAAGAGAAGGAAAGAAATAAAAAAAACTGATTGTTTTTGGGAGAACAAAATTTCAAGCGCCAATGTTTTGGCAATAAAACAATAATACAACGGACGATAAACTTGTCATTAATAAAAACTGATTGTTTTGGGGATTGGGAGATAAAGCACTTCGTCATCCAAAAATGAGTTTCATTTGCGTTTGTGAATTATGATAAATTCGGATTAATAAAAACTTACCTTTCTTGTTGCACATGATGACAACACCGGATGGCAGCTTCTCCTTTGGGAGGGTCACCCGTTTGAAGATGAGCATCGGCTTCAACTTCTTCCCGCTGGCAGTGCAGGCCATTAAATCTTCTTCATATATCCTCTCAATGAAGGTCATTCATTGCAAAAATGATAAGACATGAATCTGGGACTGAGAAATATTTCCAATTTTGTGAGGAAAAAAAATCTTGACTCTCCATAGACTTTTTACACAATTGCAGAAGTGGCGTCAGGTTGCAACAGTTTTCCCACGCTACATTTGAATCAATTAACTGTAAAGCACGTCCATGCCCAGTGAAAATACGCGGGGACGCATAGAGCTATATAGTGTTTGTAGCTCTATGCTCCGTGCAAGCCCGTTTTTGGACACGGCCTGATGAGGCGCCTGCCGGACGTCCCATGGCCTTATGGGATACTTACCCAAGTAGCCGGCTCGGCCAGTCGGTTACTTGGGCCAGGCTCGACTAAGCGGGAGAAGTCATGTGAGAGGTAAATCTAACGCTGTCGCGCTTGCACGAGTAAGCGCGGGGGAAGTAATCGAACGCACTGGAGGTGACAGACGGACTGTTCCATTCCACAAGGTGAAGCCGGGTGGAATGGAACATTCCATCTGTCACCAATTACTCTCTCCATTGCATTTACCGCACCTTGGTGTTGGTCAGTTCGGCCGTGATGCCAACCAGTTCGGCTGTCATGCCAGCCTGTGCCGCCTTCATCTCTTCAAGAGATTCTTTCAGGTCGCGGCACTCTTGCCTGGAGGCAGCCAGGTCTGCCTTTGTGTCAACAAGTTGCCATTCCAGATATGGCAGATATTCTCCACCAACTCTTCCTCAGCATCCCTGCACACTATTTTACAGGAAATCATACAAGATATAAAAACAATTTATCTGCGGATCGCGTGTGTTGCCTTTTCTCGCGGTCGATTTTGTCTTCTTCTTCCTCTTCAAGAAAAAAAAAAGGTTCACAAGGTGCTGCAACGCATTAAGCAGCCACTGCCAAAAACACCGGGCAAACTCTTTCTCTTAGCGATAAGTGTTACCTTGCTTTTTTTTACGTGCGCATGGGGCATTGAGGAATGGGGGAACTTTACTATCGTGACCAACCCCTGCTGGGCCATTCTTTGGTCACTGAGGGACATAAAATTGGGCTTGTTTGATTTTGAAGCTTAATTTACCCCAATGCAATATACCCACTTTAATTATAGCAAGAATGTTTGATTATGAATTCAGAACTTGATTATAATTGGAAATTTGGCGTTAATGATGTAATTGCCCCCCGGCAATTGAAGATTTTAGGAACTTTAATTTTTATGGGTTCATGATATATGAATTTTATTTAGGAACATATTTTGCGCAAAGTTCCTCCTCTGAAATGTGTGAAAACTACTTCTACGGTCTTTTAGGTTAATCCATACGTATTTCCTGTCGTTTTACATGTAATTCATGTAAATTGGTCGACATGTTGTGTGTGTTTCACCGAAATTACACACAGCACAAATGTTGTTTCTTAACACAACAACTGTGCGGCTGGAATCAAAACTAGCACTAATACGGAGACAATTTGGACCCTGAATTCGTTGTCGCATGGTTCTCACATGAGTATCACAAAAACGTCCATTGGTACAGAATGCTTGTGTGGACGTTTATATTCTAATTTTAAATCCACTTTCCATTTAATGACATTTTTTTGTAGTGGAATAAGGCATATTTCAGACCTTAAAGTTTCTTCTAAGAAACTTTTGGTGCTGAATGTTGTTGTAGCCTGCTATGCATGACCTCGCACCTGAAATACGGAAACTTGCTGAAGCATATATACATGTAAAAAGCTAAAGGCTATACATGTACACTTTGCAACTGGCAAACACAAATTGAAAATCCTTTGAAATGGGACACAAATTAAGGTGTATTTAAAGCTGGTATTTATTTGCTTTTTCGAAATTTTGATGTACTTTTCCGAACTAATTTTAAAGGAACAGAAATACTAAGTGACAAGTCAATTTGCTTGTGTGCAATATTGCAGGCCTTTATACAAAAAAGGCATGGTTTCAACTTAACAAGCTCCGATTCAGAAAGTTTGGAGTGAAAAGCTATAATTATTCCTATCTAGTGATGCATCACAACTTTTGTATTTGCCCGGTCTGATCTAGCTACGCGACATGATCACGACATGTATCTCCATGCGGTTGGCCTATGTATCTTCACATAGTTGGCCTTGTATCTTCATGTGGTTGGCCTTTGTTTCTTCACATAACTGGCATATGTATCTTCACAAAACTGGCCTATGTTTCTTCATGTGGTTGGCCTATGTATCTTCATGTGGTTGGCCTATGTATCTTCATGCCGTTGGCCTATGTATCTCATGTGGTTGGCCTATGCATCTCCATGTGGTTGGCCAATGTATCTTCATGCAGTTGGCCTATGTATCTCCATGTGGTTGGCCTATGTTAGTAACTTCATGTGGTCGGCCTATGTATCTTCATGCAGTTGGCCTATGCATCTCCATGTGGTTGGCCTATGCATCTCCATGTGGTTGGCCTATGTATCTTCATGCATTTGGCCTATGTATCTTTATGTGGTTGGCCTATGTCAGTAACTCCATGTGGTCGGCCTATATTTTTTATCTTCATGCAGTTGGCCTACATGGACATGTGCAGCCTGGCCGCACGGCCACACCACTTGGATGAATGTCTGCTACTTTGATGTTTTAATTCCTCTCAGCGTATCACATGTTTCTCTATGTTACGTGGTTGCAGAACAATAGACATTAGATATAGACAAGGTTGAGATTCGAAAAGGTAACAAATTGCCATTCACCGTGTTTTGGAAATAGACTCTTTGTGCATATTAACTGACACATTTAACCTGCGGAACCTTTGCTTGGCCATTGTTGCGTCAGACTGTCCATCCCCAGGATCAACAATGGTAATAATGCATGTCTTCGCATTGCCCTCCAACATGTCCAATGCGATAGTACCTTGTTCGTGATCATTTTTGATACTTTTTAGCAAAATTTAATGTGGAGGTTAAATAATGCATGTCTTCCCATGTCATCAAATATGAAATTTTGGCAACGAAATTTGGGAGGGGATTCCCTCTCCAATGAGATGATTATAACCTTCGTCTTCAGCTCACAGCTCATCTGCAAGTTCTGTGCTAATTGCTGGCACAGTAAATCACATGCCCTGACCATGCTTGCCAGTGCCCCTTAGGTGTACCTAGGAGTACATGTACCTTGTTCTTGATCATATTTGATACTTTCTTTGCAAAATTTAACATGGAGGTTAAATAATGCATGTCTTCTCAGCTCCTGGATGATGTCCTCGGTGTTCAGGTTTTCCAATTGAGACATGGATGCAGATATTCTCGCTTGTGCATCCTAGGACATTGAGAAATGGGGGAACAATAATGAATCTAGTTAATATAACCATTGCTTGAAGTGCTGAAACTGATCGCACAGGTTCGGTTTGGTTGCGGCTGAGGTTCAGATTCCCCCCCCCCCCCCCCCCCCCCGATCATTGGTTTGGTTCAGGCTTAGAAGTGCATGTCCAATGTACATTGAAAAGCTACATGTAGGCTCTGGGGTATTTTAACAAATGTGTCAACCAGTCCAAGGGGGTAAAAAATGAAATTATGTTAAAACACTGGAAACTATGTACTGAAGTGATAGCATCAAAACTATTTGTATTTATGAGAAATGTAAAAGTCTCAGCTTAAATCTAACTCTAAACTTGTGAAACATTCATGGACATAACAACATTTATATAATGTACTACAAACCGTTTCTCAAAATGATGTTATTCAACTCATGCATTACCAACTACTTTAACAATGAATGTTAGTATTTAGAGCGTGGTGTACAGGATATTTTAGCCAAGATTTGAGTTTCTATCACAAAAAATGTTTTACATTGCTTCAAAGTTAAAAAATAGGGTATATTTGGTTTCACCATTAAAGTTTAAACAGCTAATGTAATATGAATGTGTAAATCAAAAGCTAGAAAATAACATTTGTTGAAATATAAACCATAAAATAGTCACAAATGAGAACAGATACGTACAAAGAAAATATTGACATGGGGTGACCCAATATTAATGCTTGATACCTACCTTAATCTCCTCTTCCAACTCCTCTTCCAACTCCTCTTCCAACTCCTCTTCCAACTCCTCTTCCAACTCCTCCTCCATTGTAGTCGGGTGAATGAGGTACTGGGTGTGTTGTTGTACCCATGGCATCTTTACAGGTAAGGCCCTTGCGTAGTACATAGTGGTGGAAACGGAGATCCGATATCTGTGGTCAAGCCATCCTTCTCTCTGAAGTGTTGATGATTACTAACCAGGCGCGATTCTACGGGGGGGGGGGGGGGGGTGCTGTAAAAAAAAAAAAATTTGTCTAGCCCCCCAAAAATAAATTCCGTAAAAAAGAATTGCATTAGCAAAAAGAAGGATTGTGATGCACATGCGAACGGTCTCCCCCTAAAGAAGAAATAGCCGTGACAAGGGTGCATTAGTTAATATAGTGTGAATGATTGTAGGATTATATTGGCGCTCCCCATTGAAAATATGGCTTGAGCTCCCCCCCCCCCCCAACCCCCCCCCCCCCCCCCCCCCCCGAACCCCCCGCTTGCAAGCTCCTGTTGTGCTTTCTAGAGCTGTCTTTGTGTCATTTTTGGAATTCAGCTGCTCCAGAATATCCTTCTCCACACTTGGCACTTGTAAGCGCCGGGGGAGTAATCGAACGCACTGGAGGTGACAGACGGAATGTTCCAATCCACAAGGTGAAGCCGAGTGGAATGGAACATTCCATCTGTCACCAATTACTCTGTCCATTGCATTTACCGCACCTTGGCGTTGGCCAGTTCGGCCGTTGTCACTGTGTTCTGTGCCGCGGTGATCTTTGCCAGGTCGCCCCTGGTGTCGTACATCTGCCTCTCCAGTTGGATATTGGTCTGCAGCAGGTCGCTGTTTTCCTGTTGCAGGCGGCAGGTGGTGGATGCCAGCTCATCCTCTCTCATCTTCTTGGGGCCTGAGTTTGACAATCGAGCGAGATTCAGAGATGGTCTGTTGTCACGGCCTGTGCCGCGGTGATCTGTCACAGTTTGCTTCATACAATATAAAACATCAAAATACACAATACAATTACAATGGCTATCAGGAACAACTAACATACGTACATGTACATGCATATACATGATTTTTAACATAAAATAGTTCGAATTTGGTGGCAAAAGTAAGCTCTGGCAATGAGATAAATGTGGCTAAAGATATGGCAGCTCTGACTTCCTCTGATTGGGCGGTCTATTGTCTTAAATCACCACAGCTTTTGCTGTTGGCCACGTCTTTTCCGCCACAGCTTTGATGGGCTCACCTCTGTCAAGGGCACAATAGTCTATCTTTTTCTTCGTCCTCAATTCCATCGGATTCTAATAAGGAAAGAAAGGAATTAAAAAACATTTACATTTTATTTTTTTCCTTTTCTAAAACATAGAAAATGCATACAGGGTTTTCAGCTTGTTAGGCCATCACATGAACATAACAGTAAATTGCAACAAAAATGCCCTTAAAGTATCTTACTATTTCTTAGAAGTAACCATATCCCAATAATGGTATAGATATTTTTGAAAATGGGCACATAATGCATATTTAGCATATAATCATTGGTTTTGAAGAGCGCCCCGAAGATGGTACCAGCCCCCCCCCCCCCATCCTATTTGATTTTACGGAGGCCAAGTGTCCGGTGAAAAAACGTGTCGACATTTCAGCACGGGTTTGCAAGTGCCCCTTTTTGGTGATGCCCCCCCAGTTTCAAACCCGTTCCGCCGCCGCTGAGTGGACGTGTTTGGGTTCAAAGGCTGTCCTGAATGAAAGACCTGCAACAGGAAGAGGCATTTTGTCCACTGTCAGTTCACTGTGGGATTCTTGGCACTGTCCATTCTTCCAGCCAAGGTTCTACTTCAAGATATTCGCAGCAGAGGACTCGGTCGGGATGAGAAGATTGAGAAGAACGTAAGATGCTAAGATGGTTAGTCTTTGGTTAGACTATAACTGCTGTCTCCTTTGAGCTGACTGATGTGAGACAGTCGTCCGCGTTAAAGTTCTTTGCACTGTTTTAACAGCTGTCTCTCCGAATTCTTCCCCATGATCTTCTGCAGTCTCCCTTAGTACGAACCCTGCACAGCTCGGTGAGGATGTAGCACCGAAGATGTGCAGCAGCATTTGATGTTCACTTGGCTGCTTTTGGTATATCATGGTCTGGCCACCAGAGAAATCGTAGAGCATTCTGATCCTTCTCCAGAACTCCAACTTGATTGAACATGGCCTCTATATAAATGCAACTAAGGCCACTTTCTTTGTAGCAAGAATGTTGGACTAAAATACCTTACTTAAGTGTAAATGATTAAAGTTCCCAGTGAAAGACGCCAAGGGGTGTGAGGATAGAGGATAGAGGTGTTAAAACCATAAGCGTAAAGACATACATGTATAGAAGTGTGTTATTGCTTGTAGTGTGCCTCCCTAATTGGTACTGTGGCCCCCCTAATGCCCGGAGCTGGTGACATTTAGTAAATCCCTGATGTCCTGGTTGATGATCCTGGAAAGCCACCTTGATTCTGCCTGTGGAATCTTCCCTGAAGACAGGTTCTCATTCAAGGAGGTGTTGAGAATACTCCTGGATAATCTTTAAGGACCAACAGTCTAAAGTCTTGTGATGACTTGTTTAAAGGCGACTTTTGTTATAGTGGAGTGTGAAATTTGGATTCAATGAAATACAGACTCATTGGGCATGCTTCTATCAGCCAAAGATAATTAGGACAAGGACATGTCCTGTTTGAGTATAGGGTTAGCTTGTAGCTTGCTTCATGATTGGATTCAAGATCGGGAGAATCATCAATTTCATCATCAGTTTAAATCCATAAGTCAACAATATCCATTAGGAGTACAACTTTCGGTAAGAAATTGTAAAGTCAATCTTCTTAATTTGATAAATGCATACAAAATTACCAACACTATGTGAAGTGGACTTTGGTCCTTGGTCATCTCACTGTCGTTGATCTGTTATTGATCCGTCCTTGATGTAGCGTTGATAATAGGATGCTAGGTTTTTGCTTGTCATATATATTATTTTTAATATATGACAACTACATGGTGTGTAAGTTACTAAAACATTCAACCAGTGACAAAAAAACATAATGAAAGTAAAGCATATTGTGAGATCACTCGTTAGGGTTGGTATGGTCACCGTCCATACATATTTTGGGATGCTTGGGAGTACTTCCTCTGTCGTACTACCAGATTTGGATTGTTATGACAAAATAATTAGGTATGCTTGCTTCTTTTTTCTCTGTCTGTGTTGTTTTCATTTTGACCATTTAATGCGACTTAAAAGGGCCCATGCAATGTAAGTTTGTTTTAATGCAGTCCTTTAAAATGTACCTTTGTGTCCCATTTCATCTGATATTCAATTTTCGTTTTGCCATTTTCAAGGGTATTTTGCTGCCTTTTTTTATTTTTATGCTAATGCCAATTTCCATATTCATGATCAAAAGTATGATGTCATTTAATTCAGGCAGAAACCTCTGTTACAGCCATTTCAGCACAGAAAGCTACCAAAATTTTGGATATTTCGCTGCTGTAAATTTTGTTTTCTTTGGTGATTCGTTTTTGTGTCGGTACATGCATGACAGTAAGCCAGTGAGCAACTTGTTCTCACTCCTGTTTTCAATTAGCAGATTGTTGGATTCACATTTGAGCGGTGTTTTTCCGAAAAGACATTACAGCAACACCGCCCTCATTTGTCTGGAAAAGCAGGGAAAACTTTAACTGTTTAAAGAAGTGCACGTCTGCATAAAATTAACCAAAAAGGGCCATTTTGAGAGGAATAAAAGGTTGCACAAGAAGTGTTCCTAAGAAAACTACATTTCTGTTATGGTCACTTTAAAAAAAAATAGTTAGAATAGTTAGAATCAACTGATAAGGGAACAATCACATGTATTTTGATATAAAATTGTATCCATGGGTGGATCCAGGAGGGGGTTGTGGGTTTAGCTGTTCTCATTGTCTTAGAACTTGTCTTAAAGTCTGTAACCTATCTTGTAGCATGTCCCATAAGTAGTTCATATAGCCTAAATCAACAGAATGAGAGTGAGTTTTCAGTGAAATAACACAAATGACTGTAAGGAATCAAGTTTACAATTTTTTTTTTTTGGGGGGGGGGGGAAGGGGGCATAAGTGAGTAACAGGATGTTTAAGATCAGTCCCCAATTTCACTACTGACATTGGAGATGCATGTTCATTTTAGTTGTTGTAAATGTAATATAATGAATGCAATGAATGTATAATAACATATAAAGAATACTATAATATTGAGCTTAATTGCCTAAAGTGATAAATGAGGAAAAATCCATTTTTTTAAAGAGCACCTGTTATGCATCTTGCAGTATAAGAGTTGTATATCAGTCTTAATTGTATTCAATTGTAGCAATGCGAGTGCACTAGCAATAGTTAACTAGCTCTGGCCATCTTGCAAGAAAGTCTTGCATGAAATCTATTAACATTATCAAAATGATCCCTGCCAGCTTAAAAATGTGACTCCCATAAATGCGACGCTGGTGGCACATGTGGAACACCATACTTTAGATTTATACCTAGATTTGTAGCGATTTGTGGTAAATGCCACTTGACTAAGCACATATTTTGCCTGCATGTACATTTTTTTCATAAAATTCTGAATTGTTACCAACAGTTTTGTTTGCTATTTTATTTTGTAAATTAAAGTTATATTTTGTGGGAAACTTGGGGGCTTTATTTTGGTCAAGTGACATGTAGATGCTCCTGCCATAGCTTAAAAATGGTTGTTAGTGGCACAAGTTCTGAACTTGTACCTAATACCAGAGCATGTATCAAGTAATTACTGTCGCATTAGACATTGATGATTTAGTCTACTAAGGAGCAGATGGCTCAAATTACTCCAATTGTATTTGTAAGTCAATGCAGTGAGTCGCCCACAAGAAATATGGGTGTCTTTCAAAAAATATTTTCTGAACAGAATTGTTTAGTTCTATCCACCTTTCATAACTGTCGAGTGCTTTTACCCATTAAATGTAGGTCAAAGCAATGTGATAATTCTCTGAATAAACAAACGCATTTGTAACTTAAATGTTTGAATTCCAGGTCATAGCTGAAAACCCTTCAAATTATACTGAAAATAAAATGCTACCACAATAGAATTTTTTTATAAACTGTACTAAAATATGTATATATAATAAATTCCCCAACAGTCAAACTTATTTGAATATATTGTCCATGTATTTGTCCATTTTATATTGCCAAAGTGAATAAAAAGACAGAATGTAAATGTACAATGAAGTCTTACATTAAACTAAAATGTCTTGGATGTACACAAAACTTGTTACTTTAGTTTTTGTCCATTTATTACCAAAGGTTTAGTTGATTTTGGCCATTTATTAGCCTTTGGCTCAGTAAAAAACATTGGATTGAACTCTGTCATTAATACTGTTTATTTTTATTAAGGCCAAACAAAAAGAATGGTGTGTTTACGGTAACCCGTCCGACCTGGAATTTTTCGGCCAAATTGGCGACCTCAAACTCTTTTTTGCCATTTTGAAGGTTGACATTGATCATTTTAAATAAACAAATTTCAAACATTTCAAGTAATTTTAATTATTTGCCACGAACATAGACCATTTTCCACTCTTGAAACTGACCATGATTTGACATAAACATATATCTGTGTTAAACGTGCGAAAATTGCAACGATCTCAAAACTTGAATTCTCAAACTACATGAAGTGCGATTATTTTTGCACAAACGCATCGGGGTGAACTGGTGCGCCTGGCCGACAGTATGAAATAATTTGGAATGAAATGTATTGAATGAATATCTTGAATGTTTGAATAATGTTTTTATACAAATATTTTGCGAAAGAACAGGCATGAGTCTGCACAACTTAAATAAAAAAAAATTACAAAATAAAATTATTTCTCTACCTACCTACCTGGATTTTTCTTTAGACTGTTACCGTAAACACACCATTTTGTTTGTTTGGCCTAAGTTATAACATTATATTTGGTATTCAGGTTTCTTCTAAATGAGAAACAATTGATGAAAAATGTGTAAAACAAAGATTGGTTTAGAATTTGGACATGTATCAATGCTTTTGTTTTTAAGATGTAAAATGATATATGCATGGTACAAGTTTTCTTTTAAAATGAATGACAACCGGGAAAATTGTGTAAAAAAGAAGTTTTGAACTCTGACATGTATCAATAGTTTTAGTTTTTAACATAATCTGTATACGGTATTCAGGTTTTCTTCTAAATGAGGAACAAGTGACGAAAATTGTGTAAAAAATGTCATCTCACTTTAACTACACAACCTGTCATGTAGCACATGTAGTGAGAAACTTTTTTTTTTTTTTTAAACTTTGAATATTAACATGTAATTAGAAATGTAATATTGGAAATTAAGATAAACAGAAAGCGTAGTTTTTAAGTCAGATTATGAATTATTTGCAATGAATGTCAGGCAGCATTTTCAGTGTAAGTTAATAAAATATCAATGACAACTTAAGATGGCCTTTTCTGTTTGTTCATTCACACTTTTGTTGCATTGAAGTAAATAATAAGATATTAACAAAATCTAATGGAGTCCCCTATATCCCTCATCCAATTTGCGACATGGCTATAGTCTGGCCCATGCTGGGGGAAAATTGTTGTGGATTTGTGGTGCTGTCCCCCCCCCCCCCCCCCCCACCACTACCAGGATGAAAAAATCCAAGTTATTGGAACCAGTGGTGCATCCATTGACAATTTTTTGAGCCCCTCCTCCCCCAAGCCAAACCCTAGCTGGATGTGCCATTGATAGGAGCTAGTATTAGTAAAGCATACTCGCCTTTGATATTCTCCGGGGAGGGGTTGAGTTTGCTCCTTGACCCCCCCTCCCCCCCCCCCCTTAGTGCGTTACCGCCCCGTATATACTATTTATCTTATTTGATGCCTTAAGATTTGTGTGTGTGGTCTTAAGTTCTTTCAGGAAAAGGGTTTTTTTTGTAAATGGTGTAACAAGTTTAAGGGTGCACACCGGTAAATTTAGCTTAAACCGATCCGCCCAGCCCATGAATAAAAGCTATCCAAATATTCTATATATTAAGAGAGTTCTGAGACAGCCATAAAACTTGGGAATTGAAGAGATATGGCATTGAACCTCTGGTCCGGACTTAATTGGGGCTTCCAATTCTAAGCATTTTGAATGCAACTGGGCTCGAAGTGGCGCAATTTTCCATGTTGTGGAGGGATCGTTTTCAAGATAGCAACTTTTCCGCTTTTGGAAAAATTGGAGGAGTCGTCTTTTGTGCGCTCGTACCCCCGCCCTGCAAACAGGTCTTTTCGCAGGGCGGGGGTACAAGCAAACTTCTTTTGGTGAACATTTTCGAAAATTCAAAGCTCAACCCACAAAAAAATTAAAAGAAAACGAAAGATGACATGTTGATTATCAGTTTTCTATGCAGCTGAAATACCTGTGAAAGTTTTGAGTATTTAAAAAAAATAATTTTGAAGTATGGCCATTTAGCACTGGTGTCTATAGGAATTTGAATACTTTCATGGGTGTATACACCCTTTTTTTTTTTGCCTTGAAAATTGGCCGTGCTTTCTCTAGAGGGCGCAACAACACAAGAGCAACGCGAATAACGCGCATCTTGTCATTTCGCACTCGCACACGTGGCCGCGCCCGACGGTGCGGCGTGCTCTCCGTCAGAAATTTCGGCAAGAAATCGTTTCCAATTGCCTGAAGTTAAACGGAGTTAGATAACTGGGGTCATTAACAACTTTCGAGTACGAATATCAGGCGCGGATCCAGGATTTTTTTAGACGGGGGGCACACTGTTGGAGCAAAATTATTTGCTCCGAGAACTAATGCGAGCGCGGAGCGCGAAGCCCTTACGGCGTGGGGTCCGGGGCCCGCTTAAGGGGCCCAAAAAAATTGGATTCTAGATGCTCTGTGGTGCAATCTGAGGCGATTCCTGGCTCCTTTCCCCTGAATTAGTTGAGCAAAAGTGTTTAAGATTTTAAGGATTTTTTTTAAAACATACTCTTACTTTTACAATTTTTAAGTTACTGTGTGCTTGAAAGTCGAAAATCATTTTACGTCTTTATATTTTCTTGCTTTTTATTTTGGAAAAGGAATTGTATTGACTTCGTTTTGTAAACTGCTGCAACGGTGCGTTGTGGCATTTGCTCCGAGGACTAATGCGAGGGCGGATCACGCCTGTCTTACGGCGTGGGGTCCGGGGCCCGCTTAAGGGCCCCGGAAAATTTAGAATTCTAGATGCTCTGTGGTGTATTCTGAGGGGATTCCCTTTTCCCCGGAGTTATTTGAGCAAAACGTTTTAAGATTATAAGGATGTTTTTCATTGGTTTATAATATACTCTTGCGTTTACAAGCCTTTTCAGTTTCTTCTGTTCTTCACTTGTATAACCAAACATTTTTGTCTGCATAGTTATTTTCCGTGCTTATCTTTGAAAAGGAATTGTATCTTGCAAGGATGAGTATAGGGCATCTTTCCGAAGACCAATGCGGAGCGCGAACATCTTTCGGCGTGGGGTCCGGGGCCCGCTTAAGGGCCCAGGAAATTTTGGATTCTAGATGCTCTGTGGTGCAATCTGAGGCAATTCCCCGGAGTTATTTGAGTAAATTGTTTTAAGATTATAAGATTTTTTTTCATTGATTAAAATATTCTCTTGCTTTTACAAGCCTTCTCAGTTTCTTATCACTTGATACCATGTATTTTCGTCTGCATGTGTCTTCGTGCATTATATTTTTGAAAAAGGAATTGTAAAAACTTAGTTTGTAAACTGGTGTAAGGATGCTTTCTAATGTTTTGTTTCAAGTTGAAACTTTCAGTTTATCAACAAGAAGAAACCGCTGGAACATGTTAATTGAATTC
The DNA here is from genome assembly GCF_015706575.1 of Patiria miniata. NCBI lineage: Eukaryota > Metazoa > Echinodermata > Asteroidea > Valvatida > Asterinidae > Patiria > Patiria miniata. Next base: position 8,896,444 of record NW_024037047.1, read on the forward strand.
AAGTTTAAAATTAGTGTAATTTAATCAAACTAAAACAGAGGAGCAATTAGCCTGCATTGTAACTTCACAGCTCAGTTTTATCTCATGACTACAGAAATTAATCATACGGTCATCCAAGTTTCTCCCTCTTTTTTTGCATAATGTAAAATGCCAAAACATTTTAAAGAAATTTCAATTTCAAGAATTTCAATTTCAAGAATAGGGCCTATTACACGTGCATGTTTTTGTAAATAAACCATCGGCAGATCGGCGGCGCAGTAAGACAAATTGTGTGAGACACTGCGTCTGGTCTTTACATTATAATAGACATCGGGTCTTTCGGCGCCATGATTGCAATTTCCACATGGTACAATTTTGAAGGTGGATTCGTCATTTAGTTATGTAAAAAAAAATTACAGTAAATAATTGTTGATGATAACGTACGTTGAGAAATAAACATCGGGAATAGGTGTATACCTCCCGGTCCGGCACGGATGCCGGCCCGCGTCGCCACCGGCGAACTACGATCAAATTAATCTCGCTTGCAATTCAAAAAGCAACACACTTGCGTTCTGTCTAGCTTGCAAGAGCATGTCTCGAGTGCTAAAACTTGCCTTTGGGCAATAACTGCTGATTGTTTTCGTCCTCAGACAAAAAGATCTCTTTTATGTACCAAACTTATCAGATTTGTATTTTCTGCAACGCGTTGTAACGTCAAAACCCAACTTTTGGATCTCAACTTTCTTCGTTAGAAAAAACGTTTTATGGACGGATCCATGACCTTCAGGGGTGTTACAATTGTTTTCAGGGTTTTACATCGTTTCTCGAATAAAGTCTTGACGAAAATTATATGATGACGTGACGTTGAAGAAGTCAATTTAAAACAAGGACATGTTTTGGACTCCGTGAAAAAAGTATAATTTGTAATTCAAAAGCATGTGGAACTGCTGGCAAATTGTTCTTACTAAAACACACCCTTGATCAATGGTGTGGTCCAAAGAGCACTGCGGAACGTGTGTTTGTCGCGCACATAAAGCTGCATGTTCGTAGAGAATAAATCGTGTACGTTCGTATGAATCGCATGTAATAACGGTATATGCAGGGTAATACGTACGTACATGTACGTACGTACGGGGTACGTACGATGGGATCGCGGTTTATTTCGAAGCTTTTCGAGTCGAGTACGCAATGTTTGCAGGCTCATGTTTAATATCGGCGCCGGTATTTTTGTAAGGAGGTTCCCTTCTCCTTCCCTCACCTCCCCTCTTTTTCCCCCTTCTATTCCTTTTTTTTTTTTTTGGGACTCAAATTTGACGGGGGGCACGTGCCCCCGCGGCCCTCCCCTGGATCCGCGCCTGAATATGGTGAGGCTGTACGAATATGGTGAGAAAATATTAATTTGGTTTTGTTTGTTACTTGTTCAGCCAGTTGCTCAGTCATGACATGTCTATCCCATATGCCGCGGTATTGCTGCGCTGTCTGGCCACACGCCAGGCTCTCCCCACTACATGCACTACTGTACTGAGGAGTTTGTCAAAAAATACGCAAATTTTCTTACTGGCTCGTGGCTGTACTTTTTTCTATATGATGTCTCAGCTGTTCTCTTCTGGAATGCTTCTACAAACTAAAATTGATTTGCCCTAGTCCCATAATGTGACTAAAATACTGGACTCCTCGTATATCAGTCACAGAGCCACGTACGCCCATGGGCATCGCGAGGGGGGGGGGGGCAAAAAAAAAAAAAAAAAAGAAAAGAAAAGAAAAAGAGGTGCGAAGTCATAGTGGTGTAAATTTAACGAGGTTGGGGGGGGGGGCAAAATGTCCCTCCCCCCTCTAAAACTGATAAATCAAGAATTTGTTGAGAAATAATAGACTTTTTGGGGGAAAATATGTTTTGCCCCCCTCTAGAAAAAATCCTGGCGACGCCCATGCGTACGGCCTGTGAGCAGAGCCTCCCATTGCTAGGGGAGCAGAAAATTTATTAAAGATCGAAATTATTTTGTGAGCCGAAAATCAACCCAGGTATAGTTAGTATGACTGCTAAATAGCACAAAATCGTTAAATTTTGTACCTTCAGAGGTCTTGTTATCCAAAAATCATGGTAATTTGTCAAAGAATGCAGACGGTTTTGAACAAGCATTGTGTCTCTGCTATACCAGATTGTTTCCCGGCCACCCTAATTATAGTCAAAAAGGCCAAAGGGGTCAAGGAACCAGACAAGAGCTTTAATCATCTACTGAGCGTGGGTCAACTTTGGCAAAGCGCACCGCGCCTGTTACCTGTCATTCCAAAATCTTTGAAGCCCTCCGCAGTGAAGCGCACCCTCTTGTGTGCGCTCTTCATATGGAGAAGTAGGGAGCATTTGCTCATTCGCCACTAGTGCAGCTCTGTTTACGTGGGAAGACTGGCTCATGTCTAGGCGCTCTCAGCAAACTTTCGTTAATACGCGGAAAGTATGTTGGTTAAACTTACTTCCTCGCATCGAATCACAAAATATAGGTTTTCCTCTTTCAAATGAATATAATTTCTTCATGGTTAAAGGCGAATAATTATGTGCACTTTTTCATTGAAAAACGGGTAACTCAGTGAAAATTTCGCATTTCCTATGGAGGTCACGGCACATTTCCCCGATTTTTGAGGGTGCGGGTTTACTTCTTCGAACAGCACACGTGTGAACTCGGTCGCATACAATTACCTCGCACGGTTTATGAAAGATAACACAACAAGCTTTCCATTCATGTAACAACCGTTTTGATTGGTTGAGAAGAACAAGGGGCACTTTTCTTGTCAAATCAGGCATTGCTTATGTTGCGAGGATCGACCTGCTGTTTATGTAAAGTCCGGTCAACGCAGTGGGGCTGTGCAGGTCGCCGGGTCAATGCACTGTTGTGTGTGACCGCAGAGCATGCAGGGCTTTGATTTTCTGCACATATGGGTGGCAAAGTTCTCCATATGCATCCGCGGCCGTGTACTGCATCCGGGCACTTCACAGAGCGCCAAGGATTTGGGAATGACAGGCAACAGCCACGGTGTGCTTTGCCAACGTTGACGCGCGCTCAGTAAATGACTAAAGCTCTTGTTTGGTTTCCTGACCCCTGTGGCCTCTTGACTATTATTAGGGTGGCCGGGAAACAGTCTGGTAAATATCAGAGACGCCATGCTTGCTCAAAACCGTCCTTGACGAATTACCATGATTTTTGGATAACTAGACCTCTGAAGGTACCGAATTCAACAATTTTGTCGCTCCCCCAATCTCTGCAACCTCATAAAAAGTTGTCTTAATTATACTCTCTTTTTACTGACCCTACTTTTTTTTATATTTAGAACAGTTCATTGAAAGAAAAATCGGTTTTCTGGTACAACTATAGAATACAGGGCCACTCCATTCTATATCCGCGAATACATGGCTGCGGTAAATGCAGTGGACAGAGTAATTGGTGACAGATGGAATGTTCCATTCCACCCGGCTTCACCTTGTGGAATGGAACAGTCCGTCTGTCAACTCCAGTGCGTTCGATTACTTCCCCCGCGCTTACTCGTGCAAGTGCGACAGCGTTAGATTTACCTCTCACATGACTTCTCCCGCTTAGTCGAGCCTGGCCCAAGTAACCGACTGGCCGAGCCGGTTACTTGGGTAAGTATCCCATAAGGCCATGCGACGTCCGGCAGGCACCTCATCAGGCCGTATCCAAAAACGGGCTTCCACGGAGCATAGAGCTACAAACACTATATAGCTCTATGCGTCCCCGCGTATTTTCACTGGGCATGGACGTGCTTTACAGTTAATTGATTTGAATGTAGCGTGGGAAAACTGTTGCAACCTGACGCCACTTCTGCAATTGTGTAAAAAGTCTATGGAGAGTCAAAAAATTTTCCTCACAAAATTGGAAATATTTCTCAGTCCCAGATTCATGTCTTATCATTTTTGCAATGAATGACCTTCATTGAGAGGATATATGAAGAAGATTTAATGGGGGGGGGGGCAAAAATGTCCCTACCCCCCACTAAAACCATGAAAAATGATAAATCGAGAAAATGTTGGGAAAAACATGAATTTTTTGGAAAATATGTTTTGCCGCCCTCGAGAAAAAATCCTGGCGATGCCCATATTTCCAGCTCTTGCACGAAACTTTACCCGAAACCGTTTATTTAGCTTCACTGCGCGTGTCTGTCATTACGCGAGGAGCCAGGCGCGAGTAAACTGGGGGAAGTAATCGAACGCACTCCTCATAAAATCATTCTTACCATTGCACTCATAAAAAATCTTTCTTTGTTTTTTTTGTATTCCAACGGCTGAACTACGAGCAGTCACTTATTCCATTCCACCCGGCTTCGCCTTGTGGAATGGAATATTCCGTCTGTCACCTCATGAAATTATTCTTACCATTGCACTCGTTAACATTCGTTACTTGTATTTTGGTATCCCAACAGCTTCACATCGAGCAAATCCAAAAGGAAATGGATGAGCACCAACAAAAAATGGAAACGATAAAAGAAAAAATAAACAGGTACCTTAGTGAAAAAATCGTGACAAGGTGGACAAAAGCACAATTTTTTCACCAAAGCATCTCTCTTTTCGAAGAAAAGACGGACGCAAGAAATTGGATGATTAAAAGGTCAATTTATGACTTCATAATGACGTCATCAGCTAATTAAAGCCATTCCTCTGGCGAGAGGACCATCAAGCTTCTTTTATAACCCTTAAACGCTCCATCTCAACTCAGTACTGGCTACGATTCTCTGACCCAGAGGTATAGAAACCATCTTCAAAGTAGATGGTATTACCCAGGAAGGTAAACCCATTGCATTTTCCTCAAAAAGCCTATAGATCCTGTTCCAGAGCACATTCTTCAATATCGAGAGGAAGCTGTGGCACTGCTGCAGCTTTATTCGGCTGCAACTTCATTGTTGTCACTGACCATTACAACCATTGGTTACAATTTGGTGAAAAATCCTAGCCAGTGCACCACCTCGCTTGTAGCGTCTTAAGCTACAAGGATACGACTTCAACGATGTCTACAAACCTGGTCCTACGATGGTGATCGCAGATGCACCCGACAGATTGCCCAACTCTCCAAGCTCGACAACGTAACGTGATGAATCTGTAACTTAGATACACTGAGATGGTCATCCGACTGTAACTTATGTTATGTTTTTTGTCTGCCTATCTTTGGAATAAGTTTAAACATTTAAGATACCAATAATCAATTACAAAAAACTCTCTTGGCATAGAATTTGAACCATTCTCTCTGACTTAAGAACAAAAACTCACATTGCCACTTATGGTTCGCATGTTAAAACAAGGTGCCAAAATGATCACCCCAAATCCATGATTTTAGCACCTTTTTTTTTACCAAAAAAGGCTTTTTTGGCCCAAAACAACATCCGGTACTACATTACATCCCACTGACATACCACTCTAATGAAAGATCTTGTTGTTCCCTTTAATTTGATACCACATTTGTTGTTGTGATGTTTGTAGTTCTGAAGATATTATCAATTTTGTTTATGTAATAGTTAGCTGATGACGTCATAATGAAGTCATACATGTACATGTCCTTCCCATCATCCAATTTTTTGCGTCCATCTTTTTTTTCGAAAATGTATACCATGGAGATACTTTGTTGAAAAAATGGTGCTTTTGTCCACCGTGTCACGATCCTTGGCATTATTATGCCCCGCCGGCGAAGCCGAAGGGGCATACTGTTTCCACCTTGTCCGTCCGTCCGTGTGTGTGCGGGGGGGGGGGGGGTGACTACAAATTTGTATCCTTGTGGAGACACACACACAATAGGGAACAAAACATTGTAAAGGTCTCCACAGGGCAATTTCTATAGATGAATAGGTCTCCACAAGGTTTTCACGAAATAGATATATGGGTTTTACTCAAAAAATAGGAATTTCCAAGGTGGGTTGATTTGTCGCAAATGGAAGAGTTTTAGAAAAGGGATATTAAGTCCAAATTTCAGCCAAGGAAGCTAATTCTGGTTAAAATAAGAGCATTTTGAAACTTCACTTTCAAAATTGAACACTTTACTACACGAGAACAAAGGAACGTCTCCTATACAAATTTGCGAGTGTGTGTGTGTGTGTGCATGTGCATACAAATGGTTCCACATCGGAATCTGGATTGTCCATGTATGTCTTGAACCTTGATACAATGTAGCTTGCTAGTATAACTTACATGTGTAAGTTTGGACCCCATAAGACAGGCCAAGGTCATTAGGATTAAAACAATAGGATTTTATTTCATTTGATTTTTTTTAATAGTTTTTTCTTAATTTTTTTTTTTTACGAAACCAGTGTATGTACATGTGGCTTGCTAGTATAACTTATAAGTTTGGACCCCACAAGACAAAGGCCAAGGTCATTAGAATTGAAACAAAAGGATTTTATTTTGTTTTATTATTTTCATTTCCCCCCCACCAAACCAATATACATGTGCAAATGTAATCACTCACTCAAATATTAGGGGCCTGTACACTGTCTATGCATGTACATGTTTTGTGTATAATCAATGTGGCTTCTTCACCTTTTTTCTTGGACAGCCATATTTTTAATTGAAACAACAGAAAACAAATACATGTACATGTACATGTATCCAAAACTTGAGACTTGCATCGTAGTACATGTATATGTATCCAAAACTTGAGACTTGCATCGTAGTACATGTACATGTTTATGCAGCTCTGTAGGTTGTTTTTAGGATTTTGAGTCACTTTAGGATCCCATAGGCCAACTGTTCGCATTATTAAAACCCAAAGAAATAATGTCGTGATGATAACTCAAGCTTATTCAAATAAGTATATATTCTTTTGATTATTTAAGAATTCTTATTTTCATGTAGGCCTTGTAAATGCTCAAAGGATTACGCTAAAAGGATTTGCCTTTGAGAAAGGTCTTGCTTTAGACTGAAAATATTCTGTCGCTAAAAACAAAAATTCATTATGGGATCATAGCCTAAAGAAAACAATAACGATGTTGAACGTTCCATGTGACCCAGTTAATGTTAATAATAGAGTGGTGCTATGTGATGGAAATAGGCATGGTTGCGGGGCATTTGTGTTTTTTAACACTACTTTTCTTGTTGTCACTAAGGTACATGTCACTGGTGACGTCACAGGATCTGAAACTTTTGAAGGAGAGACATCTCAAAGATTCCAAGGTGGGGTGTAGAGGGTAAGGGCATTTTCGACTGTTTGCCAGTAATTCATGTACATCACTATTTGTCCAAGCAAAGACTCTAATTCAAACAACATCGTGTAATGATGACGTCATGATGACGTCATCAGGTGTTTATTTATAGGCAATTAAATTGTGACACTTTTAATATTTAGAAATGCATAAGAAGTCAACCGTACGCGTCCGCAGCATTCTGTTGCCGGCAAGTGGTAGAGTAGGTTGAGGTCTTTATTTCATTCAGTGTGCGTGCAATCACGTGACCCTTGCTTCCGGTCGAAAAAGGCCAAAACCGGAAGTGGCTTATTTTTTAAAAGCGGTAATAGGTATGAACTTGCTTTTAACGGTGTTAGTCACTTGGCTGATAGTATTCTGCAAATCATCTACCGATGACGTCATGCAATCTTCGAGCGCCCTCTAGCGACAGGTTGAAAAAAAATTTAAATGTATTTTGAATAGATGTCTGAGGTGAAGTTTGTCAGAATCACCTTAATATTGGTGTATATGATGACCTTGACCCACTTAAGACGTGTGCGTAGTTTTAGGCGAATGACGTCATCAGACCGGAAGTTATAATAAAAAGACTCTTTTTCATTTGAAAATTCCTGAAAAATCAACCATGGCAGTTATATTAGTTTTTACTTCAATTGTCGATTCAAGGGTAGGTCTAAAATATTTCAAAGCTTCGAGGCAATAAGCGAACTCGGACATGCCCTGCGTACGCTTAAAAGTTCAGGTTGACAATACATCTGCTTTAAAATATGCACAGGACGTCCACAATGTATATGTACATGCACGAACGTTGTACATACGCACATACATCGTATGTCAGTCAGCCCGCAGAGCACGTGTTGCTGAGGTCAAATCCTGTCCACAGTGACCGTTTTAGCCGATTCCGCCTAACTTTGACAGATTTTATGTTCATGCATGCGCATAGTCAGGGACTTATAATTGATAAAAAAATCATTCTGCAGAAAAGCCCTATGTTACGTATTTAAAGGTGCAGTTTTTCTGCAGTGGGATTTTCCACAAGTCTTTTCCTATACAACACTGATATCTTACTGAGTTGTTCTGAACTTCGGCCAAGAATTACTATGAGAAGGACAGAGAAATCATATTTTTTCGCGCTGTCATTTGATTCAAAATATTCCCAAGAGTCAGAATATCAAGTACTATTTTCTGAAAATGTTTCAGTTCAAAAGCAAATCACATATTTAAAGGTGCAGTTTTTCTGCAGTGGGATTTTTGAGCCCATTGACTTTGAATTTCATCTAAAAATATGCGGACTTTGGATAACTGTGCGCTGAATTACCCCAAGCTAGACTTGCCCTAAATTAAATAGCTGGGAAAAGTGTCACGATATAAATAACACTATTTTCTACTCACAATATTAGTTGTGGAGACAGCAAATGGCAAGTGAAGTGCGCCGCACCTGCGGCGTACACGTAACCAAGCTCCTTAGCAACTTTAAGATACGCGCTATAAATTTGGCTTCAGTAAGCGCCCAACTATGCGGTTTGTGCATGCAGTGTAATGCCAATGCGCCCAATTCCGCACCGCACACTAAAAGAGCCCAACGCGCAACAGCGCTTTCACTGGTACCCTGTACTGCCAAGCACTCATGCTTGCGCACTATGTACATTTTATGTGCGCAGCTAAAAATTTTTAAAAAGGGTTACATTAATAGTCACTAGAGTCATGTTTCTCCAATGTCCTAGGGTATAGCCAGTGTCACTGAATGACTTGCCACCGAAGGACCACTCGCCCCTGCAGGCCTCCCAGGAAGATTGCGTGCATGAGTGACGTGGAGGACTTCAGCGGGAGCTTATGGAACACAGCCTCAGCTGTGCACAGGCCCGTCACCAAGGGGGGGGGGGGGGGGGGGGGGGGGGGGGCTGGTGGGGCCGGCCCCCCTCGGCGAGCAATTGGCCCCCCAACGGTGGCCCCCCTTGTTGGTACTATTTGGCCCCTCCTGATGCTCGGGGCTTGCGACGGGCCTGGCTGTGCACAAAACATACAGGTTAGTAATCATCTCATTGGAGAGGGCATCCCCTGCCCAAATTTCTGGGTCAAAATTTTATATTTCACAAGTTCCTCATTCAAATGCCACCTACATAAACATGCACCGAAGCAACAAACCTCAACCAGTTAACTTCAAATGGTTGTTGACATGTACTACTACATGTTGACATGTACTACTACATGTTGACATGTACTACTACAGATAATGAATGTTAGTAAGTGCAATGGTAAGATTAATTTCATGAGGTGAAATGAAATGTTCCATTCCACGAGGCGAAAATTTTACCTCCGAATGAAATTATTCTTTCCATTGCACGAATGTGAAACATTCATTATTTGTTTTATATAACACCTGAATAAATCCTCTTCATCTGATTGGTTGACTTTTAATAGCCAATTTATTCAAGTTAACAACTGTTTAAAAGTTCGACAAGTTCAGAGCTGTCCCATTTAACTGATGTAAAAGGTTGAGAACTATCATATTCATTTTATCTCGATTTAAAACTATTCCACAAGTTTAGAAGTGTTATTACCAATTCATGCAAGGCAAGTTAAAAGCTGTTCCACAAGTGCAAAACTTGAACAGTGCAACAAGTTCAGAACTTTTACATCCAATTTATGTAAGTTAAAAGCTGTTCCGCAGTGCCACCATTCGCAGCAGTCAAACCGTGCAATGGAAGTTCTATTCACCATGCAATAGAACCTTCATTGCACTGTGTGCTGCGTGCCGCGTGTGCGCCGTGCGTTGAGACAAATAATTCAATGACATGTGATCAATGATCCACCAATCAGATGACAGGGATTTATTCAGGTGTTTTATAAAGAGAGACAATTAATGGAGGTGGCAGTGACTAATTAATTACTTGTGTAAATAATTGTAATTTATTAGATACTATTATGAATATTATTATTTGCATTTGCAACTGTATACCTTTTACCGACATGAAATAAATGTTGAACAATGAGATTTATAGTTAACAAGGGGTAAATTAAGCTTCAAAATCAAACAAGCCCAATGATATGTCCCACAGTGACCAAAGAATGGCCCAGCAGGGGTTGGTCACAATAGTAAAGTTCCCCATTCCTCAATGCCCCATGCGCACGTAAAAAAAACAAGGTAACACTCATCGCTAAGAGAAGGAGTTTGCCCGGTGTTTTTGGCAGTGGCTGCTTAATGCGTTGCAGCAGCTTGTGAACTTTTTTTTCTTGAAGAGGTAGAAGAAGACAAAATCGACCGCGAGAAAAGGCAACACACGCGAACCGCAGATAAATTGTTTTTATATATCTTGTATGATTTCCTGTAAAATATTGTGCAGGGATGCTGAGCAAGAGCTTGCGACCAATATCCGCCGTCTGCAAATTGAACAGTGAGCTTCTTAAAACTAACCAAAAGATGGAGAGGCAGCTTGGCGACACCAGAGCCAACCTGGCTGCCTCCAGGCAAGAGTGCAGCGGCCTGAAGCAATCCATTGCACAGGTGACCGCGGCACAGGCTGGCATCACGGCCGAACTATCCCCCGCTAAAACCATGAAAAATGATAAATCGAGAATATTTTGAGAAAAACAGGAATTTTTTGGGAAAATATGTTTTGCTCCCCTCTAGAAAGAAATCCTGGCTATGCCCATATTTCCAGCTCTTGTACAAAACTTTACCCGAAACCGTTTATTTAGCTTCACTGTGCATGTCTGTCATTATGCGAGGAGCCAGGCGCGAGTAAGCTGGGGGAAGTTATCGAACGCACTCCTCATAAAATTATTCTTACCAAAAAAGGATAATTTACATCTTGTAAAATTTTTAAATCCTGCCCAGGTTCCAATCTGAAGTCCATCCAGATGATCCTTAATAAGACAGCAGACGGTACAGGCATAGACTCCAACACCCTGGCCTTACAGATGAAGGGCCATCCTGAGCTGAGGGACAAGCTTCATGTCGTCACCTCTTGAGGGCCTTTGCCTGTCTACCCTGGGGTGGTCAACTCAGAATTACCTGGTAGGTACAGTGGACTCTCTGCCCAAAAACTCTTCCTTTTAAGGAAAAAGGTTAGATGGAACTCTTGAACGCATTGTCGCCCAACACCTTGTGCTGATGTTAAGATATTGGATGATCGTAGTGCAGTGTTTATACAGCACTCTTATACCACACTCTTGGATTGCTCACACTTATTACCCCTGTTCATCAGGCCATGAGAACACTTTCCTGCTGAAGCTCGAGATCAGCAGTATATGGTCTGCACCCCCCATATATACTCAATGGAGAGAGGTAATTGTAGTAATGTATCTTGCCCAAGAACAACAGCGACGTGTCCCCTGTCAAGGTTGACCCAACATGACATCATGCATGAGTCAAACATGGGAACCTTTTGACCACAGGATTCCCCCCGATTTTTAAACACTGTATACTCAGTGTGTTACCTCCTGAGTAAAAGTTGGAAAAAAACCTCCATCTTATGCAAAATTCCATCTTATGTATGCGATACTCGCTGCTATGTACATCATATCCCCTTAGATCGGTGGATGAGTGGTAAGACATCTGCACTAGAAAGCAGGAGGTCGTGGGTTCGAGTCCCACCCGAGTAATTTTTTCCAACTTTCACTCAGGAGGTAACACACTGACCATTTATACTGTCCGTTTATATGTACAGTTAATACATCGGTGAAGGGCAAAACCTAATTGATTTACATCACCCCGACGCAAAATTCTATCTTATGAATACTGCATCAAATAAGTCATACATCTTTTGCATAAAAACATTTGTTGTGTGGGAGAGGGAAGTACCTCAGACAGTCAGACCACCATTTAAACAGAAGATCTGACCTGACACGTGTACATGAGGACATACAAGGGCCTCATGATTCTGACATTTAGTATGCCTGTACAAATTTTAATAATGTTGAACCCTGCGTCATAGGTCAATCTAACAATCTACGCACTAACCAGCTGACAATCTACGCCCTTGCCAGTATCAGACTTTAAACGGCCAGCAAGAACCTGCCGTTTTGAGTCTGTGTTTAGATTAACCACCATTTTGCTCGTCTCATTTTGAATATTCTTTGGGGTCTTTTTTCCTCAGAGGATCTCAAGACATCTATCACCAGGCATCTTCTCAACATGCATCTCGACCCCAAATGGCAAGCTCAACTGAACCAATACATGGTGTCCAAATTTGTGCCGGTTACGCTGGATCAGAACAAAGGTTTGTTAAAATAAACAAACAAATGTCCCGATAAACCAAAAAGGGAAACCGACGATTATTTCATTATAAAATATATTGCATTATTACAATAAAACAATTGTAACAAAATAAGCAGAGACAATGCTATATTTTAAAAAATAATAATAAATCGTTGTTGAAATCAGTACTCATAAATTGTAACTTGTCATGATGCAATTTTGTGCTCTAAATTAATAATGAAAGATACATATTTTATAATGTAAACATGTTTTTTATTTTTTTTTATTTTACTGAAACCAAAGAGACTATTTGTCAATGTTCAAGTTATTGTCACATCTTGCTGTGTGCAATGAGTTCGTTAGCAGGGCTCAAGTTTTGTGTGAAAACAGTACCTGAAAGTATTGTTTACTGGACCAATGTTCATTGGCAGTTAAAATTGAAACACTGTTACTTAGAGCCATGTGAATCATTTGCAGTTACCGGGAGAAGCATTGATTTAATGACAAAACTCTGCTCAAAGTCAAGATAGGAGTGGTACCAAATACCCTTTGAAAATATTCCAGCTGAAATTGTTTCGTTTGGATGAAAACTGAGGTGGTGTTGAAAGAGGGTGTCCACGGAACATTTTAACATTAATGCATTAGCAATGGAATCGAGTTACAAGACACCCCAAAAAAGTGAATGTATTTCCTCGGTTTTCTTAAAATGTATGCTATCTGATCAACCTTCAACAGGTTAGTTGTCATGCACCCTGCTTCAGACTTTTAGCAATTTTGTTGCTTCAAACAAAAGTAAAGGCACAAGAAGCAAATAATCATATGTACCTTTTAAGAAAGTTGCAGTCATTAGGATTATACAAGAAGTGCATTTCATTGCTTCTGATGGTAAACGGGAAACATCAAATGTGAACATTTTTAATAGTCAACTGACTCTTGCATGTGTAGGATTAGTCATGATCATGATAATCTGAGACCAGATTTGGATAGCACATGCAATCATGAAAGGCATGTATTCATCTGAGTGCAATGTGTAATTATAAAACATCAAGATGAATTTGTATTCCCTTTGTTTTAAGTTACCAAAACTTCCAAAGAATTTATATACGATTTAGAAGTGTTTTTGTCATTTCGCATAACCATCACTAAAGAGTGAAATACATTTGAACATCAAAACAATGTGAGTTACAGTGAAGTGCAAATTTATTTATGCAAATGCGATAAGGTTTTCTGTCATGGATATTGGTATGAACGTAGATGATGTGGATATGATTCGCCTACTTTAGTGTACATGTAGTTGTGTTTGTCATTTATAATACATGCACACCATATAGTTATTAAACTTATCAGAATTTATGTGCTGTAAATTTTGGATTTTTGTGACTTGGTTTAAAAATTAACAGTCACTTCTTTCATTTCCAATGGCAAATTATTAAAGTGGATGCGGTGTTTAAAACGAATCAGACTTTCTATTCTATAAATGTTCTAGTTTTCTGGCAACGTGATGTTAGAAATGAACTCTTTTGAACTTTTAATAAAATTGTATTTTCAATGGCAAATTTTATATTAAATGCATGTACATGTAGATCTGAGCCAATTTACTTGTTTTAGTCAAATTATTCTGTGTGAAAGATTGACCATTTTTTCCTCTGGCTTATTTCATTGGGTCACGCTTAATTTCTTGGTTACAGATTCCCAATGTGTAAAAGTAGATATCATGGCTAAAGGAAAGTACTCAAGAAAAATAATCAAACCCAACTTTAAAATATCTTTAAAAAATTTAAGTATCTTCCTTTTCTTGTACATATATTCAGTGGGGAGTGCCCAGGGGAGTGCCGATAAAATCCTACAATCGTGCACACTAAATTACCTAATAGTGTACTGGGGCGGATCCAGGAATTTTCGCAGGGGAGGGGGGTTCATCAGCCAAAAAATTAGAAAATGTAAAGGGGGGGGGGGCCTGGCCAAATTCGACGATTAGTAACACTAGATTACAGACTGGTGTACCGTATTTTTAACAGGCGCACATTATACAAGTATATTTTTTTAAGAATTTGTATGATAATTTTTTTTTAAAGGTGAGTACCCTCAAATAATCCGGCCCATTTCGGTTCTGTAGGCCACATCTCTTGCGTTTACCACAATTTGGTAAATAATGGACTGAGCTGCAGCTCTGCTATTTGCCCAGGATATCATACATATACGTAAACACAAAAACATACATACATAATCTTAACACCGTTCTTAGGGAACTTTGTTCTACTTTTTTTCATTTTAAGGTAGCATTTTTGATATCGGGGGTCAATCTCTCTGGGGGTTATCCTGCCACCAAGTCTATGTTAAAAAGTTTCTACTGGTAACTTCAACAGCGCCCTCTAAACAAATCTTTGAGAGTGGCGTTTTCGAAATTTCGGACTAGCTTCGGAGTCAGTAACGTAGTCATTTCCACAACTAATTACATGTCCGATACAAGCCTGTCATAACATTTGGGCTGTTAACAACAAAAAATGTTCATAGCAAAACAAAGATATATCCCGAAAGTGACAAAATAACATCGCTGGAAGTCAAAGCCAAATCTTTCGAACGAAACCAATGTTTACGAAAATTCCCAAGGTATGACGTATTGCCCACGTGAGGGCGCATACAGGTGGTGTTGTTTTGTGACACTGACAGGTGCAAAATGAATGGTTACAATTCACATGTGGCGGTTTGTTGTCATGTCAGTGCTGCATGCACATGTCACAATGAAAAGACTCTGCACTCAAGCCCGTCTCCCAAGTGTCGTCGCCATGTTGGGTCACTTTCTCCGGATGTTTTCATGGTTGTATCTCTGCTAATTTGTGACTGTGAGGTACTTGGTTCAGTGTGTCCGCCGTCAACTCGATTTTATTAACCCCGGAAAAACTGCAAGACGTTCATTGCCTGGTCAGTCGTGAGTATTTAACAGGGACAGAATCGTATTACCAAGGTTGCGATCATGTGCATTCACTAAGCGCGGGCTTTGCAATCGCATCAACGTACCTTTTCCATAAACCGTAAATCTAAGATTTTCACATAATCCTATTTAAACATTTTGGATTTTGAGCATGTTAAGGAAGTGACAATTAAGCTAGTGGTTACTCACGTACGTCACAATATGTGCATCCCCCCATGTTGAAGCACTTGAAAGTGTTCAACATATTTAATTGGCCTGATCAAAGATCAATCTGACAATTGATAATTATTATGTGCCAAAAACAGGGCTGATGGCTTTCAGGGACTTCATTCATCCTTGCAACATATCTCTCTCTGTTATTTAAGTCTCTGTTGTATCATAGTGGTGATGTGAAGTAGTTTTCTATAAGAAATAATTAATGCTGGGTTCCTTTATTTTCAATAGGACCCAAAGAAATATTGATTGTGAAAAGAATGCACAAGTCATATCCGTCACACCTTTTGTGACGGAAATGACAATTATTATATTACTTGGCTTTTGGAGGTATAATTACCTTTTCAAGTTGTTTACAAATTATGGCAGTAGGTACATATTGAGAAATACACTGGGACATGCATTTTCAGGGGGTTTTGAGGGAGTATTGTAAAGAATGAGCATCTTGTCCATTATGTTAAAGAGTTTTTAACACTGCACATAATAGGAGTCGTGTTAAAGTTAATTTCACTGCTCAAAAATCTAATTTTCATTCTATATTTTTTCGAAGTATAGTGCCTTAAAGTGTCGGGACATGAAAGTAGACACTTGATACTGAAGAATGACCCATAGGCCCCTTTTTAATAAGAACTTGCTGGAAGTGTACATGCGGGAAGAAATTCATGATAAACATCTCCAGCATTTAGGATAGAGATAAACCCACGAATGATTCTAGCGGAAGGTTGATGCATTGGCAGTTGTACTGTTTAACTATGTTCACTATAGGGTGTCAGTGGGTACATTGCATTTTTTGAAGAGAAGCTGAAACAATTAGAATCAGTAAGTGAAAATTTACAAAAATCCACTTTGACAAAAGATGTATATCATACATTTAATTTAGCCAGTTAAACTGTGCACATTAATTTACTTGTGCTTTTAACAAATTCAATAAATATATAAAATCTGATATCAAAAAGTAATTTCATCCTCTGCAGGCTGAGTGTCAACATTAAACTGAAATCCACAGGCAAAAGGGGAACTATGTATTGGTGGAGTGAGGAAATTATGGATGTGACATTTACACATTTAAACATTTAATATAATAAACAAAGTTCTAAATCGTATTTTTCCAAAGGTTTTAACAAAACTCAAATTTTAAAAGCAGGAACCTATTTTCCGCTATCTTCCTTTGAGTTGAGCACGCATAACAAAAATAATTCAAACCTATTCAATTTGCTAAAAGCTAAGGAGAACTGCAGTACTAGATTACTTTCAGGCTACGTGCTCATCTTTTTATTGTTTTCAATGACAGCCCTCTTTTTATTATGTTACTCTTTTATTATTAAATTATTGTGTCGATCATGTTGGTCTGCACAATGGGCAGTCATCAGTCTTTGTGAAAGGGCTCAACATTGAGATGGTTCTTTAAATGTTTGCTAAACATTTACAAAATGAAACGTCACATCCTTAGAAGACATTGGAGGAGGAGGTCTAAGAAATTGGAGGAGGAAGGCAATTGGGGGTCTGTGGATGTTTGAGCTACTACGTACATGTAGAGGGTAACAGATGTCTCTGATGGTGATGCTGAAGTTTTGCAGAGCTATCTTCTGTTTGCTGACCTTCATTGCTGGACGGACAGAGCATGGATGTAGCTGCTTGATACTCGTGATGATGGTGTCCCTTTTGGTGAGTGCTGGGTGTTCACTGATTTCCTGTAATTCTCCCCATCTGCCATGTGCTCTGTGTTTGTGCTGTCTGGCGTTGAGTTCTCTTGCTGGTGTACCCAGTGTACACCTTCTGCATTCGCAGGGGATGCATCAGGTTCGGTCTTGGAGGCTTGCTTGTCCTGTGGGCTATTGTGGATCTTGTGGGTGTGGAAAGCCCGGATACCTTTGTCATTTAGGAAGTACTGGATGTGATGAGAACTGCCTGTGTTGGGCTGTGTAATAGGCAGGGTGAGCCTAGTGGGTTCGACCTTGGGTGTAGGGGACCCTTTGGTAGGTGAAAGACTTTGGATCTTGCGTCTTGACTGGATGAGCCTTGAATATGTTGTGTTGTAGTGCTGTCTTGACATGGTAAAGTTGTTGCCG
The DNA here is from genome assembly GCF_015706575.1 of Patiria miniata. Classification (NCBI taxonomy): domain Eukaryota; kingdom Metazoa; phylum Echinodermata; class Asteroidea; order Valvatida; family Asterinidae; genus Patiria; species Patiria miniata. The sequence continues at coordinate 8,914,010 of NW_024037047.1, forward strand.
GCCAGGATTGTGGTTGCTGATGCAGGCTTCCCGGACAAGGTTGCTCTTTGACTGGTGTTTGGATTTCCGGGTGCAGGAAGGATTGGTTGTCGATGTTGCCAGTCAGTGTCTGTCGGTCATCTCTAATAGACTAAGGGGTCGAGGGTGTTGTCAGACTGTTTTCAGACCTTAGCATCCAGGGATGAGATTCAAGGCGCCTGATCCTCACTGCGCCAGATGCTGCTGTAAATCCAGTTGAAGTCTTTCAGGACCTGCTGGAGGTCCCATGCTGTATGATGAAGTGATGAGAGTCTCATCCGTGTACTGAAGACAAACTCTTGGTCTCAGATCTACGAAGGCAGTACTCCTATATGAAGGCATTGACTAAAACTGGGGATAGAGTTGATCCTGTGGAAGTTCCAGAAGGCTGCTTGGACAACTGGCTGTTCATTGGAAGAAAGACAGCAGGATGTAGGTGGGTCAGAGATCATGAACCTGGTTTGGAGTGTGGGGCTTCATATTTCTGCAGGGCGTAGTCAAGTCGGAGTCCCCCTTGGCACCGAGGCATGAGTAGCCTGTGGGGATGGCAGTGAATATCTGGTAGCCTTCATCGGGGTTGACCATGGTGTAGTTGGGAACACTGTGAGGTTGCGATCATGGTGTCATTGGGATCATCACCCCCTCACCCTCACCCCCACTGGCGGCCGCCACCACCCCCCTCACCCTCACCACCACCATCACCATCACCTGCTGCTCTGCCGCTGCGCCGCCGCCGCTGCGCCAGCGCCGCCGCCGCCGCCGCCGCCGCCGCCGTCGCCGCCGCTGCGCCGCTGCGAACGCCTTCACTTGTGATCCCAACAAAGCCATGTGCAGCTTCAGTGGAGACTCCAGGTATTCATCACCAATCCCATGGGTGAGGCATGTCTCAAGGTCTCGGTCAGGAAACCTTCATGAAGACAAGCTGCGTGAGTGTGAAGCCCTCTCTCGGGATTAGGTTTGTGATCTCCTACCCATCTACATCCTGCCGTCCTTCATCCAGTGGACAGGTCAATTCTTCAAGCAGTCAGCTGGAACTTCCACAGGATTAACCCCATCTCCAGTTCTGGCCAATATCATCATATAGTTCTGTACAGCTTTCGTGGATTTGAGAGCAACAGTTATCTTCAGTTTGTGGATGACACTTTCATCATTTTATCACACAGCACAGTACCTCCAGCAGTTCCTGAGACACTTCAGCTGGTTCACACACAGCAGCATCTGGCTCACCTTGGATCGAATCTTCTTCCTGGATATTGAGGCCTCAGGGCAGTCTGGCAGTACCCTCAGCCCTTTTGTCTATCAGAGAGCCACACATTGATAGGCATCTCCACAATCAATCTGTCCAGTGCCCTGGTATCTATTCATCAGTCATTGGCACCCTTGTCTGGCAATCCTTCATCGTTGACCACGATCCTTTCCTGCGACAACTTTGCTATGTCAAGGCAACAATCCAACACAACCGATTTGGGGTACATCAAGTTGAGACACTTGATCCGAAGTCTTTCACTGACTGAAGTGTTTCGTATACTCAAGGTCTACCCATCAGGTTTATCTGGTCCATTACACTTCCCTTCATAGGCAGCTCTTATTGCATTTAGTCCTCCTGAATGACACTGGCATCTAGGTTTTCCATGCCTAACATGATCTGCAATAGCCTACAAGGATGAGTAAGACACTGAGACCTAACCTGATGTAACACCTGTGAATACAGAAAGGTCTGCATTGGGTACATCGGTGAGGATCTTAGCGCTGGACTCCATGAACACAAGGCGCATGGTTCTTTGAGGAGATTGCAGGAAATTTTTGATAATTCAGCATTTTACCGATCGGTAGCACCTCATCATATGTATTGAGAGCCACAATCCTTGCCGAGTCTGAAAGGCCTTGGATGTCTGGCACAGGATTTTTCTGCAGGACAACAGTTCCATCATCAGTGATATCTGGAGTCCTTTGCTGTGCTAGCATCTCAATATTCCACAGGCCTCCAATACTCACTCCACCAATAGTTAACATCTAGTTCCCCTTTTAGCTTGTCTGTGGGTGTCTGTCCTCAAAACTCAGCTCTGTAAGTAACATTCATGTACATGTACTCACTTGACATTCTATAGTGAACGAAAATTGCCCTTTCTTGCCTTATGTTAATTGTCCTGTCTTGCCTGCAACCTTTCTTGCCTAAAGTGCCAATATTTGCCTAAAGTGCCAATTAATTCTTACCTAAAGTGCCAACTATTTCTTGCCTAAAGTGCCAATTAATTCTTGCCTAAAGTGCCAATTCATTCTTACCTAAAGTGCCAATCCTTGTCTAAAGTGCCATCTCTTGCCTCAAGTGCCATCTCTCGCCTCAAGTGCCATCTCTCGCCTCAAGTGCCATCTCTTGCCTAAAGTGCCATCTCTTGCCTAAAGTGCCATCTCTTGCCTAAAGTGCCATCTCTTGCCTAAAGTGCCATCTCTTGCCTAAAGTGCCATCTCTCGCCTAAAGTGCCAACTCTTGCCTCAAGTGCCAATTCTCGCCTAAAGTGCCAATTAATTCTTGCCTAAAGTGATAATTCTTGCCATGTTGTCTAATGTCTCTAGGCCTATTGCCATCACTTGCCATAATTACATCCCCTCTTTACCGATACTGTCATACATGCAAAATGTTGTTCCAATCGAAGCTGCCATGCATCAACCCTCCTTGCCAGGCATGTACACTCCCATTCTAGACACACAATTCTAGTTCTTACCTCAGTTAGTTGCCTTCAACTTCAAGTCAATGGCTGGATTGAAGGTCTAGTTCATTAGGTTTTTTAAGGTTAATATTAATTCAAAGTAATCCCTAGCTAATTTGTAATTAGTCACAAAGAAAATTGGGTAAAAGTTCACACTGAAAGCCACAGCCCTTTGCATTGTTTTATTTCAATTAATTGTACTGGATGCTAGTATTGCTGTTGCAAGCAGGTCATCACCCACATTAGGTAAACCATGCAAAGCCAAACCATTGGCACCATTTGTCTTTTAAGTGGACGGCCGCACAAGTAATGCACATGTATGCATATGGTGAGTAACCACTTAGTTTTGTCACTTCCTTTGAAAAACATGTTCACCAGAGCTCTTGAAATAGAAATTGTTTGGAACAAAAAGAAAAAACAAGTCTATGAACCCCCCCCCCCTTATCCTAAACCTTGACTTTGTGACTCAGCATGGCAACACTTTTAAATCTTTGATACTTGATAAAAAAGTAATTCTACTATAAAATACATTCAACATTTTCAATTTTTTTTTAACTTCAAATTTGTGTTACTTTTTATTGTTAATTACTTTTTGATATGCATTTTGTTGGTGTCATTTGACTTTTCTTTATTTTCTAAAGAATTTGGGGTCAGAGAAGGCAAACCCAACTACATGTAAGAAGGATTATTCTGTTTTCATCAGCTTATTAATTGAGTGTAAGTGTTGCCTCAAGTAGGCGTACTCAAGTCAAAACTTTGTGCTTGTCCACGTAGTAAGTGCGAGGGCATAAATGTCAAAAACAAATCATAATTTCTGATTAAAAAAAAAATACATTTTAAAATGACAAGATATTTTATAAACAAATGCTCAGTTAACCCTCCCTCTCGGGGGGGGGGGGGGGCATTTCAGCAAGTCTAGCCCAGCAGTCAAATGAGATTAAGTGACTGTTTTTAACAGTTTAGTGCTCCCTGTCTTCATAAAGCAGGATTGACTGGCTGTGACTGTTTATGCAACCTGATACAGCTATGCTTTGACTGTCATATATTGATAAGCCAACTGTGACTTGAACACCTTTCAATCTCCTGCTTTTGTCTGTTGATGGAATGGACTGTCACAGTGCCTATAAACAAGATCTGACTGTTGGTGACAAGCCCGAGTAAAAGGCATGGGAGGGGAAAAGAAGTGAAATTTTGACTGTCTGTGACTGATCAAACAAAAGATAAATGTTGAAGTCTACTTAACAGTAATGGCCGAATTTAAATAATTGTCAGCAGTTTACTACTTTACTTTGTCTTCCATTTTATTTTGGTACTAAAAATCAAAAAAAAAAAATTGAACAGAAGTCAACACCCAGGCATACAAGTTTTACTTGGATCTGCTGATTTCCTTGTTTTTAAGTTTTTGTGAATGCTATTACAAATTGAAAATACCATACAAAGTCTTGTGTGGTTTTAGAGTTTCCCTGTTTTTTTCCCCCTAAAGTCCCAGTTGCATGCCTGAAAACAGTAAACGTACATGAGCATTTGAATAATCATTATTTAGAAAAAAGTTTCCAAATATCTTTTGATAAAACACTGAGGCACACAGTATTTCAAAAGGGCTTGTTTGACTTTTTAGAAATGATTCTTGTGTGGTTTTAGAGTTTCCCTGTTTTTTCCCCCTAAAGTCCCAGTTGCATGCCTGAAAACAGTAAACGTACATGAGCATTTGAATAATCATTATTTAGAAAAAAAGTTTCCAAATATCTTTTGATAAAACACTGAGGCACACAGTATTTCAAAAGGGCTTGTTTGACTTTTTAGAAATGATTCAGTACAATGTTAGGCTGTAACATGATTTATTTCAATTGCTTATTTTGCTTGAAAAATATTCCTGAACTAGCAATTTGCTCCCTATGTTCCTCCAGTTACACGAATTAGGAAACTAGTATTTTTAAGTTGGTCACCAGTAATCCTCACTGTTTAGAGAAAACATATCCCCATCTATAGGCAAGAAAACTGAATGAGTCAGTGAACAATGCAATAAAACGACAGTGACAGCAGTTAATACTAGATGCAACACATTTATTAGTAACGTAATGCTAAAAACACGATGGATGCAATCCTTAGCAGCCTGGGTAGGAAATGGACTCGTGCTTCAATTGCATGCCTCCACAGTATGTGCTTCTACCCCAGTTTGAGTCAATACAGTGCTCGCTATGCAGCGCATCCAAGCCACACATTAAATAATGGATGTATGCGTACTCAAAGGCCCAACCAATAAGCATGTCGGCTCGTCACACCAATATGGCGGTGCAGTCTGGACCTCCAGCTGTACACAGTGCAGCGTATGACTCGTAGCGTAGTGTAGTGTAGACTTACCATCGGGTAAACTGTTCGTGTGCTCCGTGCCCTGGCTAGCAACAGATTGATGTGCTGCACCTCTTCATGCAAGTACATGTACATGTACGCCCTCAATGAAAGCGCACTATGCAACTGATCACGTGACGTGCTTCATAGCAACACTCGTAGCGATGTATGATTTGCATTACAATGGGCCCTCTTTAATTAAGCCAGGGTGTCCCGACCTGAAAGCTTATACACAATAACTCACAAATTACATTAATAAAAAATAACAATTTTGCCAACATGAAAAGTTACCTCTTGTTAACTGTGGTACTAGAGATGTCTTACACTCCCAGTTTAATTTGTTTTAATTAAGAGAATACTTTTCAGAACATTTTCATAACAATTTAAGAACCATTTAAGAACCTTTTCCAAACAAGTTAAGAATGATTTTAGAATATTTTAAGAGCACTTTAATAACACTTTTAAATTATGGGACGTCTCTAATGGGAGCAGTACTCAGAAAGAATAGTTTGGGACCTAACGGTTCGTTTCTTCTTAAGCTTGGCATTGAAGATGATGTCAAACATCCACATCCTTTTCTGATCTTGGTTGCTATGCCGGACTGAAACTTGGTGACGATGAACGTTTTTGTCATCTTGGTAGCAGTCCAGCTCAATGTCTCCTCAAGATCGATGTCTGGCACCAGCTCACTCGAACTGGTCCCAGTTGGAGCAGTAAGTTTTTGATGCTGGACCATTTATTGATACAGCACTCTGGTATGGTCGACTGCTGCATTTTTCTCCTTCAGAACCCAGGTTATGGTGTCGTTCTTTAGTTGGGCCTCGCTTGTTTTGATTGGCTCTGCATGTTTTGATTGGCTCTGCATGTAGAGATCCCGCCTGCATGGCTTCTTCTACAGGTGACTCGGCCCTAGAGGTGTGTTGCATTCGATGCTTGAGGAAGCTGGACAACAGCTAGCAATTTACGCCTTGTTACACAGCAATTAGGTTTGGATTTGGACGGGGTCTACCCGATGTTCCCCAATACCTATATATGTTCCCCAAAATCCTCAGGGTTAGGCTTAGGGTTAGTGTTAGGTTTAGATGGTTAGGGTTAGATGGTTAGGTTTAGATGGTTAGGTTTAGATGGTTAGGGTTAGATGGTTAGGGTTAGATGGTTAGGGTTAGATGGTTAGGTTTAGATGGTTAGGGTTAGATGGTTAGGGTTTACGTTAGGGTTAGATGCTAAGGGTTAGATGCTTAGGGTTACATGCTTAGGGTTAGATGCTTAGGGTTAGATGCTTAGGGTTACATGCAGATGCTTCCAGGGTTAGGGTTGTGGAACATGTAGGTATTGGGCAACATAGGTAGGCACCTGGTTCAGACAATGCCAGACTTGCATAGGCGATAACTCTTTCTTTCCCTTCCTAAACTTGCGAGAGAACTCACTGATCCCATCCCTGCTGGCATCAGATCGAGTATGTATTGGCCCTCCAGTTGAGAGTAACCCAGGATAGGGGCCTCCTGCAATCCTGTCTTGAGGGTGTTGAAAGAGCTGTCACACTACTCGTCCCATATGAAATCACGATTCTTCTTGGTTAAACAGTGTACGTAGTGGCCGTGCTTGTAGTAGGAAGAAGACTTTGAAAAGTACTTCACAAAGGTTTGAATGGTCTTTGTATGTTTGAAGGGTTTGTTTTGCATGAGGTATGCAATTCTCATTCGTCTTTGGTAGTGGTTTGGCCGGAGTGGGAACAAAGTTTAAATCTTTACTCGGGGCTGTTTTCTCTGATGTGGAGATGGATAGCTTACGATAGGTTGAATATAACGTGTTCATTGTTTTTGTTTTTGGCCAAATAAGCTCGGGATTGGGTTTCATTTACTCGGTGGAGTTCCATGTGAACTTTTACAAGGAAGCTTGAAATATTTGAAATGATATGTATTGTAGGTTGTGTTTCCAGATGTCGAAGGAGTATACAGTTTCATTCTTGTCCAAACACCATTGTTTTGGTGCTCGATGTGAACTGGCCATGGTGATTGGAAGGGTAAGGACACTCTTGTTGGTAAAAACTGAAAGTTAGTGTTATTACGCAGCTGTAGTATCAGCTGGCTAGCTGTTCACCTGTTTGTGAATGATGCACAGGGTCGGAAGTCCAAATGTAGCACTCAAAGTCGGCGGTTTGTTGTGACCAGTCCTTTTATGAGCTGAAAAGTGCATGGAAATGTTTCCAACGCTGCCACCATGCCACTATAGTAGTTGAATGGGGGATACCACATGAATGAATCACGGTCAAGTACCTCCCTCTCTCTTCAGTCCGATGGCACAATTTGCACTCAGTGGCCATTACTAGTCTACGCCAACAATCTTGATCCACTGCTGATCTTGATGCTGCTGCAAGTCACTGTCTGGTCCACTGCTTTATGTCGTTGGTTCCATGATGTTGTTGAATGACGTCTCTTCCCATAGACCAATCCCTGGATCATTTCTTTGTCGATTCCTTTGCGGCGCATGACATGGCCAAAGAAATGCATCTTCCGCACAGCCATCTGTTGTCTCAGCATCAACTCACTCCCTGTGGTATCCAATACCCAGCGGTTGGTCCTCCTCTCCATCCACATCACTCGGAGAACGCGTCTGTATGCCCAGATCTCAAAGGCATCCACTCTACGCTAGTCTGCCCTTGGACTCACAACCATAGGAAGCTATAGCTATAAATAGTGACACACACATGTTACAATAACAATATAATAATATAAAGGACATCAATACAGTGAAATAGTAAATTATAAGAATTATGCACAGAAGATACGTGTGCCACAATATTGCACTACATGTATGAGACAAAACAAAACAAGAAAAAAAAACATGTTCACATCACATAATCACCACATTCTTAAAAAAATAAAATATACTGAAAGAACAGAACAAGGATTAAAAATGACAGGCCTGGTGTGCTATTACCCCGATTTGAGTCTATGCAGCACTCTGTTCCCTGGCTAGCACAGACTTATGCACAATGCCTCTTTTTTGAAAATTTCGTTGGAATAATGCCTTTGGCAATGAAGGGGGGGGGGGTAATGTTACTGCAAAAATAGATTTAACATTAATGCCACCATACTCTGTGTGCCTCAGTGTTTCATCGAAATATAATTTGGAAACTGTTCTCTGATTATTTCATTTAAACACGATATAGACCTACCTTGACAAATAAAAATGGTAATCTAATTCTTCTCACATATGGATCATGTGCCAACTTTCTAACCATAAATATTTTACTTTCTTCAATTACCGACTATCAAAAAGCATTGAAAATACCAGTAAAATGTGAAATTATTCTTTTGAATTAAAAAACTCTGGAAATGTTTGAATAATATAGTACTCAAGTTATTACTCATACGCATATATGTTATTGATAATTCATAGCATAATATGGTAATATTTATTGTCCTTTCATAGTCAACTTGAATATGTCTGAGTCAATACTTTATACTCATCAGGTTAACTTTGAAAGTTTAGTTGCATGTGAATATTGCATGGGAATAATACTGAAGGCAGTGATGAAGGATTAACGCTACTGCGAACATTGATTAAATGAGATCAATATGCCACCATACTCTTTGAAAATATATTAAAAATGGCATTTTACTATATTAGAGTATTGGTATACAGAACAGGTCTAAATATATACATGTAGGACACTTAAGTTGGGATTTGCTTTCTCTGACGATCAAATTGCTTGAGAGTCAACAAATTCAAATCAATGTTGACTCCAATGAAACTTCTGCATTGTGCCACATTGAATGTCAGTTGGAAGACCACCTTACCACTGGCCAGTTGTTTGGTGGTTAGCTATGCTATTTTATAAGGGCACACTAATCAGTATTCACAGCCTTTTACAATCCTACAAGGACAAGCAGGACCTGAAGTGCAGACTTGGAGAATCTGCTGTGAATGTGGTAAAGTGCAAGACATCACCTACGAGACTCAGTGAATAAAGATCCCTGTTTTGGCCCATCCTCACTGGACAGTCCGACGGGTCACCTATACCCAAGGACTCGGCACCCATAGCAATGTTTCCCCACTTTAGCAAGCCTACGGGTCTTCTATACCCATGGCATCTTACTCCTGTGCTGGACCCAGAGACAATAGACGTGCTTCATTAACCTTCACTGGAGGAGCAGTAATGATTGCCTGTACTCTGTGAGGAGCATCTCCATAGCCAAGGAGTCAGGAGTCATCCAGCCCTCAAGGATAGCCCCAGCTTCTCTCGTCTCAGTAGCATCTTCTGTCACTGATGATGCACAGAATGAAGACCGGGAGTCATGGAAAACATGAGCTTGCCCCAGTTGCTGGTTTCACTTTAAAGGTAAGACTGTGCCACACTTTTTAATCGTTGTGAAGAGAAAATATCTCTGAAGAGAAATGCGTTATCTCCTTGGTGAAAACTAAATAACACAGCAATTGTTGGCCTCTACTTTTGAATCCCCTCATGCAAAGTTGTTCTTGTCATGTGGATTAATTGTCTTTGTGACCTGACACATTGCAAATCATAATACGCATCTAGTCAATACCTAAGTTGGTTCATTTTCCTGTCAACTAAGTTTGCATGTCTTTAAACCATACAAACACGGGTTCTATTCCATCATAACAGTCTGGAGGCTGGCTGCCCTTATATGCTGTACCTCTTTCCTGTTTGAGTAAATCTTTCACCGAGAGCTTGGTCTTCTATGATTCACTCAGGCCACTTTTTTTCCCCTGTGTCCCTTTCTGTTGCCTTGATGAATTTGCCCTGCTAGTGTGTCATTATGTAGGTTGTTTTGCCTGACAAAATGACCAAATATTGCAATGTGACCGAATATGGCAATTAATTTCTCAAGGGTGTTACTGTTGCTGTATTGCATATGCTCTAATAAATATCACTTTCAAACAAATGTTTGATGTAAAGTGTAAAATCTCTTTAAAATGCTAACTTGACACAAATTATGGCTTCTCTTAATGACCAAATCTTGGTCGGCAACAGGATTTTCTGTGAAGCTTTGGACAAGCGTTATCAGATTTTATTTCTCTCCTCTTTACAACTGCAACTTCTCAGAGAATTCTATGAAACCTTTTGCAAGAATGAAAAAAGAAAATAGTTGATAATCTAACCATGTTTTATAACAAAATGTATGTGTAACATGGTGCACAACTTCTAAACAAAAAGAAACAAAAATTTAATACCACTTGATAAAAGAAGTCATTATTGGAAGTCCTCCCCCCCCCCCCCCCCCGCCCCCTTTCACGTGAAACACCTCATAGTTAGGTTTGAATGATGAAGATCTGATTTCCTATCAGCGAGAAATTTTTTATTGTTGAAGCTGTAATAAGAAATGTTTGTTGTGCGGTGTATGAACATATGAAGAGTTTATTTCCCAAATGCGCTATATGTACGCCACTGTCTTCCCTTTGAGAATCCTACTCTCCCCTGGCTGCCAAAAAGCATTTCAACAGCTATTATAGGGTGTCCCTCCAAAAACGCATCAGTTTCAAAAACTGTAATTATGAACAATCAAGAAAATTTGATGATATAAACTTTGGTAGTGTATAGTGCACTTGACCATAAGCTTTGATTGGATACCAATTGCAATTTATGTTCTTTCATGTTGGCTGAGCAATCTTTTTTTTAACTGATGTACGATAAAATGACAATTGCCACATTTGGACATGTGGAAGGATTTGGAGAATAGGCAAAAAGACTTCTAAATAACTATTGATATGATTGATCTGAAATTTTTAAAGAGTGATAAAAGTTAAGATTCAATCGATTTTTTGTTTCTGTTGGAAGCAGCTCATTGATTTTGATGTTAGATGTGAAATCCAGATAACCAATGCTTCTAAAGTGCAGTAGTGGGCATTTCCGACTACTTTAGTCAAACAATGAATGTTCAGGCATCTGGAAAAGGATCAACTTACAATTGGTGTCATATTGAAGCTAATGCCCAAGCACATCTTGCAATACCAAATTTATCATGACAATATTAGGTTTTCCTACAATCCCATTTTAGTTTCCTAAAATCACAACTGTTGCATTTTGTAGGGGGCACCCTGTTTACTTAAACTGAACTTCAGAACACAATAGAGCCAAAAAATTAAGTTTAGAAACAGCTGTTATACTGTTTTTATTCTTTTAAGTTTTGTAACTGAGCAAAGTTACCACCTGCTATTATCGTTTTGATTTTTAATTCTGTCATTCAATATAATTACCCCATCAGCATCTGGGTCTGTATTGTATTACAGTGTATTTATTCACTGAATAATAAATCATAGGGTGCCTTCAAGTAGCTCACTGGGATCGTCTCTGTAAAAGAAGACGTTAGCTATGACAGCCGGACTAATCGAACATTCAACCGTGGGCCATCACGATCCTCACGTGATGTCTGTACAAAATGCCCATTTCAGACTGGGTCTTAACTTTGAGATTTACTGCTTTGCAGTAAGTTGAAAAAGTAAAAAAAGTTTGGCTGGAATTACAGCCTCTAAAGTTGAAATTAACTAAATAAATAATGACCTTTTTACTTGAAAATTGGATTTTTGGGTCGCTCAAGATTTTCGCTGTCCAGCCGCCAAATTTGTTCGTTTCTTGAAATGAACAAACAACACATGTATGCATGTGACCTGTTCCCACCACTGAGACATCGACCCGGGTGAGCTACATGCACATTGTACTCGAATGTACCCTAAGAGTGCTAGGGCAGTTTTGGTGCTACAGTGAGTAACAGGCAGGGCAGTGAGTAACAGGCAGGGCAGTTTTGGGCGCTATAGTGACTAAAAGTTAAAATAAAAATATGCAGGCCTGCACCAGGGATGGGTGCTAATACGTGTACCTTTGAAAAGTGTCATTTGAACAGCTAAATTATATTTTTGTTGTGATTTATGGCTTGCATACATTTTGCTTGCACAATGTAGGCCTAAGTCTTTACAATTTGCAATAATTAGGTTTTGCCCTTCACCGACATATAACCACCGTCTACTCGGTGTGTTACCCCCGAGTGAAAGTTAAACAATCTCTCGTGCTCGGTGGTCGAGTGGTAAGACGTCTGCTCAACAAAGCAGAAGGTTGTGGGTTCGATTCCCACCCGAGTGCTTTTGCTGACTTTCACTCGGGTTGAACACACTGAGTATACAGTGTTTATACGTCGATGAAGGGCAAAACCTAATATTGATGCAAATTTCATCTTATGAATAGTCTTTACTACTTGAAATGAACACTCCCGGTAGAAATGATACATGACACTCATTTGAAAATCCTCTGTACAGGCCTGGCATATCTTTTGAAAGTAAAGGTCTCATTGGCCTACATGTAGGTTGGAATAACATGGCTTGATAGGATCATTTGCAAGTACTCAAAAATTTGCCTTATGAAATAACCTGTTAAATAAAGGCACACATTTTGTTCATGATCTTTTAAAGATGTGACTCTTGAGCTGAAAAGTCAGCTATTTTATTTACATTTCTGTAATTGCAAATGATATATTGGCCTTTCAAGATAGCTTTTGCTATTGATTTAAATTTCTGTTGAAAAGCACTGATTATACAGTGCCCGTAATTATTAATAAATAATGAATGTTTGTGAGTACAATGGTAAGAATTAATTTCATGAGGTGACAGATGAAATGTTCCATTACACGAGGCGAAGCTGAGTGGAATGGAACATTTCATCTGTCACCGAATGAAATTTTTCTTTCCATTGCACGAACGTGAAACATTCATTATTTGTATAATATAAATTATCCTGATGCAAATTCCATCAAAAGTCAAATACTGACAAAGTGTAATTTTTCTAATGATGAATGGAAAGAGAGCCCACATGTTTGCAATTGTAGTGGCTTGGTGTAAGAGTATGGTCTTGTACTTGTAACAGCCCTTGGGTATGTTGCAGTTAGAAGTGGATTGCACCAGAATTCCTGGTGTAAGTTTTACAGGACAAAAAGATCATGACAAAACTGTACAATGAAAAGTATGCTAACATAGTCTGCTTTTACAAATATGTCTAAAAATAGGGAAATTGTTCAAACTATATGTTGACCAGTTATATAGCTCAGCATGTCAATGCCGTGGTGTATTTACTCATGTGGGGCATTTACTGCTCAATATACATGGCACTCAAACACAAAACTGAAGGTACCATGGAGCACTTGGTCTTGATAAAACACCATGCCCCACACCACAGGAGTCTTACAATATTGATCCAATTTCAAACCAGAGGCCATCTGCCCATTCACTGCTTGTACACGTTATACCCTGATCAAAGCGGGGTACATGTACACTGAAAATAAAAGTGAGATAGCATTGGCACGCCAGTCTTATTAAAGAGGGGTGACCTCCTTGGTGTGTGCAAGATACAATTATTACACATTATTGATGTGCAATGCCATATCTGTATTTATTAGCAAGATGGCTTTTGTGCCAATTGTAAGCCACTTCTTCCTGCATCTTGGTGCCAAACATGATATGACTGTGCATTTATTTTGGTGTAAAGTAAAAACTTTACCTGGGTTAAAGCCAAATTTATCAGATTTATAAATAAATGCAAATGTGAACATGTATGATCTGGCAAGGATTCTAAAGAGTAATTTAATAAGCAGTGTATGCAGCTGTGTCATTGCAATTGCTTCTTCAGGGAGTTGGGACCCTTCCCGTGCTGATCCCCAGGTCCAACTGACTCAGTCGCATAAAAAGGGTCTCGATCTCAGGGTGACAAGTTTACAGTGCAGTGGAAACGATCATAGGTGAACTTTGCGCCATCACTGATCAACACGAGGCACTGATGCATGGTGGAATATTTGTCTCCAAACAAACACACAGAGCTCTTCACGTACTGTTTAAGTTAGCAGGGAAATGACAGTGACAGCTCATCAGATCCTGGTCGACTTTTACCCGTATTATGCAGCAGAACACCTGCAGTATTAGAAATCCAGGATAAGCCTTACTGGATGATATGCAAGAAACTTGGCATATACACCTGCAGACTCAACTAGGCCTGAAATGATTGCAAGTAGTACAAGCTGCCCTTGCTTACAGCTAATTGGGTAGGCCTAACTGTACATACGCTTAGTGAGATGGTTGTTTTCTCTGAGCTGTCACATTGGTAATCCTGCCGAAACCCACTTAAGGTGAAACAGATAAGCATCTACATGTAGTTGGGCTGTTAAGATGTCTGTATCCTTGGATACTACAAAGCCAGAGATGATGTAAATCGGAGCTGTGCTTGCACATCAGAGATTCTGCCATTGCAGTGGCTCAATAGAAACTGTACATGGACGTTTTTTCTGAGCTGTAGAGATGTTGCAGAGACTCTGCTTAAAGCTGGAAACTTTCACTTTGCAGCAGAACATGGATGAATACCTGCATGCATGTCGATGATTTTGTTGTGATAATGTTTTCTGAGCTCGTTTGCGTGGCAGTGACTCGGCTTATTATCCTCAAGTATTGCAGCGGGACATCTGATACAGCAGCTTTGTGTATGTCCTGGGTTAGTTTGAGCTGTGGGTCACTCTGCAGAAATCCGCCGAACCTGAAACTTTGCAGCAGGACTTGGCATAGATGATCAAGGATTCAGCTCTGATAGTGATATTTTCTGATGAGCTCTTCAGCATTACAGAGACTCAGCTAGATCGAGACCCTTAAACAATGCAGTGAAACTTGGCATAAAGGCGAGATGCTTGTAATCAGCATAGAGTTAAAAACAGGAGGTGCCTGATCCTTGGAATAACCCAACATCAGGGTGACAGTGGGGTTTCAGTATCTGGCTGTCGGTGAAGGCGTAATCCATACTGTCGTTTGAGACTGAAGTATCACATGATATGCATAATTCATCCGTTGTTTTATTTAATTAACCCTTACTCTCTGAGGGTAGTTTACTGCATGTCAGTTGGTTATGCCAATGCCCTCCAGCTGCAGTTTATTGGCAGAAGTTTTGTCTTAACAGTGAAGGCTCCAATTGGCAGGAGTTGGAGGCCCTGGGGTTCCTGATTACTGACCAGCTGGGGGCACTCACTTTGTTATCAAGGACTTCATTGTTCTCTGTGGCATGTATTGGAGTGCCTGTCCAGTACCCTTGAATGACATGGCAGATATTGGAGGGCCATCCAAAAAACATAGGAGATTTTCTTGAGGCACATATTGGCATGCTTGGAGGGTCTAGTAGGGTAGGGTTAAATGAAAAATTTAGATTCTTGAAAGTGACAGTTTAATATTCCAGCAACATTTAAATGTATTGCTGTTTCACTTTATGAAACAAAGCATTTAAAAGCTGTTATAATTTTACTAATTGTATATTTTTGTGGTCACTTTTCATTGTAATGAATTCTTTGTAATTGATACTTTATAACGCAGTAACAGACTTTTGATGGAAATTGCGTCAGGTTGGTGTAATTTTAATGTAAGGTTTTTACAATGACATGATTTCTCAATTTTAACCCTCCTGCTGTTTCAACAGTCACAGACAGTAAAAAAATAATCTTCTTCCTCTGCCATGCTTTTTACACAAGCTAGTCACCAACAGTCAGATCATATTCCAAGCAAGCTAGCATGTGACTAGTAAAATTCAGTCATCAGACAGCAGGCAGGAAGTAGGCACAGCTGTCTTATCAATTATCTACAGTCAAGTATAGCTGTATAAAGTTACATAAACAGTCACAGCCAGTCAATCCTGCTTTATGGGGGCTGGGAGCTCTTAACTGTTGAAAACAGTCACTTGTGAGAATTAGACTGAAAGGACAACTTTAAACAGAATGTATGTTTGCATATAGGAGGGTTAAATGTTGAATTTGCCCTTCACTGATTACGGCAGGTGAAGGCAAAACCAAGTGAAATATTGGCTTAAATATATGAAGGTGTTCAGACCAAATGCCTATGTAAAAACTAATTTGATGCATAAAAAGTACAGTGGCCTTTATTTAGCTGGATGGTGGGGTATTGGTGGGGGGAAGGCCCCTGGCAGCATTTAATGGTGTCATAAAATAACAATCTTTTTAAGAGCTTTTAAGATAGTTCAGACACCCCCCCCCCCCGCCACAAAAAGCTATGCTACTGATTACATTCAAACATGTTAAACTAATTTTGTTTGTTCATATTAATTTAATTCACTTGTGCCTGCCAACCTACATGTACCTGAAGATTCATTTTTGATAAACAACCAATTTTTTATTTTTATATTTTTAAACTAGTATTCCTTTCAGTTTTAGTGGGAAACACAAGCCGAGGTGGTGGTTTGTTGTATAGCCCAACCATAAAGCCAAGGCTCCTAAAAGTGTGGGCTACAAACCATCTAGAAACAACACAGAAA
>NW_024037047.1:8930889-8968660 GCF_015706575.1 Patiria miniata
CTGAACGTCCATTTTGCTCCTGGTCGGTAATCTTAATACACAGCGAAATAAAACCAACCAAAAAGGTTAGAATAATTTTACACTTTTGGTTGCCCTGACTTTCCTAATTTCCTGTAAGCCCGAGTTAAGGCCCAAAAAAAAAAGTAATCGGTCTCTGGTCAGACCGAAGTTCCGGAATAGATGCGGAGACGTGTTTTTTTTTTTTTTTCAAGCTTGAATTGTACAGACAAGGTTGGTACTATTTTGCTTTTTTGTGTCCTCATTATACATTGGTGTCCTCAATAATTTGCCTTGGTGCCCTTTATCATTTGCCTTGGTGCAATCTCCCATTCCTTGGTGCTCCTTGGTACAAAAATTTGAGGAGGTGCGGCAATAGAGGGCGCTGTTGTAGCTTCCGTGTTAATTTGAAGAAGAAAAAAAGGTTGACGCGCAAGATAAAATCGACGCGCGCGCTGACCAGAGACCGAGGTTTTTTTTTTTGGCCTAATCAGTAACTTATTTTTATCTAGGGACCTTCAACTCCAGAATATTGTGATTTTATTTATGTTATTTATTGATTTATTTATTTCGTGTTATTTTACCAGGGTAGCCCCAGCAGCTGTCAATGAACTGTTCTCCCTGGGGGCCCTGGATAATGAAACGTACTTCTTACTTCAAATTTCAATCCTGGACACAAAAGCCCACTGTGAAGTAATTGTGACTGTCACCGATCCCCAATTCTGAAAATCTGAATCCTCGCCACCCAACTGGTGTATATGCTGCAGCCGATTTCACGAAACTTGACGCAATGGCATAAGTCCATTTGCGCCACAATTTACTGCGCAAGTTGAGCAACGTTGCGCGGTGTGAAATGTTCAGTTATGACAATTTCACGAACGTTTCATAGTGCGTTAGTCCGCGACTTGCGCAATAATTTATGGCGTTACTTGCGCTATCATTTTAAGTGGCGTTAGTTGTGGCGTAGGGCCTGAAAATGTACTTGTACCTCAGGTGGGTGTATCTAGTAATTTGGAGGCCGTTTTGAGGGTGAAATCTGATGTTTTTGTTGGGCAATGTTGGGTTTTGGGTCAATGACAGAATTGTGTTGCTCGGCATATAACCATTAGCTTGGACCCCACTATCGCCAGACCATGTCCGAATGTTAAAAAGGCGATAAGTTGGGTCCAAGTTACTCGGACTATTCCAATACATGCTTTGAAATTTAAGCCTCCAGGCCCAAGTCCATCATACTCCAAGGGCCTGCAGGACAGGCCCCACAGTCCACCACTATGGGGGGGGGATGGATTTTGATGGAGTTGGGAAGGTAAGGTTTAACAAACGTTTATTCTAGATACATTAAAGAGGTTGTGGAATGCTCGAAGACATTTCCGTCATTTTTCGGGTATATGTAGCCTAAGGTGTGATGAAATAAAAACGACTATTGTTTCTGTCATAAAATGAGTACAAAAGGTACTTTTGAGAGCTGTTTTTCAAGTCCTGTCATGCCTGTTTCGACCCGAAGGTGCAATTTGTGTAAAAGTCGTCGTTGCGGGCAGCAAACAAAACACAGTAAATCGTGACGTAATAAAACAGGACTCCCGATGCAGAGTAGCATAAACGAGTCCTGTTTATTACGTCACGATTTACTGTGTTTTGTTTGCTGCCCGCAACGACGAACTTTTACACAAATTGCACCTTCGGGTCGAAACAGGACCTGAAAAATAGCTCTCAAAAGTACCCTTTGTACTCATTTCATGACAGAAACAATAGTCGTTTTTATTTCATCACACCTTAGGCTACATATACCCAAAAAATGACGGAATTGTCTTCGAGCATTCCACAACCTCTTTAAGTCTAGAGATTCAATACTGAAGGATAGAAAGGCAGATTTTCTTCATAATTGTACCTGCACTAGCGTACCACACAGGCAAACGGTACTCTCCTCCAAGTCCGAAAAGGCAGCCAAATTCAATCCCTCCAGAACAAACTCAGAGAAACCCAGCAGGACCCGGTTATCAGGGGGTAGGGTGATGAACAACCGGCAGTACCGCGGTATCGAAAACTTGTCCGGGTAATGGGGCGAAGTGATGGTTCCGCTTGGGCTGGTGTAGGTCCGTTCACAGGCTACAGAAATGAATAGGACAATTGATTATTCTTTTACATATGGATACAACTGTACTATTACTACTACTAAGTTCTGTGTGTGTCTTCAAGTTCTATGAAAATCTAGTAAATATAACTGGGAGCTTGAACACTTTTTTGTTTTGTTGGCAAATTATCAAAATATAAAAAAACAACGCAGTATTTATTGTTACGGCAGTCGACTGTCTGGTTCCCTGACCTGACAATATTCAATCAATGTCAGGATCTTTGCTCCTTGGAACCAGACTTTCGACCAAACTGTTCTCAGACTTTTACTTTCCCTTTTTCAAATAATCCTCTAAAGCCACGGATTACGAAAAAAACAAAATGAAATCTAGGCCTACTTTAAAAAGTAGGATTTGACAAAAGTAGGCCTAGGCCTAGGCCTATATGAAAGTTGAACCTGTTTAGAATAGTGCGGATTCGATCACGAAACCTTCGGCATGGTAGTCAAGCGGGAAAGATTCCCATATCTGGCCATCACTTGTCACCCTGTGCACAAAACCCTATGGGACTGGTCTGAAAATTTTAAGTGTTTTCTCAGTAAAAATTCAAAATTGTCCCTGCTAATTTAGACTTTTTAGAACATATTATCACTTTATATTGATGGCTGATAGGTCATTTAAGGGGAAAATTACTGATGGCCAGATATGGGAATTTCCGTCAAGCGAATAAACAATCGAGCTACCTTAAAAAGCAAATTGGCTGGAACTGGAAAGTGGAAGCTTGCATATGCCTAGGCCTAGATTAGCAATGGTAAATTTGCAATGACGAAATGCATCAGAATCATGATCATTTAAAACTTAAAAGCCAGGCCATAATTACTTCTGAAATCAGAAGGCTTCTCTGCGTCAGAGAGAAGCCTTCTGATTTCAGAAGTAGGCCCTAATTACTTATTAAGAGTTGAAAATCACATGTAATGTGCACCACAAAAGTACACAAGTTGCTCCCTTGCATAAAAAATCATTGAAATCTACAGTAATTTTACAGCATCACTGCATCAGTTACTTTCAAATTTTCCCGGCAGTGACGGAAGTCAGGTTCGTCCATGCAAAGCAAAGGCAGCATGCGCGTCTGGCAGGGCGCCACCAGAGACGATCGACGCACAGTCGAAGACTGCGGCACCGATCCGCCATCCGGGGGCTGGCCGTCGGGCAGCCGCGCCGACACACACCGGCACGTGTTTGCTTTTAACTTATGGCTTCGTAAGTTCACATCAACTTCAATCAAACGTGTGTTTTTGATGCACTGCAGTGCACTGCAGTTGAAAAACAAATTGAAAAAGATTCTCCCCCTAAAGAGCCCTCAATTCTTCCCCCTTGTCTATTTTTAATGACAGATTTTCGACAGGGGCGGATTCGATTTCGCGGTCCCCATCGCTGAACTATATACTTCGGATGATGCTGAGTTTTTTTTTTGTATTTCCTTTTATTCTGTTCTGTAACTGACCGTCATTCGAATGTTCATGTAAAGCACACTTTGTTTGCATCTATTTAGGTTTTAAATAACGCAACTAAGTACGCGGTAGATGACTTTTTAAGTTGTTTGAAGTCATGCACTAATTTACTTTAATATTTAGACAGTGTAGTAGATGGCCCTAGTTTTCATTTTTTATTGTCCCCCCCCCCCTCTTTTTACTCGGCGGAGCTTTTGGGACATGTTTTCATCGTAGGTCTATTAAAGTTAGGTGAGCAGATTCGCTGATTAATTAGGCAAGACAACCGTCTCTTGACCTCTACATTTTGACCAATCAGCGGGCGCTTTCTATATGGGGTCTTCGGTCATTCACCGCCCGTTGCCTGTCATAGACAATGGATAAAACAAGCCTGTGTCACGCCCTCTGTATCATGTTACGCGATATATGCCCAGCTGTTTACCAATTTACCAATCAAACCATTTCGTCCTGACATAGGAATGAAATGACGTCAACATTTGAGTCGACTCCGATTGGCTGAGGTGGGCTTGCATATCTGCATGTCTAGACATATCAGACGTTATAGAAGGGACTTGGCTCCGTGGATAATGGGTGCTACTCGGACTATAGTAGGCCAATTTCATAAAGGAAAAGAGGTACGGCCTTTGCACGGTAAACACAAGGGGAAAAAAAGTTTATCCAAAGTCTCAGAAGAAGAATGCTCAAAGTTAATTATCTAACACTGCGTCAAACGTTTCTGAAATAAAAGCCTGATATAGCATTATTACAGGCCTGATATCGCATTCTCTGCACTGAGCAGTGCCAAATCACGTATGCCTACTCACTGCCACAGGGGAACGTATTGCAGGAGATGACGTCCTTCTCTCGGATGGGAATGCCACTACAGAAGGACTCCAGGGCTGGCTTGGGGATCTGCTCCGTGGTAAAACAATACTTCTGTAGAGTCTGGATACCTGGTGGTTGATGAAAGGATATTGGGATTAGTATTAGGTCGTGCGGCAAAATGGACGCAAGCTATGGCTACGGCTATGTCGGCCTTCCATAAGCCCCGCCCACCTTTGGTCACTGACCAAAAGTCGTGATCTAATTGGTCAATGTGCTTAGTTTGACTGACAGATAGGGAGGGTCCATAGAATAACGCAGTTTGGACGCAGCCTTATCTAAAGGGGAAAACACTCCCTCCAGTTTGGCCAGTGTCTTTAACACGCTTCAATTTTTGACACTGTTGCTAAACTTCATTTTCCCTTATTATTGTCTTCTTAAATTGTGTTTCAATATAGTTATAAAAACCCGTCGAAACTGACTGTGGGCAGCCAGGAGTGGGAGAGATTCTCAATGGTAACAAAATGGCTTTATCGCGTTTTGGAAATGTCTTCTAACCGGACACCAGTTGGAACATTCATAGAGTTCGCACCGTTCGAGCAAACTTGGGGCCCGGCGGCGGCGCCCGGCGCTGTTTTAGTTGCGGCGAATCACTGCATCAACGCACTAAAATTTTAATCAGCACCACCCACCTTCACCGCACTGCTTTGTACAGGATGAGTATCTGTTCTTCCATTGGTGGGTCTGGCACACGACTTCAGCCTAAAAGAAAAGGCAAAATTGAAGATTTCTTTAAAAAAAATACGAAAAGAAAAAAAACGCCACAATAGTTAAATTCATCAGGGGGCATCATTATCTGGAGGGATTCCCCAATGGGGGGAGGGGACATGTGTCCCCCCCCGTCCCTCACCGATCGACGCCATGCCCCTCCCCCTCCCCTCCCCGTTCAGGATTTGGGGAAGTCAAAAATTAGCTTTGGATTGTTTCAAACTATGACCGAACCCTTTGTGTGACCTATCATATCGTTTGTCCCCCCCCCCCCCCACATTGTTCGTCCCCGAATAAAAAGTGTAGGCCTCATTTGTTTCTATAGCTCAGAATAGCTGATTCAATGACTCCAAACTCAAAAATGATGTAAATGATGATCAAAACATTCACACTGTAAAAGTGGTCAGAAATTGCCTCAGATCGCACCACAGAGCATCTATCCAAAATGTTCCAAACCCCACGCCGTTAGGGCTTCACGCTCGCATTAGTTCTGATCAAGGTATGCCCCCCCCCCCCCCCCCCCCACACCACACACACACACCCACCCACACACACACTTTGAGAAGCGGTTGACTTTCTCGCGTACTTTTGTTGGCAATTGGGCGAGTTCGTATAGGCCTATAATGGTAACAAAATCGGCCCTCTACTATGAGAAAACAGTAAGAGTAAATTGAACACTTTCAAAAAAAATATAGCTGTTGTACAAAAAAAATAAATCAAGATTAACTTGTGGGAATATAATAAACTAAGACCTGCACATTGTATTTCAATGTTATTTTGCTCAAACGTTTTTCTGTTAAAATAATTAGGCGTTTATCAACATGTTTTAATCTTAGGTATACGTTTACTCACAGGGTAGAGAAAGACCGAGACAACTGCCACACACAGCCACAGGGTTGGGGAAAGTCCTGCGGGGGAATTCATGATCAGCCCCCGGTAGCTAGCTCCCGATCGGTGCGGTTCCTCGTAAAAAAAATCCAGTGGTCTGGAGGCAGCCCCCACGACGCACGTGTCTATCTATACCAGGAATGGAATCGTCAGGCACGGGCGTGGCTTACTGCGGAATTCTCGACATCTATATTGTCACGCATGAATAATTTAGAACCCGTGCGGAGCGCTTCCATTTTTCACAAAAACAAAATATGTTTTAGGACATGTCAGCATTTAGTAACTTATTTTCAGCTAAATTATTCTTGATTTAGGTCTACTGAAGTTCAGAAATATGGCTTTATTTTTCAGTGACGATTCCATTTTTAGTTGGCATTGGTGGATGTTGCCAGGGAAGGAAATGTGAACAGATACCCCGGGAGGAATGGACTCGTCTATACCATAGAAATCACTTGTTGCTGACATTCCAATTGCAAAAGATGAAGGGGAAAGGAAGTATGAGAAAAGTTCGTTTCACAAAATCAGGATGAACGATTTCTGCTCATAAACAATGCTGAATATGAATGGCATTCTTGAGGGTTATCTCGACCGTTTCATCTGTGATGTCATGCCTGCAGGTTGCCGACAACGTGGGTTTTTATCTGCAGCACACATCGTCAACGGATCATTATTATTCAGCTAGTTTGATGTTTATTCATAAGAAAATAACATGGCGTCATATCATTGCTATTACTCAGTCATGCATGTACATTAAAGCATTTCAAAGAACGGCTTTCGTCGAGCTGCCTAGGTGCAATCCTGCAATAAAATTCCTATAGACACTAGTGCTAAATCCCCATACTTTAAAATTCTTTAAAAAAAAAATTCAGAACTCTCACAGGCATTTAAGCTTGTACAGTAAAATGATGATCAACATGTCATCTTTCATTATTGTTTTTATTTTTGGTGGGTTGACCATCGAATTTTCGAGATACTCTCACCCAAAGAAGATGACCCCTATTTTTCCCCAAAGCGGAAAAGTAGCCATCTCGAAAAACGATCCCTCCACAACATGGCAAAATAGCGCCACTTTCGAGCCCAATTACATCCAAAATGCTCAGAATTGGAAGCCCCAAGTCCGGGCCAGAGGTTCATTGCCATATCTGGCGATAAAACCTCAGTTAAAAAGTTAAAAATATTCAACAAAGTCCTTTTGAAGCCCGTCTTTTTTTTTTAAAGTGGATTTTATAAATCATATTGTTTGCCTAACCAGGGTTGTTTATAAAGATGTACTACAGTTGCAGTTGTTGACAGTTGTAGAAACAAGTATTCTGTGTCATTTTCTTTATGTTGTTCCAAGCAGTCAAAACACACGAGAAATTGTTTTTTTTTTGGACGAGACAGGTTTTAGGGCCATTGCGTTTAAATGGTGATATTCTTTGAACGGATTGAGCAATTTCAGTAATTTCTTTTAATATAAAAGTAGCTTATGAAATTGGCTTTCCAGTCATTATTATGTTGGTGCTACATATTTCTTTTCAATATGAAATATATTTTTGGGGGTTTGGGTTCCGCTTTTTTGACTCACCCTGTACAATGAAAGTCGGCAACTCAACTTGACATTTTGGTATATTTTGTATATAAAAGTGTGACACGCTCTGAATTTTTGTATGCTAATGCGACGGGGGTACGTATTTATACTAAGTCTAATATTTAAGCAACTGACATGTACATTGTACGACGATATTTTGAGCCTGAACGGAGTTTAGTGTTCAAACGTGTACTCCAAATATTACAACTGGATTTTTTTCCTACACATGTTGCCATCAATTGTTTTAAACAGTGGCAGGCTCAAATAGTTTACTTTCTAAAAAAAAAAATCGGACCAGAATTTAAACATAAACTGAACAATAATAACGTATTCTTATACACAACCAGTTCATCCATTTCTTTATTATGCAACAACCAATTCATCAACTTCTAGATGTTTGTTTCTTTTAATTTTTATATACATATATTTCGGAATAGAATATACTATATAAAAAAGTACTTTAAAATATAAATGTCATACAAAACGAAGCTCACACCTCTTATTCGTTTTAACTGAATTCGGAAACAAAACAAAGTGAGCTGAAAATATTACAGTATCAAAAAGTAAGACGGTTTTCTTTTTTTGGATATCTCCGATGTTCAACGTATTAAAAAAACACACGAAAGTCTGTAGCGAGCCAATATGGCCCATCAGGCCAGGGTTTTTCTTCGGTTTCAGCGGCATGATGAATCGATTGACAATAGAGGGCGAGTAAAAAAAACCAAACCCAAATGTCGGGACTATTGTTTGAGGAGGTTTTCATGTAGCACTTTGAAAATCTAGGATATGAAAGCCCAATTCACAAGCTTTCTTTTAGTATAAGAATCATTCAAATCACTCATGTACTTTTCAAGTTACGGAATTTTAAACACAACCACCGTTTTAAAGTTCTGTCCACGGATCACAAAAAAGGTGCGCGTGCTTTCAGCAAAACGAAAACAATTCACATACATCCCATGTGATTTGTTTTCGTACGGTTTTGCTGAAAGAACACTGAACTTTTTTTTGTGATCCGTGGACAGAACCTTAAAACAGCGGTTGTGTTTAAAACTCCGTAACTTGAAAAGTACATGAGTGATTTAAATGATTCTTGTACTAAAAGAAAGCTTGTGAATTGGGCTTTCATATCCTAGATTTGAAAGTGCTACATGCAGAACTTCACCAAAACAATGGTCCCGACATGTGGGTTTCGTGTTTTTTTACTCGTCCTGTTGTAGTTTGTTTTTATGGGATGCCAGTCTATCGTAGGTTACTCCACAGCTACAGCTGGTGCCTATTTATGCTCCTAGTGGGGTGAAGTGGCTTGCCCAAGGACACAACATATGACCAGCAGCTGGATTCGAACCCCTGCCCCTCGGAGTCACTAAGTTCCACTTACTCTATAACCACTAAGCCACACTCCACAAAGTTCAAAGAAGCATACCTTAATGCCATTATCATGTTGCGGGAAGTTGGATTTTTCCCATTCAAATCAACGCGACCAAAGCGAGGCCGGAAGGAACAATAGTCGGGTTCCTTTTTGCACAAAAAAAACATTATCATTCACTACTGTTATTGGATACAGGGAACATGACTGAAATGGTGACAGCATGATAAGGTCTATACAACAAATTTTGAGCAGGGACAGTGTGGGGATAGTGTATGTACCATTAAACAAAACAAAAAATAAGTAACCAGCTCCTTTAAAAGAATAAAATAGCTATACTTCGCATGTTAAGCCCGGTTCATAGGGGCGTGAAAGCGAGAGCGAACGCGAATTTGTGACGTCATGGCAAGTATTCGTGCTGCGAATTCGTAAAAGTTGAACATATTTCAACTCGGGCGAATTTCGCAGCGAATGTTTCACGACTTCAAATTCGCTTCGTATTCGCAAGAAGTAGGAACCGGGCTTTATGCCGTTTAAAATGAACGATGTGCCTCGCAGAATGTCCAGGAGCCACGTATATATTCCGCATCTCTCTATCTACCATACACCACAAATACGTACCGTTATCTGGTCAAAAGCAACCAAAGAATACCCCCGAAAGTAATATCAGTTTGTAAAATCCAGCGACACGAGATTCCATAAAAAAATTCAACAATATACATACCCTGTAAATAGTACTTCTAGTATTATCGACCCCAAAAAGCATACCAAAACACGCACGTCGCCGGTTTCCGATTTGTGACAAAACAACGGCATCCCCTTCCCCTCTGGCAAAACTGACTTTATAAAGCCCTCTTTTGCAGGCACCCTTGCGATTGATAATGCGTTTACGAGTCAAAGACTCGCCGTAGTTAAGAACAGTTTAAGAAGCCTACATCTGGCTTTCGTAATGCCAAAAAAGGTCTCCGGTTTCTGGCGTGCGCACGCGTCGCCGTAGCAAAATTAAAAAGTTTTTTTTTCAATGTCAGGTGATGTCTCAAAACTAGATTTAGTCGAACACCATATGCAGTCATCAGCCGACATTTTAAGGGGGAAAAAAACGGTAAAGAAAAAAAAAGCCGCGTCGCCGCACCACTTTTGGTGCAAGCTCCATACCAGAAACCGGAGACTGTTTTGGCCTAAATGGTCAGTTTACAGTAAGTCTCTTCATATGTTTTTTAAACCGAGGAAAACATGTTTAAAATTATCACAATATGTTCGTAGACGATTTTGAGTAACAAACAATTTGTGCAAATAACCAGCAAATTCAAACCATAAGGATGAAAATTAAAGACCCAGCCGCTACACACAAAAAAGGTAAGTTCTCCATCCGCTCCACTTTAGGGCGTGTTCAGCTTGTTTCCCACGGCCTGATTATACCTGCAACAATACGTAAAAGTCAAGATCAATAAACGATTTGCTCTTCAAAGAAGGAGGATCGTTTTGCTCTTCATGCATTTTGTTCGTTTCCAATAATAACACCACTCAACATCCAACGAAGAATTAAAGCCTAACCTGTTGAAGTTTCAGCTCAGTGGATGTTACGCTTTTCGAGAAAACAGTGGAAAACCATGCACAACTTTTTTTTATCACGAAGACGATTTCGTTAATAGAACGCTTACCAAATTTAGTCAATTGACTGATCGTTGAAATCACCTTTACAGTTCTTGATTTCTTCTAAATGACAGCAAGCCAGACGGAATAATTTCACGGGGTGTTTAGTACCAGTGCAATCTTTAATCCAAGGCCTTTTGATAACAATTTGGAAGGTTACTTTTGGGACAATGGTCATTATTATCCTTTTAGGTCGGATCCAAACTTCACGGAGTTTCGAACAATTTTCAGAAGACTCCTTTTGCTTATCAAAATACAGCTTGGAACCGAGGGCGGATGCAGAACACAATTTTTTTGGGGGTCCCAAAAAAATTTGGTCCCCCAAAATAGTGAGTCCAAAAAATTACGGCGTGGGGTTCGGGGCCCGCTTAAGGGCCCCGAATTTTTGGGGGGGATTCTAGATGTTCTGTGGTGTGATCTGAGGCAATTTCTGACCTCTTTGACCAATTTTTTTTGAGGAAAAGATTGTGGTGTACGCAGTGCCTGCCTTCATTGCTACGTCACTTTTTAAAAAATGGTCCTTTGGGGGGGGGGGGGCATGGCCCCCGTCCCCCCCCCCACCCCCGCCTCTGGATCCGCTCTTGCTTGGAACCCGTCTGGCATTACAAGAAGCGTGATATTTGGGTCGCTGGTATTTTCTTGGCTTCGCAAGTATCTCTGCTTATAGAAGGTAGACACTATTACACGATTTTAATATTATTACATGAGGGAATATACCCAACTATTGTCTTAGGCAATAAAAGACGCATGCTATTTGAGCCGCTGGTGACTTTGATTCGCAAGTATCTGGGCATAGCAGGTAAATATTACACGAGGTTAATATAGGTTTTCCCGGCCAATTTCCTAAAATGTTCATTCACTTCTGAAAATCGGTCACTCATTTTTGTCTGAATTTGAGAATCGCTCTGAACACGCGTTTCATGTTCGGTACCAGAGCATTCGATTCCATTTCAGTTCAATCAATAATTTAAGTAAGTGATGGAGCAGCACCTTTCGTTTGTGTCCATTCAGATTCGTTTACAAGACTTCTTTTTCGTTTTAGAGGGCGATTTCAAACATTGACCATTCTATTTCACTTTTAGTTTAATGTTCTGTGATGTGATCTGCTATTTGGAATGAGAAAAACGGTTTTTTTTATTGCACATTCACGAAATTGTATTCCAGAACTCTGCGCGAAAAGGTATGCTTGCGTAAATGAATGCACAGGTAATGTAATTGGACGTCTTTTTCTCAAAACCGAATGCACGGACAATGAAAACGATTGAACTTTCACTGAATTAAAATGTGATTAAAGACGTGCATTCATATTCAGACGAAAATAAATAACCGATTTTCAGAAGTGAATGAACATTTCAGGAAATTTGCCGGGAAACCTATATTATAACCGAACTTTTGTTCATAGTCTCAAATTACCTATTGGTAAAGCTGATAGAAAAAAATGTCTCTCGATACTTACATACAACGATGACAGCAATTATTAGCAGAACAACAACGACGCCGATGACTTTATACTGAAAGTAAGAAATTGAGACCGACGAATTAGAACAAAATTACGAGTCACACCAACAGTCACACTGATAGCAACACACCCAAGTGTGTACACACCTGTAATCGTGGACACCCTCTGTCTTTCTTTTGTTTGGACCCTAACTTTTTAGCAACAGCTCTCATTGGTTTTGTACACGAATCTCAATCGTGGACCATATTGTCCTCTATTGTTCAAGGTCCACGATTTGAATGCGTATACAAACTCAAGACCAAAACATACAAACACACAGCCTTATATACTTTCTGTGGACATTGATTTGTATTTGTGCAGTTACGAAAACCCAGAGAATAAAATCATCCACAGTGAACACACTCTTTCAATCTCATTTTTTAATCATGATTTCCTTGAGTGTTCCTCATTATTTTGCGAGGAATACACATAACCAAAATGCCTCTAAACCTGTTTTACGGGGGGGGGGGGGACCTAGTGTGGACCCGTGCAAGTCCACAAAGCGCTCACGCTTTCTGCACGGCCTATTTTGTTCGCAGGTCCACAAAGAGTATGCAAGGTTAGAGCACACTGAGAGTACGTGAATGAAAATCTAAGACTATCCAGGATGAACTGAACATTTGACAATGATAATTTCATATCTTGCATCAAATCAATGAAGAGATTACTCACCAATCTGTTCTTCCATTTATAATGCGTTTTGATCTGTTTTGACGTTGTCTTAAATGACGAGGCCTGTGCCATCAGATCATCTGTTGGAGAAAAGTTAAAAGAACAAAAAAGCCATCAGTTGTATAAGAATTTGTATAATTGTTTTTAAAGGGCATTACACCAGGTGACCGTCGTCACGCGTCTTGTGTAGTCTTCTTACAAATTCGCGCATTTGAAACCCTAATTGACCGCCCCATGAATGACGCTTTGACGGGGGAACAATGGAACCTTTCAATGCAATTTGCTTGAACATGATTTTTGCGTTAGAACACTCATATGCCCTTCTGCCGGGCACCCGACGACTATGGGTGTGGCATCGAAGAGGAGCACCTGTTTGTGCCCACGTGCGCGCATTGGGCGTGGTCTACTGGCTCATTGGTAGTTTTGCGCATGCCCTTGGTAAAGATAAATTAGGACAGTGACGGGTCACGTGTTAGGGTTTAGATCCCTTAAAATTTCATTAGAAGTCCATTTCTCTGTGAAAAGAATCTTTAAGAGACGTTTCAAGGACATTTACATAATGGGCTTATATAGGACTAATCCTGTAAGGGTATTTTCACGGTTTTTTTTTAATGACCCTGGCCACTGAGGATTATCATTGGATATACATAACGGTGTTTTCATGGACTACTAATCTGGCTTAATATGTTGAAAAATCCGTGAAAATCTAGTTAACTGTAATTTCAAGGGAAAATGGCTCTTAGACGAATTTTTAAAGGGATGAAGATGTTCATAATGTGATGTTTCGACCAATCATATCCTTGTTTATTGCCTGGCGAGCCGCGAGCGTGCACTTGCATATATGATGCGCGCGTCTGAATGTGTGGCACTGATTGCTACACATGCTGTTGCCCATGCGCGTGAGCAGTGGGCGGGGCCAAACTGAACCGTGAGGTATATAACTATAGTACAGACGAGCGGACTCGGAACCCACCAGAATGGTCCATCAGGTCGTCCAGCTTTTCGCCCCGTTCCAGGAGCTTGTCCACATTCGTGTGTAAGATGACCGCCACCTCGTCCACCTCGGCTTGCAGCTTCTGCACGCGCTTGCTCTTGGCGCGAGTCGATGCGGGGTCCGAGTCCAGTTGAGCATCGTCTCTGGGATAGGTCCTCGACCGGCTCCTGTTTGTGTGCATCAAGAGCTCACGGTTAGAAATAACATACAAATACGTAACAACTAAGTAACACTAAAAAGGGATAGGGGTAGAAATACAGGCGAGTAAAAAAAAAAAAACCGAAAATGTCGGGACTATTATTATTGAAGTTCTTCATGTAGCACTTTGACAATCTAGGATATGAAAGCCCAATTCATAAGCTTTCTTTTAGTACAAAAATCATTCAAATCACTCATGTTCTTTTCAAGTTACGGAATTTTAAACACAACCACCGTTTTAAAGTTCTGTCCACGGATCACAAAAAAAGGTGCGCGTTCTTTCAGCAAAACGAAAACAATTCACACACATCATGGGCGTCGCGAGGGGGGGGGGGGCACTTGCCCCCTCCCCTGGAAAAAGCAAAAAAAAAAAAAAAAAAAAAGGAAGAAAAAAAAAAAAAAGAGGCGCAAATTTAAGTGGTGTAAATTTAATGAGTTGGGGGGGGGCAAAATGTCCCTGCCCTCCTCTAAAGCTGATAAATCGAGAATGTGTTGAGAAATACAAGCATTTTTTTGGCCAAAAAAAATGTTTGCCCCCCTCTAGAAAAAATCCTGGCGACGCCCATGAATAAGGTTTATGAATTGGGCTTTCATATCCCACATTTTGTAACTAGGCCTATATCCATTTGATTATATCCATTATATCCATTCCCCTTGTGAATGCATTTGGGTACAAATTGAGTGGCTTTCAGTCTCGTAATTTATCAGGCTGTGTCATTCAAAAAACTTTGGATAATTTTGATTCATTTGTTATTATGGTTGGACATATTTATGAGATAATAATACACTGGGATAATATGGTACAACTTGACAAGTGGTATGGGAGCAATAATGTGGACATTGGACATAGAGTGCATAAGCCACTCCTAACTCGTGGAACAACCCCCATCGGAGTTCCATAATGTGCTTTACCTATTCGGTGAATAGCACAAAATACACAGGGTTAAAATGTATTATGAAAGTTCGCTCGTACCCCCGCTCTGTAAACAGGACGCTGGGATACTCTGATGAATTCACGCTCTGATTGACCATAGACCTGCGCGTCATCAAGGTCATGACTCTGCAAGGTTTGAAACGGCCGTTAAGACTGATTCAGTACTTTTTTATTCCAGTTTAGAGATATCTTTTTCTCGTTGAAAAGCGTAATAATGTAGGAAATTCTGTAAAACTTATCTGTGTTGTAAATTTACAATTCCCGTCACTTGCTCAGGCTCCGTTTCGAATCACGAACGGTCGGATTGCATCATGCGACGCTCAAAATTTTGTCTACATGGTCCGCAATGAAACAGAAATCACATTCGGTATGCAATGTGCGCATTTCTATGGGAAGTTTTCGGATAGCATTTTGCGCACATTGTCTAACTGCGGTCTTGAATAGCAGCAGCCAGATGCTTTATACATAGGTCATAGGCCACTTCCTTCACAAGATTCTGTGAAGCTCATCAGTATCCCAGCGTCCTGTTTGCAGGGCGTGGGGTACGAGCGAATTAAGAAAGTTGTTATTGAAAAATACCATGGAGCAATTTGGAATCTTTTGAGAAATGATGAAACCATACATGGGGAAAAAAAACATACAATTTCCCATGGGAAAAAGCCAATGGGAAAACTCCCATGGGAAAAATCCCATGCTTCATGGTGTACGTCCAATTCACCATGCAGTTCCCATGGGGTCCCATGGGAAAATTTCGCATGGGAACAACATATGGGAGATTTCTGTAAGGGCCGGTATTGTACCACCATGGTGGTGCCATGGGGTTACAATAGCTGCCCATGGTGTCCCATGGGGACACCATAGCATGTTCCCATGGGGCATGTTTAGACGGAGGAAAAACGTTGCAATTAACGTACCTGATGACGCCACTTCTGCGATATACACAGTTTATGGAGAGTAAAGAACATTTTCTAAGTATTTCCTAACAAAATTGGAATATTTCTCAGTCCCAGATTCGATCATGTCTTATCATTTTTGCAATGAATGACTAAGCTTCATTGAGATGATATGAAGAACAAGTCAGGTGTGTTTACAAACACAAATGCCCCGCAACCGTGACTGTTTCCATGACATAACATCAACTTACATGTACCTTGGTCAAATGGAACGTTCATTGACAGCATTAGTGTCTTCTGTAGGTTTTATATGAATTAATCCCTAATCCCTATGATCTCAGAATAAATACAAGATTTCCATTGTTTTAGCCACTGTGACCTTGACCCTTGACCTTTCGACCCCCAATGCGATAGGCTTCTTAGGATTGCCAAGGACAATCCACAAACCAAATTTGAAGTTCATATGTAAAGTATATCTCAAGTTATCACGCTGACAAAATTTCTTTTGTTTTTTCCACTGTGACCTTGACCCTTGACCTTTTGGCCCCAAATGCAAAAGGCTTCTTAGGATTGCCAAGGACAATCCACAAACCAAATTTGAAGTTCATATGTAAAGTATTTCTCAAGTTATCGCGCTGACAAAATTTCTATTGTTTCAGCCACTGTGACCTTGACCCTTGACCTTTCAGCCCCAAATGCAATAGGCTTCTTAGGATTACCAAGAACAATACACAAACCAAATTTGAAGTTCATATGTAAAGTATTTCTCAAGTTATCCCGCTGACAAAACTTCTTTTGTTTTAGTCACTGTGACCTTGACCCTTGACCTTTTGGCCCCAAATGCAAAAGGCTTCTTAGAATTGCCAAGGACAATCCACAAACCAAATTTGAAGTTCATATGTAAAGTATTTCTCAAGTTATCGCGCTGACAAAATTTCTATTGTTTCAGCCACTGTGACCTTGACCCTTGACCTTTCAGCCCCAAATGCAATAGGCTTCTTAGGATTACCAAGAACAATACACAAACCAAATTTGAAGTTCATATGTAAAGTATTTCTCAAGTTATCCCGCTGACAAAACTTCTTTTGTTTTAGTCACTGTGACCTTGACCCTTGACCTTTTGGCCCCAAATGCAAAAGGCTTCTTAGAATTGCCAAGGACAATCCACAAACCAAATTTGAAGTTCATATGTAAAGTATTTCTCAAGTTATCGCGCTGACAAAATTTCTATTGTTTCAGCCACTGTGACATTGAACCTTGACCTTTCGGCCCCAAATGTAAAAGGCTTCTTAGGATTACCAAGGACAATCCACAAACCAAATTTGAAGTTCATATGTAAAGTATTTCTCAAGTTATCGCGCTGACAAGATTTGTCCGGACACACCCACCCACCCACCCACCCACCCACCCACCCACACACCCACCCACGGAAGGACAAGGCGGAAACAGTATGCATAATAAAAAAAGTGGCGTCATGCAGGTTGCAACATTGTTTCCTTTCCTACCTCCATGATAATATTATTTACCAACAGACCCGGAAAACTGATACAGATATGTGAAATCTGACACTCGGCTCATGTTGACACGACCTCGTGTCTGACTTGACCTGACTTTACTTTATTTCCTTAAAGTACAAAATCAGGTTGAATACATATGTCGGTAACTTTGGTGTGAATATGCCTACAACTACTGCGTTCAAGTCCTTTAGTAGAGATAATTGTTCTATGGTCTAATCTGTTTCCTTAAGTTGCTTTAATTATGCGGTGGAATATATTCTACTGCCAGTATTGTAGCAAAGAAGATTGACAACACACAAGTTTCAACACGATCGACCTAGGCCTACACCTACACGTACTTCCTACCACTTGAACTGCAAACGCAAAAAAAACGTGTGACACTGATAAGGGCCTTACTCTGTGCGATAACTTAACATTGTGATAAAACTTACATGATGTAGGCCTATAGGCTCTGAGCGGGAAATATTCTCGTCACCGCCGAGTAGTGCAAACGGCAAGTTTGGCTTGAAGTTGACACATGTTTACCGAATAACACGATGACTGTGCTCTACTTCGCTTGAAGTGAACTGACAACTATTATAACTGCAACACGTCCCTTTGACGTGGGATGCATGTGTGCACTGTAAACACGTATACAAGGCAGCCTGGTCGAAAGCAGAATGGTTCAGTGCACATAAAGAATTCCGTATATACGCACAACCGATCCGTCGATTTGTATTCAGTTTTGGCGCACGTACGTATCGTGATGAAAAGCCAATATGATTGTCAACAAATTACACAAGTGCAAATTGTCCATGTAAGTTTCGTTTTCTAGTGCGGCTCTTGTCCTTGCCGTAGTACGATGACCTCTAATGATCTTTCATTGTACGTGTATAGGTGAAGTTATATAACAAGGAATAAATTAAAGTGTTTAAATCACCGGTGATTCGTGGACGGAAGTACGTATATCAGGTGATCCGAGTTCGAATGCCAATGATCGTTTTTCACTTCTTTTCATTTTACCTTTTAAATAACCAAAGTGAGGAAGGAACATTTTTTCTCACAAGACGTAAAGCCTATCTTGGGTTTGTGTTATGGAGAAGAAGGCATAAGATATGCACGTGGGCCTAATGGACCAATCAGAAGATGGGAAACGGATGTCGTTTGGGAATGAACAATTCGCCGGCCCGGATTGGTCTGTGTATTTGATTGTTTTTGTTTTGTTTTCACCGAAGACTCTAGCTTTCCGAAAATACCCGGGTAGAGTTTTAAGGATTAGTTTACAGGAGGATCGATATATAAGATTTGAGGCTTTGCGTGGTGGAGTATCGGATATCGTTTCGGTTTGCGGTAACACTACTGCTTAGAAGATATTCTGAAAAGAAATTGTCCTGCTTATTAATTATCAACTTTCGCTAAGTAGTTTTTATTATGATAAGAACAGTCCTGCTTTAAGTTCTTACAGAACTTGTCTTTGGTCTCAACGATTCGACTAGCCTGCTCTAGACGATGACTAGAGCAGGCTAGTCGAAACGTTGAGACCAAAGACAAGTTCTTAATTTTAGCTGCAAAAAGCAGCTCAACAATGTCTCTCCGTTGGTTTTTTTGTTTGTTGTAACAAACGTTGGAACGTTTGAAACACCTCGGCGCTATCAATCACCTGCACCGTACTCTATGCAGTCCCCGAAAAATGGGGTCACGGTCGAGGGTCTCGCAAACCTGATGTTTGTACCGCGAGCAGTATCCCCTTTAAGAAATCAAAGAGCACAATCACGTCATTCATTCATGAAGACAAATTCGTGGGATAGTTTCGAGCTTGTTATGAATGCAGTACAAACATGACTCGAGAAGGTCACTTCTCTCAGACTGATAAACGCTTTGCAAACATTATATTCAATAGGCCTACATACAAGGCAGCAAATTTTATCAAAGAAAACCACCTGCGTGTTTATTAGCATTGTTGAGTGTTTCGTGTTTTGTTCTCGTAGACAGAACTTATGTCCATATTTGTCTAGACCACCATTGTTTAATTACCAATGGTTGGGTTTTCCAATGTTGACATGCAATTGCAATGTAGGTCTATAAAACAAATCGTTTTGGAAATAACACTTGTGGATTTCCAAGAGAGAATGCCAGCATATATTTAGCTACATATCTTCGATCAGTTCCGAGTCTTTACGCACCCCTTGAAAGCATGCGATGAACCGCCAAACATAGTACATCTTGATAGCTCATATCTATCAAGAAGTGGATCAAATCTTGTCGACCCAGTCAATACTCAACCTCATATTGACAGGTTCCATTTTACGTCATGTGTTGTCAAGCCACTGTGGTCGGAGGGGGGGGGGGGCTACCCATAGAGTTAAATTAAGGATTTATTTCACGATTAACATTTTCATAGAGAAAATCCCATTCTAATTTTTGAAGAAAAAGTTGACACTTCAATCAAGGGTATTTTTTTAATTAGCCACTCCACAGAACTATATACACGAAGTTCAAGCGCCCATCATCATTTCTTCTTTTCCAGCTCGAAGAGGGCAATGGTCTATGCCTCTTTGTTTGTGAAGTCCGAATAGAGTAACATGACAATATTTACCAGATAAGAGGGGACAGTAAGCCTGGTACAAAAACCCGAATATAACAGGCCAACTCGAGATTTCTGTTAAAAAAAGGATTCACGGCATGACATGAAGTTCAAGCACCCTTCAACCCTTCCACATTTGAGGGGGTAATAGTCTAGGCCTCTTTGTTTATGAAGTCCGAATAGAGTAACATGACAATTGACCAGTGACAGAAACGTATGCTAAACACGACATATTGAATTTCACTTAAATGAATGCCTTATCAGGGACCTCGAAAAGTCGCTCACGGAAGCTGTTGTATCGCAATAATAAAATGTTAGGCCTATGTGTTAAAATGAAAAGGCGTCAGCATTGAACCATTCTGATGGTTGTGTTAGAATTGTCGGCACGCGCAGTACGCTTCTTAAACAGTTGTGAAAATCGAGGGGAAAATAAGCATTACCATATTAATATACGCCATTAGGAAGGTCCGCTCAAATGATTAGATTTAAGGACGCCGAGGCAACGAAGACAAACTTAGTGGAAACGTGAGTCCAAATGTACTCTTTCAAACGTGTTCTTTTACAAAGACTATAACATATGTCTGGCTTATGACATGAATATCAATTTAACAAATCTAGTATTATAGACCTTTATCATGCTGCCACCATTTCAGTAAAGTTCCCTGTATCCAATAACAGTACGGAATGATAATGTTTTTCAGGCAAAAAGTAACCAGACTATTTTTCCTTTCAGCCTCGCTTTGGTTACGTTGATTTGAATGGGAAAAATGAAGATGTCAGCAACATGATAATGGTCTATACTATGATGAATAAGATTTAATCCCTATACAAGCTGCAAGTCATAGTTCTAGGTTATAAAGTAAACTTCCTATAAAGTTGATAAAGTAAAGTAAAGTTAAGTTCTTATAAAGTTTCAAATAAGCAAGGTTTAAAGTACTCTATTAGTTAAAGTTTATAAAGTAATATAAATTTTAAGTACTAGTCAAATAATTAAAGTTTCTATAAAGTTATAACTGCTACTAGGTTGTAACTGCTATATTAATAACCGAATAACAAAGAAAATCTAATGTAACGAACCTAAACGTAAATAATTATAAGATAAGCATACAGTTGTTGATATACATTATGTTCTATAAAGTTATAACTGCTACTAGGTTGTAACTGCCATATTAATAACCGAATAACAAAGAAAATCTAACGTAACGAACCTAAACGTAAATTATTATAAGATAAGCATACAGTTGTTGATATACATTATGTTCTAAAAGTATCAGCACCTTTACGCCTTTAACAATAGTAAATCAAAAAAAAAAATAAACAACATGCACCTTGAAGTTAATTGCCAGCTACTTGTATAAATGACGTCATTAAAATACGTTCGTCCCTTCCGAAGAAATATTATGAAGATAATCATTCAAGTGTTTTGATACGTGTATTAAATATATCGGTTCAATATATACGCCTTTATAAGTACTTCAATAATCAAGATAAAAAAATAAGCAACACCATAGAGATGCACCCATGTTTATGTTACATACGTAGTGTGCATGTTCTTTTGTTTTCGTGTAGTTAAGAAAAACCTGTGAAAAAAAGGTAATTTTACTCACACTGTGAAAATTCTTTCAACCCTATTTTTTTCTGACACCCTTCAGTGTTTCTTTTCATTTTGTCACAGAAAAACCTTGACCCAAAAATCCTCTAAAACCGTTTTCCAGAGAGGGGGAAAAAACTGTTTGGACGTGGGCAAGTCCACACAACATCGCTTGGCTACCTGGATTATGTAGACCTCATTTTGTTCAGAAGTCCACACAGTGAATGTAACGCTTGTACACCATAATAATTCTAAATATACTGTCAGAGAAGAAATACTAAAAAAAAAGGCAATAACAAGTGG
Organism: Patiria miniata; assembly: GCF_015706575.1. Taxonomy (NCBI): domain Eukaryota; kingdom Metazoa; phylum Echinodermata; class Asteroidea; order Valvatida; family Asterinidae; genus Patiria; species Patiria miniata. The sequence continues at coordinate 8,952,676 of NW_024037047.1, forward strand.
TGAGCGTCCACATAGAAGCTAACGGATCGCATCTTATTTTTTCAAAACCCACCAAAAGTCTGTTGCGGCCTTCCGTGTATCCCATACAATGAGGCAAAATAAATTACCAGTCTCTATACTTACATCAAAGGCCAAACAACCTTAACTGCAAGTGCATGACACGCCTAAACAAGGAGGATATTGGTGGGCCTCTACTTCGGGGCCTATACTCTAAGTTACATTACCTGTCTCAACTTAGATGGCGCATAACAAAACGTTCAGTCTGTTTAAAACCAACTCTAAAGCTTGTTGAAAGCCTTTCATACAAGGCAAGATAAATTACCAGTCTCTTCTTACATCCAAAACCAAGCCATCACAAGTGCACAATTGCACACACACATAAAACAAGGAGAATAACTAAGTGTTTAAACCCATACCAAAGCCTGTTGACATCCTTCCGTGCATCCCATAAGGCCAGTCAAATTAACAGTTTCTGCTTAGGCTACATCAAAAGACAAGCCACTATTTTTGCTAAGAAAGAAACTCACAAAACTAAGGGAACAGCATGGCGGTGAGCGTCTGCTCTTGGCCACAACTCTAAGTCTTCCTCAAACTCACCCAAAGTTTGTTGATTGCTATAATGACGTGCATTCCATGACTATAATTGAGATGTTCTAATTAACAATCCATACTTACATCAAAACAAAGCGGCAAAGCAGAGACAGACGTGACAATTTAGGAAAACAACATTTGGTGGCGTCTGGGCCAATAAGTCAGCATTAATCTGCTTCAAAACCTATTTCAAAAGGTTGTATGGCCTAGCTTCCATCTCTGCTTACAACAAAATCCAGGCCATGACGACTACAAGCACAGAAACACAGAAAGCAATAAGAATGACGAGATGGCGGGCGTCTTCTTTTGGGCCAATAGGTCTTGTCTTGGTTGGCTTCTCGATCCGCTCCCAAACCGTGTTGATTGCCTTTCGGGCTTCATCATTCTTCCCAGGACCCACCAATCGAAACTGGTATGGCACAAGGGGTCCGAACAAGCACCGGAGAGTCAGCACGGGATCGGTGAAGAAGAGCTTCAGGAAATTTGGCTCGACTCCGATCTCAGACGCCAGACTGATGCAGTAGGCTTGGAAATCACTGTGTCGGTGGTTAGGTAAAAATGCGGCATTCATGGCTTCGTCAGTCGCCTTCACCTCAGCCTCCATATCCGGCTGGGATGGTAGCTTAGCCAACCCTTTGAACACCCTCGAAGCCCAGCGAGCCTGAAGCTCGACGCACGGGATGACTGAGCCCAAGGGTCTGATGGCGCCGTTGACCGACAGCGTGTTGTGCTTTAGACCTAAAGGAAACACCAACTTGTACAGCGGCAGGTGGCCATCTTTCATCTCCAGTGCTTGGCAATCAACCTCCAAGGGCAGCGTGTCCTTGTAGCCGGTGGCCATGATGACGGCATCGATGTCCTCCTCGGTGGTACCGTCTTCAAAAACCACGCCCGTCTTGGTGAAGCTTGCGATGTTTGCCTTGATCATCACTGTGCCGCTGATGATACAACCTGGCATGTCCTCTGTAACCAGTGCATCGCCGGCAAACAAATCGTGGGCCGGCCTCAGAGAGTTATAGAGCATCTTGAACTTACGTTTGAGGGATTTCACGAAAAGCATGAAGTGAAGTTTTGCTGGTACCAGGTGGAATCTTCCGGAAATATGGAAATCCCACGGGATACCGTAGTCTCCAATGCGATTGACTATCCACACGCCACGTCTGGTACTCAAGTACACCTGTTACAATAGAGCAAGAGTAATAAACCAGAAGTGATCATCGGTCAGCTCAGTCTTAATGTTGAAATGAATCATGCATTACGTAAACCTACCTGTGATGCCAGGCGACTGACGTCTACAGCTGCATCCCCTGCTGAATTGCCAATCCCAACTACAACCACTCGTTTGCCTTCGAATTCCTCTGGCCTCCGGAAAGCCTGGCTGTGCATAACCTTCCCCTGGAACTCCTCAAGGCCTGGAAACTCTGGGACGTTAGGGTTGTTGAACATCCCAGTGCAGATCATCACAGTATCAAACTCCTGGCTGAACTCCTCCACGTGCCCAGACACTCCTTCCGCTTGGCTAGTGACGACCCATCGCCCAGTAGCCTCATAGTCAGGTGCCTGAGCCAAGCGGGTCACTCTCGTAGAGAAGCGGATGTGCTTCTTGAGGCCAAACTTGTCGGCGTACATGTCCAGGTACCTCTTCATGTAGCTGTGGTGCAGAAAATTTGGCCACTCGCCTGGAAAGGGGAAGTCGCTGAAGCTCGTCACCTCTTTGCTGGTGTTGGTAATGGTCGATTTGTAGACCGTGGTCATTATCCCGTATTCACTGTTTTCGCGGTAGTACCACAGACCACCAATGCCATCTGACCTCTCGAAGCACGTTGGTTGCAGGCCTTCGTCCAGGCAGCACTTGACTGCAGTTAGGCCAGAAATTCCACAGCCGATGACGGCAACTGTCTTACTGCGTTCACTCATCTGCAAAGTCAAATCGTAGCATTTGGTCAGGCATGTCGATGAAAGAGAATGGAACTTCAGATAAAATATTCATATGAATTTCTTTGGGGAACTAACCCACCGGGCCGGTTTTTATGTGCAACCTCTATGAGAGCTAGAACACGGCGAAAAAAAATCATTAAAAACGGGCCCATTTTCACATCTGTTGCCACCACTTCATTATTCGACAGAGTATACCTTAGATCTCACTACAGTATGACCCTAACAAACTACTCTTTTAGAAAATGAAAGAAAAACTGAATAAAACACTGAGTTTCACTCGCGAATTGATGTTAAACACTGCATTTTTAGTCAAAAATCTCCCTGTTTTATGTGTAAACCACGCGTTCAGCCAAGAACTGGGCCATTAACATCATCACAAAGTTAAATAGCGCAACCTGGGAGCTTAGATCTTTCGAGTAGTTTTTCTTCGTCTCGTCAGCTTTCCAACAGTATAACCCTTATTGTGATTGGTTGAGGTTTAGGCTCGTGTGTATTCATTTACAAAATAAATGTTCATCTAAACTCCAATAAAATTTGCCGTTGCTCATGGCTCAGCGCGTAGGGTCTGTTAATTGTACACGTGCTAGGCAGCGCTAGTGTACAGTATATACACCACACACACACACAGCCCGGGAGCTCTTATCTCTGTGTCCAAGTTCATCTGGCTGTGCGCTTTGGCCGGTTTACATGGGGTCCTTTTGACCGCAATGGATTTGATATGTTTACGGAACCGGACTGATACTTATATAGCCATGCTTTATTTAAATATTTACTACTGAAAATAGATGTAATCTAAAGATCGCAAATTTCTATTGAACGCGTGTTTTTAGAAAAAGTTGTGAAATCTACAGAAAGCTTCGTAGCCAGCCGGCATTGTTTGGTACTAGACTACGTGTGAATGCACCAGGCCTTACGGCAACGAGCACAAATGCATGCGTGACCCTAGCATTGCCAATGTTATGAAGGAATTCTATAAATGACATTACTCAAAAAGCGATTTTATATTAAAAAAACATGCAATGCAAAGCCACACATTAATAAAGCGAAGTAAACCCATTTTGTATCTGACTTGTACAGGCTAAGTCAGAAAGAAAGTGACCTAGATTAATGATGTTTTCCCCCTTAATGTTCTGAACGAAATGATGTTAATCGGAGTTAAGATCATTTAAAAGAAGGATACAAACATCCACCTAACTACCCTTTATGTAGAATTCTTGTGTTATTTGTGCGAGAACGACTTTCGGGGTCCTCTTTTGCGACACCAAAACGTCAGGCTGTTCGTGCTAGTTGTGATTCCAGCCATAAGGGTTCGCCTTTTGCGGACGTGTAAAGAAATCACATTTTATACTTGCAAAAAACAAGATTTGCCAAACACATTCTTGCAAAAAACAAGATTCGCCAAACATATACATGTACATCCAAAAAACAAGACTTGCTAAACATATACATCAACAAAACAAGACTCGCCAAATATATACATCCAAAAAACAAGACTTGCTAAACATAACATCCAAAAAACAAGATTTACCAAACATATACTTGCAAAAAAGCTATTTATACATTCGATGGCACTAACGGGCTTTCGTACTATAAAGGCTACTAATGCAAATAGTACGCCATAATAAAGGTTGAAATTCAATAACCTATACCTTTTTTTTTGTAATATAATTCCAGGGGACAAGGGCACTAGGCAGAATCAGTCTGTTCTGAGTTCACATTATCCCGTGGATGGAAAACAAACCGCATACACATTTTTTTTCTTCCGAATAATGTTCAAGCTAAAATGACTGAGATTCTTACCTTGTATGTTGAGATTTTGCTGTGCGTGAACCTCAGCTATAGCAAAAAATGAAGTGTTTATATCAATCGCACGCTACGCAGTGCACGGGCAACAAACATATAATGGAGTTCCGGCAAGTTCCGGCAACTCCAGACAACATCGGGCAGACCAAGATCAATGTCTAGGGTTCTCCAAACCTCGGCATACTTTCGGCTTCGGCTTCTGGAGCCTGTTTTAGGCTCCTGACTTGTTCGTTTTCGATCAATGAATTGTCCAAATCCTGCTTCGGGAATGTTAAATTCACACAAAGTATTCGCCACGATAGAGAGAAGGTTCATTTGGTTTGGACAAGTCGGAATAATTTGGAGTAGGCGATGAAGTCGCCAAAGCTGGGAAGACAGAGCCGAGTTTTCGCAAACACTGATCATCAACCGTTGCTAGTTCGCCAGAGAGCCACATTTTCTGCAAGTCAAATGTGTCAAATGCGCTTTTGAAGTAAGTGAGCAAAGTTCAAGCTAGACTCAGTTAATGTCACAGTTTATTGCAGTTTGAATACCATTTTCTGCACGATGATTGATCGATTGACTAGTGCATATATACCAGCCGTCGAGTATGAAGGGCGCGCTTTTGTTCGACGAGATAGGCATGAATTCTGAGTGATACTTGCTGCTGAATAACATGCAATTCAATATAAATTGCACTCGAACGTTGTCGTTAGCAATCCACGAACCTCGTCAGATATCCGTGAGAGTTGCGGACCAAGGAGATGTCATTTTTGTTTGATTGGTATAATTATTATAAATGTATCTGCGATAAGGCGACTGTTTTCTAGGTCTACCTTTGAAATACATATGTAGTGCTAGTATCGCCTGGTATATTTCTTCAGTGATCTATAACCTGGGGCAGATTTACGTTTGTCTGGGGACTGAGCGTATAATCGTCAAACGATTAGTATATAGCAGGCATGTGTGTTTTTATTCTTTTTCTTTTGCGGCCATATTAGGGCGATCTAGCCGCCATATGGTTGCGAGGGTGAAGCTTGGCTGGTTGTCAAGTAAAGCTAATCTGATTACGTACTTAGATGCTTTAACAGAGCAGTGAAATTCGCGAACCCCCAAAAAACATGGCCTTTTGAACGTTGTGTTTCTCAGAAAATATGCTCAGTATGATTGAAATGTTAAATTATCACGGAAGAAGACATTCTAAACTTCATGTCAGTGAGAAAAATCGCCGTCATCGAAGCCGAAACCTCAATACTGGTTACTGGTAAAGCAGACCTTCAAATCTATGTATTTATATCAATTTCTAGGAATTTACGAAAGTCGTTATTTCACGAGTAGTTGAACACTTATATCATCTAAGTATATTCCGAATTTCAGCTTAATCTGTTGGTGCTAAAGCTTGTGTTACAGCTCAAAATATCTCTAAGGAAAATCTCGACGAATATTTTTTTCGACCCAACCCACTTGCATGGTTTTCATAGCGCCGTACGCAAAGTTTAACTGAGCTAGACTCAGTTCGTGTCGCAGCTTTACGCAGTTTGAATGCCATTTTCTGCACGGGATGATTGATCGAGGGACGTAATGCATACCTGGTCTATGTAATAGACCATATGGCCATGGCGAATTAGCCGACCATGGTCTATTATACGTAAACAGATTCGGCGATTATTTATGCAACTAGACTGCGTTTACAGATCCATATCTGTAAACACTGCAGCATCTGAGTTTGTAGACATTTTAGCTTCTCTAAAGTTAGGAGTAAAGAATGTGCCAAAGTATCAGGGGAACTATTTCAAGGTCTGTTTCGTAAATCTATGAAGACGACAGGACTCAGGTAAAACTCCTGGAACCTTTCCCAACGCTGATAATTCTATAAGGGTGCAGACCAGTAAATCGGTCCGAAATTGCCTACGACAGTGGTTTTTTTCAGGGGGGGGGGCGGAACCTGGGGGGGGGGGGCAGCGTTTCAAAAGGGGTCAGCAATGGCGGTTACGCAACAAATGCGCCCAAAATCTGAATGGGGCCGATGGACCGTCGTCCGATCACAGCAATTTCGAACGAACAAGGGGGGGGGGGTAATTTGGGGTCGGAAGGAGCAAAAACGTAATTAACTCCCGTTGGGGGCGCCTTCAGCAAGGTAGCCGCAAACAGAGGGCTTGTTTTCAGGCCAGAAATCGCAGTCAGAGATTTTTTTTCTCGCAATTTTTTGATGAAATATCAGTCATCCATCCTGGCCTTCCTCGTGCTGTACAAGTGGTTTGGAGAAATTTTTCAAAACCTCGCTTCTTTATAATTTCAAAATGGCGCCTTCCATCGTTTGTTGTCAAATGTTTGCGCAGGCGCTTTACATTCCACGACAGTGGTTTTTTTTCAGGGGGTCGGAACCTGGGGGGCTGGCAGCGTTTCAAAAGGGGTCAGCAATGGCGGTTACGCAACAAATGCGCCCAAAATCTGAATGGGGCCGATGGACCGTCGTCCGATCACAGCAATTTCAACGAACAGGGGGGGGGGGGGGGTAATTTGGGGTCGGAAGGAGCAAAAACTTAATTAACTCCCGTTGGGGGCGCCCTACAGCAAGGTAGCCGCAAACAGAGGGCTTGTTTTCAGGCCAGAAATCGCAGTCAGAGATTTTTTTTCTCGCAATTTTTTGATGAAATATCAATCATCCATCCTTCCTCGTGCCGTACAAGTGGTTTGGAGAAATTTTTCAAAACCTCGCTTCTTTATAGGGTGCAGACCAGTAAATCGGTCCGAAATTGCCTACGCCGGCCAAATCCGATTTGCATGCCCTCAAAATCTTCAGTATTTGAGCATGCTGTGGGCCATGAACTTGAGGGTTTGTAAAAAATATGGGTGGAAGCCGTGCACAGGACTGGGAGCTTGCAGTTCTTGTAATTTGGATGTAATTTGGACCCTAAAAGCGCTCTATTTTGCAATGGAGTGTAGGCATCGTTTTTCAAAATGGCGATGGGCTTCAGGACTATTTTCAGGGGTGATCATTTTCAGATGGAAATTTCTCCTAAAAGTCATCAGTTGACCCCCCAAAAATTGAAGAGAAATTGAAAGATGATGAAATAAGCTTTAATTTGATGGGTGTCTCGAACACCTTGGAGAGTTGTGAGTATTTTCCCGAATTTTTGAAGTGGGAGCATTTACCATTGGGGTCTATGGAAGTTTATTTACTGGTCTGCTACCTTTAAGTTGCAGGCGGATGCGGCGGCTGGAGTGGACACAATGTGACACTTGATGGCGCTGTTCACACTAGAATCTTCTGTGAATATTGATCTTCATATAATGCACACAATGTTTTCAGCAAAAACTAGGCCCGACTCCAAGTGTGATATTTGTTACACAAAGAACGTAAATATACCGGGAATGACGCTATATTGGCAGGGATCACTTAGATTTATTTGTAGCTGCGAAAAGCAGCTCTCCGCAGTGGTTGGTTGGGTTGGTTGGTTAGTTGTAAGTGGTTGGTTGGAACGTGCCGCTATCAATCACCGTACTTTATGCAGTGCCCGAAAAATGGGTTACGGTCGAGGGTGCAAACCTGATGTTTGTACTGCGAACAGTAACTCTTCCAGAAAGTACAGGGCACAATCACGTCAATCGTGCATGGACACAAATTCGTGGGATCGTTTCGAGCGTGTTATGAATGCAGTACAAAAATGACTCGAGATCGCTACTTCCTTCTGACTGAAAATATAAACGTTATACAAACATTATATTCAATAGGCACTCACACATAGTTACATAGCAGCAAATTTTATCAAAAAAACCCACCTACATGTTTAGCATTGTTGAGTGTTTCGTGTTTTGTTCTCGTAGACGAACTTATGTGCATATTTTGTCTAGACCACCATTGTTTAATTACCAATGGTTGGGTTTTCCAATGTTGACATGCAATTGCAATGAGGTCTATAAAACAAATCGTTTTGGAAATAACACTTGTGGATTCCCAAGAGAGAATGCCAGCATATATTTAGCTACATAATCTTCGATCAGTTCCGAGTCTTTACGCACCTCTTGAAAGCATGCGATGAACCGCCAAACATAGTAGATCTTGATAGCTCATTTCTATCAAGAAGTGGATCAAATCTTGCCGACCCAGTCAATTTATCTACTCAACGTCATATTCCCAGGTTCCATTTTACGTCATGTGTTGTCAAGCCGCTGTGGTGGGGGGGGGGGGCTACCCATAGAGTTAAATTAAGGATTTATTTCACGATTTACATTTTCATAGAGAAAATCCCATTCTACTTTTTGAAGATTAAGTTGACACTTCAATCAAGGGTATTTATTCGCACATGGTGTTTCCGCAAACCTTTCATTATTAAGGGTATTTTCTTTGAATTAGCCACTCCCCAGAACCATATGTACATGGGAACGGTTCAAGCGCCCTTCATCGTTTCTTCTTTTCCAGCTCGAAGAGGGTAATGGTCTAGGCCTCTTTGTTTATGAAGTCCGAATAGAGTAACACGACAATATTAAAGGGAAGATACAACATTTGCAAACATCACAAAACGAAATGATCAAATTATTACGAAATACCTTACTAGATTGTTAGGAATGACAGTCTACATCATCCTGTAAAATCGTGGCTCCTGGTGTGCTGTCATTTTCAAGGAAAACAGTATTTTTCCAACGCTGGTCAGCCGACCAGCGTTGGAGATTACTGGCTTTTTTCAAAAACTGCCTTTAATTTTTCATAATAAAGTATTGCGCGTTTTCTTCGCAATTGATTACACACCCGTGGAGGGGTACAAGCTTGCTAGACTGATTCTCTGACCTTACAGTTCCCCAAAGTCTATAAATTGCTCCGTTTCATATTAAGTGAGGTCAGGGATCCAGACTACAAGAACATGATTGGTTTTCTTGGTTTTTCCCAGCATACCAGCCCAAAACGGGAAACAAGTCATTTCAACAGTATTTGCTATAACGTACTAATCCTCCAAATCGATTTATTTTTGAAAATAAAAGCAAAAAGTAAAAGCAAATGTTGTACATTCCCTTTAACCAGATAAGAGGGGACAGTAAGCCTGGTACAAAAACCCGAATATAACAGGCCAACTCGAGATTTCTGTTAAAAAAAGGATTCACGGCATGACATGAAGTTCAAGCACCCTTCATCCCTTCCACATTTGAGGGGGTAATGGTCTAGGCCTCTTTGTTTATGAAGTCCGAATAGAGTAACATGACAATTGACCAGTGACAGAAACGTGGGCTAAACACGACATATTGAATTTCACTTAAATGAATGCCTTATCAGGGACCTCGAAAAGTCGCTCACGAGGTGTTGTATCGCAATAATAAAATGGTAGGCCTATGTGTTAAAATGAAAAGGCGTCAGCATTGAACCATTCTGATGGTTGTGTTAGAATTGTCGGCACGCGCAGCACGCTTCTTAAACAGTTGTGAAAATCGAGGGGAAAATAAGCATGCCATTAGGAAGGTCCGCTGAAATGATTAGATTTAAGGACGCCGAGGCAACGAAGACAAACATAGTGGAAACATGAGTCCAAATGTACTCTTTAAAACGTGTTCTTTTACAAAGACTATATATATGTCTGGCTTATGACATGAATATCAATTTAACAAATCTAGTATTATAGACCTTTATCATGCTGCCACCATTTCAGTAAAGTTCCCTGTATCCAATAATAGTACGGAATGATAATGTTTTTCGGGCAAAAAGGAACCAGACTATTGTTCCTTCCAGCCTCGTTTTGGTTACGTTGATTTGAATGGGAAAATGAAGATGTCAGCAACATGATAATGGTCTATACTATGACGAATAAGATTTAATCCCTATACAAGCTGCAAGTCAAAGTTCTAAGTTATAAAGTAAACTTCCTATGAAGTTGATAAAGTAATGTAGGCCTAAACTTAAGTTCTTATAAAGTTTCAAATAAGCAAGGTTAAAAGTACTCTATTAGTTAAAGTTTATAAAGTAATATACAGTTTTAAGTAGTCTAATAATTAAAGTTCATATAAAGTTATAACTGCTATTATGTTGTAACTGCCATATTAATAATCGATTAATAACAAAGAAAATCAAATGTAACGAACCTAAACGTAAATTATTATAAGATAAGCATACAGTTGTTGATATACATTATGTTCTATAAAGTTATAACTGCTACTAGGTTGTAACTGCCATATTAATAACCGAATAACAAAGAAAATCTAATGTAACGAACCTAAACGTAAATTATTATAAGATAAGCATACAGTTGTTGATATACATTATGTTCTATAAAGTTATAACTGCTACTAGGTTGTAACTGCCATATTAATAACGAATAACAAAGAAAATCTAATGTAACGAACCTAACGTAAATTATTATGAGATAAGCATACAGTTGTTGATATGTTCTATAAAGTTATAACTGCTACTAGGTTGTAACTGCCATATTAATGTAGCGGTACGCCATTAAGTAGGTCCGCTCAAATAATTAGATTTAAGGGCGCCAAGAACAACCCAAGACAAACAGACAAAATCAAAACACCAGGAGGAGTCAAATTATGTTTGGTCTCATGAACTTGTTACAGATTACTTGTTTACAAAATCAATTACGATAGTTCTGGATCTGAATCTCAATCTAACTCACAAAACAAGTGTTACAAAAATAACTTAGATTCAACTTCCAGCTCTATAAATTGTAATAACGTTGCCAATGATAAATTATAGTCACAAAGTTTGTATTTCTAAAGTTGCCCCGGTTCCTAAGATTTCCAGGTTCCTAATATTCTTGGTTCTAATATTTTAATCAGGTTCCAAGTTCACAGGTTCCTAATATTCTTGGTTCTAACATTTTAATGAGGTTCCCCGAACGCCTGGCCAGTGTACGGCTGTGTAGTGAACTAGGCCTCCAAATTGCACCTGACATGAAACAGTCGTATTGCAATAAATCAACATGTGACACACGGTGATTAAAACTTTGACATTACTTAAACTAATTCACCCCAAAATCACTCCTTTCGTCAACATGAAATAAACTAAACCTAGCCCAGCGGTAGCAGAGAACTTGCATTGTGACATTAGAATGTAAAGAAAAAATACAAATTTCGCTAATTTGAAACTAAAATGTTGGTTTTCAAGCACAAATCTATGCACACTATACTTACACTTTGGTGTGCAGGCAGAAAAGTGCTGATATTCGCGCGTTCACGGCACCGAGTGCGCGTTTGTATACATTTTTCTGGGCTGTGTGCCAATTGTACGGTGCCTCGTAAAAGACGTCTCACTACATTTATAACCGAATAACAAAGAAAATCTAATGTAACGAACCTAAACGTAAATATATTATAAGATAAGCATACAGTTGTTGATATACATTATGTTCTAAAAGTATCCGCACCTTTACGCCTTTAACAATAGTAAATCAAGAAAAATAAACAACATGCACCTTGAAGTTAATTGCCAGCTACTTGTATAAATGACGTCATTAAAATACGTTCGTCCCTTCCGAAGAAATATTATGAAGATAATCATTTAAGTGTTTTGATACGTGTATTAAATATATCGGTTCAATATATACGCCTTTATAAGTACTTCAATAATCAAGATAAAAAAATATGCAACACCATAGAGATGCACCCATGTTTATGTTACATACGTAGTGTGCATGTTCTTTTGTTTTCGTGTAGTTAAGAGAAACCTGTAAAAAAAGGTAATTTCATTCACACTGTGAACATTCTTTCAACCCTATTTTTTTTTCTGACACCCTTCAGTGTTTCTTTTCATTTTGTCACAGATAAACCTAGACCCAAAAATCCTCTAAAACCGTTTTCCAGAGAGGGGGAAACACTGTTTGGACGTGGGCAAGTCCACACAACGCCGCTGCTACCTGGTTTGTGTAGACCTCTTTTGTTCAGAAGTCCACACAGTGAATGTAATGCTTGTACACCATAATAGTTCTAGATATACTGTCAGAGAAGACACTAAAAAAAGGCAATAACAAGTGGTGAGCGTCTACATTGAAGCTAACAGATCGTATCTTATTTTTTCAAAACCCACCAAAAGTCTGTTGGCGGCCTTCCGTGTATCCCATACAATGAGGCAAAAAAAATTACCAGTCTCTTTACTTACATCAAAGGCCAAACGACCACAACTGCAAGTGCATGACACGCCTAAACAAGGAGGATATTGGTGGGCGTCTACTTCGGGGCCTTTACTCTAAGTTACATTACCTGTCTCAACTTAGATGGCGCATAACAAAACCCTCAGTTTGTTTAAAACCAACTCTAAAGCTTGTTGAAAGCCTTCCATACAAGGCAAGATAAATTACCAGTCCTTCTTACATCCATCCAAAAACCAAGCAAATCACAAGTGCACAAGTAAATACAAAAAAAAAAAATAACTAAGTGTTTAAACCCATACCGAAGCCTGTTGATGGCCTTCCGTGCATCCCATAAGGCCAGTTAAATTAACAGTTTCTGCTTACATCAAAAGACAAGCCACTACAATTGCTAAGAAAGAAACTCACAAAACAAAGAGAACAGCATGGCGGTGAGCGTCTGCTCTTGGCCTAAACTCTAAGTCTTCCTCAACCTCACCCAAAATTTGTTGATTGCTATAATGACGTGCATTCCATGACTATAATTGAGCGATTCAAATTAACAATCGATACTTACATCAAAACAAATTTTAGGAGACATTTGTGACATTTTAGGAGAACAACATTTGGTGGCGTCTAGGCCCATAAGTCAGTATTAATCTGCTTCAAAAACTATTTCGAAAGGTTGTATGGCCTTCCAACTCTGCTTACAACAAAATCCAGGCCATGACGACTACAAGCACAGAAACACAGAAAGCAATAAGAATGACGAGATGGCGGGCGTCTTCTATTGGGCCAATGGGTCTTGTCTTGGTTGGCTTCTCGATCCGCTCCCAAACCGTGTTGATGGCCTTCCGGGCTTCATCATTCTTCCCAGGACCCACCAATCGAAACTGGTATGGTACAAGGGGTCCGAACAAGCACCGGAGAGTCAGCACGGGATCGGTGAGGAAGAGCTTCAGGAAATTTGGCTCGACTCCGATCTCAGACGCCAGACTGATGCAGTAGGCTTGGAAATCACTGTGTCGGTGGTTAGGTAAACATGCGGCCTTCATGGCTTCGTCAGTCGCCTTCACCTCAGCCTCCATATCCGGCTGGGATGGTAGCTTAGCCAACCCTTTGAACACCCTCGAAGCCCAGCGAGCCTGAAGCTCGACGCACGGGAGGACTGCGGCTAAGGGTCTGATGGCGCCGTTGACCGACAGCGTGTTGTGCTTTAGACCTAAAGGAAACACCAACTTGTACAGCGGCAGGTGGCCATCTTTCATCTCCAGTGCTTGGCAATCAACCTCCAAGGGCAGCGTGTCCTTGTAGCCGGTGGCCATGATGACGGCATTGATGTCCTCCTCGGTGGTACCGTCTTCAAAAACCACGCCCGTCTTGGTGAAGCTTGCGATGTTTGCCTTGATCATCACTGTGCCGCTGATGATACAACCTGGCATGTCCTCTGTAATCAGTGCCTCGCCGGCGACAAATCGTGGGCCGGCCTCAGAGAGTTATAGAGCATCTTGAACTTACGTTTGAGGGATTTCACGAAAAGCATGACGTGAAGTTTTGCTGGTACCAGGTGGAATCTTCTGAAAAAATGGAAATCCCACGGGATACCGTAGTCTCCAATGCGATTGACTATCCACACGCCACGTCTGGTACTCAAGTACACCTGTTACAATAGAGCAAGAGTAATAAACCAGAAGTGATCATCGGTCAGCTCAGTCTTAATGTTGAAACGATGCATGCATTACGCAAACCTACCTGTGATGCCAGGCGACTGACGTCTACAGCTGCATCCCCTGCTGAATTGCCAATCCCAACTACAACCACTCGTTTGCCTTCGAATTCCTCTGGCCTCCGGAAAGCCTGGCTGTGAATAACCTTCCCCTGGAACTCCTCAAGGCCTGGAAACTCAGGGATGTAAGGGTTGTTGACATCCCAGTGCAGATCATCACAGAATCAAACTCCTGACTGAACTCCTCCACGTGCCCAGACACTCCTTCCGCTTGGCTAGTGACGACCCATCGCCCAGTAGCCTCATAGTCAGGTGCCTGAGCCAAGCGGGTCACTCTTGTAGAGAAACGGATGTGCTTCTTGAGGCCAAACTTGTCGGCATACATGTCCAGGTACCTCTTCATGTAGCTGTGGTGCAGAAAATTTGGCCACTCGCCTGGAAAGGGGAAGTCGCTGAAGCTCGTCACCTCTTTGCTGGTGTTGGTAATGGTCGATTTGTAGATGTGGTCATTATCCCGTATTCACTGTTGTCGCGGTAGTACCACAGACCACCAATGCCATCTGACCTCTCGAAGCACGTTGGTTGCAGGCCTTCGTCCAGGCAGCACTTGACTGCAGTTAGGCCAGAAATTCCACAGCCGATGACGGCAACTGTCTTACTGCGTCTCATCATCTGCAAAGTCAAATCGTAGCATTTGGTCAGCATGTCGATGAAAGAGAATGGAACTTCAGAAAGTTTACGGAACCGGACTGATACTTATATAGCCATGCCTTTATTTAAATATTGGATACTGAAAATAGATATAATCTAAAGATCGCAAATTTCTATTGAACGCGTGTTTTTAGAAAAGTTGTGACATCTACAGAAAGCTTCGTAGCCAGCCGGCATTGTATGGTACTAGACTACGTGTGAATGCACCAGGCCTTACGGCAACGAGCACAAATGCACGCGTGACCTAGCATACCAATGTTTGAAGGAATTCTATAAATACAGTGACATTACTCAAAAACGATTTTATATAAAAACATGCAATGCAAAGCCACACATTAATATAGCGCAGTAAACCCATTTTGTATCTGATTTGTACAGGGTAAGTCAGAAAGAAAGTGACCTAGATTAATGACATTTTCCCCCTTACAGTCTGAATGAAATGATGTTAATCGGAATTAAGATCATTTAAAAGTAGGAAACAAACATCCACCTAACTATCCTTTATGTAGAATTCTTGTTTTATTTGTGTGAGAACGACTTTCGGGGTCCTCTTTTGCGACACCAAAACGTCGGGCTGTTCGTGCTAGTGTGATTTCAGCCGTAAGGGTTCGCCTTTTGCGGACGTGTAAAGAAATCACATTTTGTGCATGCATTGGTGATTGGTCACCGCTGTTTGTGAGCATGGTGCAGACTTCAAAAAAAAAAAAAAAAAAACCAAGATTCGCAAAACACATACTTGCAAAAAACAAGGCTCGGGAAACATATACATCCAAAAAAAAAAAACTCGCTAAATTAGACTTGCAAAAACAAGATTTGCTAAACATATACTTGCAAAAAAACAAGATTCGCCAAACATATACTTGCAAAAAAACAAGATTCGCAAAACATATACTTGCAAAAAAACAAGATTTGCCAAACATATACTTGCAAAAAAAAGATTCGCCAACATAAACTTGCAAAAAACAAGATTCGCAAAACATATACTTGCAAAAAACAAGATTCGCAAAAACATAAACTTGGAAAAAAACAAGACTGGGGAAACATATACATCCAAAAAACAAGACTCGCTAAATTTAGACTTGCAAAAAACAAGATTTGCCAAACATAATACTTGCAAAAAACAAGATTCGCGAAATATATAGTCCTAGCTACTTGCAAAAAAAAACAAGACTTGCCA
>NW_024037047.1:8969160-9007067 GCF_015706575.1 Patiria miniata
GTGTGGCACTGATTGCTACACATGCTGTTGCCCATGCGCGTGAGCAGTGGGCGGGCCAAACTGAACCGGAGGTATAAACTATAGTACAGACGAGCGGACTCGGAACCCACCAGAATGGTCCATCAGGTCGTCCAGCTTTTCGCCCCGTTCCAGGAGTTTGTCCACATTCGTGTGTAAGATGACCGCCACCTCGTCCACCTCGGCTTGCAGCTTCTGCACGCGCTTGCTCTTGGCGCGAGTCGATGCGGGGTCCGAGTCCAGTTGAGCATCGTCTCTGGGATAGGTCCTCGACCGGCTCCTGTTTGTGTGCATCAAGAGCTCACGGTTAGAAATAACACACAAATACGTAACAACTAAGTAACACTAAAAAGGGATAGGGGTAGAAATACAGGCGAGTAAAAAAAAAAAACCGAAAATGTCGGGACTATTATTATTGAAGTTCTTCATGTAGCACTTTGACAATCTAGGATATGAAAGCCCAATTCATAAGCTTTCTTTTAGTACAAAAATCATTCAAATCACTCATTCTTTTCAAGTTACGGAATTTTAAACACAACCACCGTTTTAAAGTTCTGTCCACGGATCACAAAAAAAGGTGCGCGTTCTTTCAGCAAAACGAAAACAATTCACACACATCATGGGCGTCGCGAGGGGGGGGGGGCACTTGCCCCCTCCCCTGGAAAAAGCAAAAAAAAAAAAAAAAAAAAGGAAGAAAAAAAAAAAAAAGAGGCGCAAATTTAAGTGGTGTAAATTTAATGAGTTGGGGGGGGGGGCAAAATGTCCCTGCCCTCTCTAAAGCTGATAAATCGAGAATGTGTTGAGAAATACAAGCATTTTTTTGGCCAAAAAAATGTTTGCCCCCCTCTAGAAAAAATCCTGGCGACGCCCATGAATAAGGTTTATGAATTGGGCTTTCATATCCCACATTTTGTAACTAGGCCTATATCCATTTGATTATATCCATTATATCCATTCCCCTTGTGAATGCATTTGGGTACAAATTGAGTGGCTTTCAGTCTCGTAATTTATCAGGCTGTGTCATTCAAAAAACTTTGGATAATTTTGATTCATTTGTTATTATGGTTGGACATATTTATGAGATAATAATACACTGGGATAATATGGTACAACTTGACAAGTGGTATGGGAGCAATAATGTGGACATTGGACATAGAGTGCATAAGCCACTCCTAACTCGTGGAACAACCCCCATCGGAGTTCCATAATGTGCTTTACCTATTCGGTGAATAGCACAAAATACACAGGGTTAAAATGTATTATGAAAGTTCGCTCGTACCCCCGCTCTGTAAACAGGACGCTGGGATACTCTGATGAATTCACGCTCTGATTGACCATAGACCTGCGCGTCATCAAGGTCATGACTCTGCAAGGTTTGAAACGGCCGTTAAGACTGATTCAGTACTTTTTTATTCCAGTTTAGAGATATCTTTTTCTCGTTGAAAAGCGTAATAATGTAGGAAATTCTGTAAAACTTATCTGTGTTGTAAATTTACAATTCCCGTCACTTGCTCAGGCTCCGTTTCGAATCACGAACGGTCGGATTGCATCATGCGACGCTCAAAATTTTGTCTACATGGTCCGCAATGAAACAGAAATCACATTCGGTATGCAATGTGCGCATTTCTATGGGAAGTTTTCGGATAGCATTTTGCGCACATTGTCTAACTGCGGTCTTGAATAGCAGCAGCCAGATGCTTTATACATAGGTCATAGGCCACTTCCTTCACAAGATTCTGTGAAGCTCATCAGTATCCCAGCGTCCTGTTTGCAGGGCGTGGGGTACGAGCGAATTAAGAAAGTTGTTATTGAAAAATACCATGGAGCAATTTGGAATCTTTTGAGAAATGATGAAACCATACATGGGGAAAAAAAACATACAATTTCCCATGGGAAAAAGCCAATGGGAAAACTCCCATGGGAAAAATCCCATGCTTCATGGTGTACGTCCAATTCACCATGCAGTTCCCATGGGGTCCCATGGGAAAATTTCGCATGGGAACAACATATGGGAGATTTCTGTAAGGGCCGGTATTGTACCACCATGGTGGTGCCATGGGGTTACAATAGCTGCCCATGGTGTCCCATGGGGACACCATAGCATGTTCCCATGGGGCATGTTTAGACGGAGGAAAAACGTTGCAATTAACGTACCTGATGACGCCACTTCTGCGATATACACAGTTTATGGAGAGTAAAGAACATTTTCTAAGTATTTCCTAACAAAATTGGAATATTTCTCAGTCCCAGATTCGATCATGTCTTATCATTTTTGCAATGAATGACTAAGCTTCATTGAGATGATATGAAGAACAAGTCAGGTGTGTTTACAAACACAAATGCCCCGCAACCGTGACTGTTTCCATGACATAACATCAACTTACATGTACCTTGGTCAAATGGAACGTTCATTGACAGCATTAGTGTCTTCTGTAGGTTTTATATGAATTAATCCCTAATCCCTATGATCTCAGAATAAATACAAGATTTCCATTGTTTTAGCCACTGTGACCTTGACCCTTGACCTTTCGACCCCCAATGCGATAGGCTTCTTAGGATTGCCAAGGACAATCCACAAACCAAATTTGAAGTTCATATGTAAAGTATATCTCAAGTTATCACGCTGACAAAATTTCTTTTGTTTTTTCCACTGTGACCTTGACCCTTGACCTTTTGGCCCCAAATGCAAAAGGCTTCTTAGGATTGCCAAGGACAATCCACAAACCAAATTTGAAGTTCATATGTAAAGTATTTCTCAAGTTATCGCGCTGACAAAATTTCTATTGTTTCAGCCACTGTGACCTTGACCCTTGACCTTTCAGCCCCAAATGCAATAGGCTTCTTAGGATTACCAAGAACAATACACAAACCAAATTTGAAGTTCATATGTAAAGTATTTCTCAAGTTATCCCGCTGACAAAACTTCTTTTGTTTTAGTCACTGTGACCTTGACCCTTGACCTTTTGGCCCCAAATGCAAAAGGCTTCTTAGAATTGCCAAGGACAATCCACAAACCAAATTTGAAGTTCATATGTAAAGTATTTCTCAAGTTATCGCGCTGACAAAATTTCTATTGTTTCAGCCACTGTGACCTTGACCCTTGACCTTTCAGCCCCAAATGCAATAGGCTTCTTAGGATTACCAAGAACAATACACAAACCAAATTTGAAGTTCATATGTAAAGTATTTCTCAAGTTATCCCGCTGACAAAACTTCTTTTGTTTTAGTCACTGTGACCTTGACCCTTGACCTTTGGCCCCAAATGCAAAAGGCTTCTTAGAATTGCCAAGGACAATCCACAAACCAAATTTGAAGTTCATATGTAAAGTATTTCTCAAGTTATCGCGCTGACAAAATTTCTATTGTTTCAGCCACTGTGACATTGAACCTTGACCTTTCGGCCCCAAATGTAAAAGGCTTCTTAGGATTACCAAGGACAATCCACAAACCAAATTTGAAGTTCATATGTAAAGTATTTCTCAAGTTATCGCGCTGACAAGATTTGTCCGGACACACACACCCACCCACCCACCCACCCACCCACCCACACACCCACCCACGGAAGGACAAGGCGGAAACAGTATGCATAATAAAAAAAGTGGCGTCATGCAGGTTGCAACATTGTTTCCTTTCCTACCTCCATGATAATATTATTTACCAACAGACCCGGAAAACTGATACAGATATGTGAAATCTGACACTCGGCTCATGTTGACACGACCTCGTGTCTGACTTGACCTGACTTTACTTTATTTCCTTAAAGTACAAAATCAGGTTGAATACATATGTCGGTAACTTTGGTGTGAATATGCCTACAACTACTGCGTTCAAGTCCTTTAGTAGAGATAATTGTTCTATGGTCTAATCTGTTTCCTTAAGTTGCTTTAATTATGCGGTGGAATATATTCTACTGCCAGTATTGTAGCAAAGAAGATTTGACAACACACAAGTTTCAACACGATCGACCTAGGCCTACCTACACGTACTTCCTACCACTTGAACTGCAAACGCAAAAAAACGTGTGACACTGATAAGGGCCTTACTCTGTGCGATAACTTAACATTGTGATAAAACTTACATGATGTAGGCCTATAGGCTCTGAGCGGGAAATATTCTCGTCACCGCCGAGTAGTGCAAACGGCAAGTTTGGCTTGAAGTTGACACATGTTTACCGAATAACACGATGACTGTGCTCTACTTCGCTTGAAGTGAACTGACAACTATTATAACTGCAACACGTCCCTTTGACGTGGGATGCATGTGTGCACTGTAAACACGTATACAAGGCAGCCTGGTCGAAAGCAGAATGGTTCAGTGCACATAAAGAATTCCGTATATACGCACAACCGATCCGTCGATTTGTATTCAGTTTTGGCGCACGTACGTATCGTGATGAAAAGCCAATATGATTGTCAACAAATTACACAAGTGCAAATTGTCCATGTAAGTTTCGTTTTCTAGTGCGGCTCTTGTCCTTGCCGTAGTACGATGACCTCTAATGATCTTTCATTGTACGTGTATAGGTGAAGTTATATAACAAGGAATAAATTAAAGTGTTTAAATCACCGGTGATTCGTGGACGGAAGTACGTATATCAGGTGATCCGAGTTCGAATGCCAATGATCGTTTTTCACTTCTTTTCATTTTACCTTTTAAATAACCAAAGTGAGGAAGGAACATTTTTTCTCACAAGACGTAAAGCCTATCTTGGGTTTGTGTTATGGAGAAGAAGGCATAAGATATGCACGTGGGCCTAATGGACCAATCAGAAGATGGGAAACGGATGTCGTTTGGGAATGAACAATTCGCCGGCCCGGATTGGTCTGTGTATTTGATTGTTTTTGTTTTGTTTTCACCGAAGACTCTAGCTTTCCGAAAATACCCGGGTAGAGTTTTAAGGATTAGTTTACAGGAGGATCGATATATAAGATTTGAGGCTTTGCGTGGTGGAGTATCGGATATCGTTTCGGTTTGCGGTAACACTACTGCTTAGAAGATATTCTGAAAAGAAATTGTCCTGCTTATTAATTATCAACTTTCGCTAAGTAGTTTTTATTATGATAAGAACAGTCCTGCTTTAAGTTCTTACAGAACTTGTCTTTGGTCTCAACGATTCGACTAGCCTGCTCTAGACGATGACTAGAGCAGGCTAGTCGAAACGTTGAGACCAAAGACAAGTTCTTAATTTTAGCTGCAAAAAGCAGCTCAACAATGTCTCTCCGTTGGTTTTTTTGTTTGTTGTAACAAACGTTGGAACGTTTGAAACACCTCGGCGCTATCAATCACCTGCACCGTACTCTATGCAGTCCCCGAAAAATGGGGTCACGGTCGAGGGTCTCGCAAACCTGATGTTTGTACCGCGAGCAGTATCCCCTTTAAGAAATCAAAGAGCACAATCACGTCATTCATTCATGAAGACAAATTCGTGGGATAGTTTCGAGCTTGTTATGAATGCAGTACAAACATGACTCGAGAAGGTCACTTCTCTCAGACTGATAAACGCTTTGCAAACATTATATTCAATAGGCCTACATACAAGGCAGCAAATTTTATCAAAGAAAACCACCTGCGTGTTTATTAGCATTGTTGAGTGTTTCGTGTTTTGTTCTCGTAGACAGAACTTATGTCCATATTTGTCTAGACCACCATTGTTTAATTACCAATGGTTGGGTTTTCCAATGTTGACATGCAATTGCAATGTAGGTCTATAAAACAAATCGTTTTGGAAATAACACTTGTGGATTTCCAAGAGAGAATGCCAGCATATATTTAGCTACATATCTTCGATCAGTTCCGAGTCTTTACGCACCCCTTGAAAGCATGCGATGAACCGCCAAACATAGTACATCTTGATAGCTCATATCTATCAAGAAGTGGATCAAATCTTGTCGACCCAGTCAATACTCAACCTCATATTGACAGGTTCCATTTTACGTCATGTGTTGTCAAGCCACTGTGGTCGGAGGGGGGGGGGCTACCCATAGAGTTAAATTAAGGATTTATTTCACGATTAACATTTTCATAGAGAAAATCCCATTCTAATTTTTGAAGAAAAAGTTGACACTTCAATCAAGGGTATTTTTTAATTAGCCACTCCACAGAACTATATACACGAAGTTCAAGCGCCCATCATCATTTCTTCTTTTCCAGCTCGAAGAGGGCAATGGTCTATGCCTCTTTGTTTGTGAAGTCCGAATAGAGTAACATGACAATATTTACCAGATAAGAGGGGACAGTAAGCCTGGTACAAAAACCCGAATATAACAGGCCAACTCGAGATTTCTGTTAAAAAAAGGATTCACGGCATGACATGAAGTTCAAGCACCCTTCAACCCTTCCACATTTGAGGGGGTAATAGTCTAGGCCTCTTTGTTTATGAAGTCCGAATAGAGTAACATGACAATTGACCAGTGACAGAAACGTATGCTAAACACGACATATTGAATTTCACTTAAATGAATGCCTTATCAGGGACCTCGAAAAGTCGCTCACGGAAGCTGTTGTATCGCAATAATAAAATGTTAGGCCTATGTGTTAAAATGAAAAGGCGTCAGCATTGAACCATTCTGATGGTTGTGTTAGAATTGTCGGCACGCGCAGTACGCTTCTTAAACAGTTGTGAAAATCGAGGGGAAAATAAGCATTACCATATTAATATACGCCATTAGGAAGGTCCGCTCAAATGATTAGATTTAAGGACGCCGAGGCAACGAAGACAAACTTAGTGGAAACGTGAGTCCAAATGTACTCTTTCAAACGTGTTCTTTTACAAAGACTATAACATATGTCTGGCTTATGACATGAATATCAATTTAACAAATCTAGTATTATAGACCTTTATCATGCTGCCACCATTTCAGTAAAGTTCCCTGTATCCAATAACAGTACGGAATGATAATGTTTTTCAGGCAAAAAGTAACCAGACTATTTTTCCTTTCAGCCTCGCTTTGGTTACGTTGATTTGAATGGGAAAAATGAAGATGTCAGCAACATGATAATGGTCTATACTATGATGAATAAGATTTAATCCCTATACAAGCTGCAAGTCATAGTTCTAGGTTATAAAGTAAACTTCCTATAAAGTTGATAAAGTAAAGTAAAGTTAAGTTCTTATAAAGTTTCAAATAAGCAAGGTTTAAAGTACTCTATTAGTTAAAGTTTATAAAGTAATATAAATTTTAAGTACTAGTCAAATAATTAAAGTTTCTATAAAGTTATAACTGCTACTAGGTTGTAACTGCTATATTAATAACCGAATAACAAAGAAAATCTAATGTAACGAACCTAAACGTAAATAATTATAAGATAAGCATACAGTTGTTGATATACATTATGTTCTATAAAGTTATAACTGCTACTAGGTTGTAACTGCCATATTAATAACCGAATAACAAAGAAAATCTAACGTAACGAACCTAAACGTAAATTATTATAAGATAAGCATACAGTTGTTGATATACATTATGTTCTAAAAGTATCAGCACCTTTACGCCTTTAACAATAGTAAATCAAAAAAAAAATAAACAACATGCACCTTGAAGTTAATTGCCAGCTACTTGTATAAATGACGTCATTAAAATACGTTCGTCCCTTCCGAAGAAATATTATGAAGATAATCATTCAAGTGTTTTGATACGTGTATTAAATATATCGGTTCAATATATACGCCTTTATAAGTACTTCAATAATCAAGATAAAAAAATAAGCAACACCATAGAGATGCACCCATGTTTATGTTACATACGTAGTGTGCATGTTCTTTTGTTTTCGTGTAGTTAAGAAAAACCTGTGAAAAAAAGGTAATTTTACTCACACTGTGAAAATTCTTTCAACCCTATTTTTTTCTGACACCCTTCAGTGTTTCTTTTCATTTTGTCACAGAAAAACCTTGACCCAAAAATCCTCTAAAACCGTTTTCCAGAGAGGGGGAAAAAACTGTTTGGACGTGGGCAAGTCCACACAACATCGCTTGGCTACCTGGATTATGTAGACCTCATTTTGTTCAGAAGTCCACACAGTGAATGTAACGCTTGTACACCATAATAATTCTAAATATACTGTCAGAGAAGAAATACTAAAAAAAAGGCAATAACAAGTGGTGAGCGTCCACATAGAAGCTAACGGATCGCATCTTATTTTTTCAAAACCCACCAAAAGTCTGTTGCCGGCCTTCCGTGTATCCCATACAATGAGGCAAAATAAATTACCAGTCTCTATACTTACATCAAAGGCCAAACAACCTTAACTGCAAGTGCATGACACGCCTAAACAAGGAGGATATTGGTGGGCCTCTACTTCGGGGCCTATACTCTAAGTTACATTACCTGTCTCAACTTAGATGGCGCATAACAAAACGTTCAGTCTGTTTAAAACCAACTCTAAAGCTTGTTGAAAGCCTTTCATACAAGGCAAGATAAATTACCAGTCTCTTCTTACATCCAAAACCAAGCCATCACAAGTGCACAATTGCACACACACATAAAACAAGGAGAATAACTAAGTGTTTAAACCCATACCAAAGCCTGTTGACATCCTTCCGTGCATCCCATAAGGCCAGTCAAATTAACAGTTTCTGCTTAGGCTACATCAAAAGACAAGCCACTATTTTTGCTAAGAAAGAAACTCACAAAACTAAGGGAACAGCATGGCGGTGAGCGTCTGCTCTTGGCCACAACTCTAAGTCTTCCTCAAACTCACCCAAAGTTTGTTGATTGCTATAATGACGTGCATTCCATGACTATAATTGAGATGTTCTAATTAACAATCCATACTTACATCAAAACAAAGCGGCAAAGCAGAGACAGACGTGACAATTTAGGAAAACAACATTTGGTGGCGTCTGGGCCAATAAGTCAGCATTAATCTGCTTCAAAACCTATTTCAAAAGGTTGTATGGCCTAGCTTCCATCTCTGCTTACAACAAAATCCAGGCCATGACGACTACAAGCACAGAAACACAGAAAGCAATAAGAATGACGAGATGGCGGGCGTCTTCTTTTGGGCCAATAGGTCTTGTCTTGGTTGGCTTCTCGATCCGCTCCCAAACCGTGTTGATTGCCTTTCGGGCTTCATCATTCTTCCCAGGACCCACCAATCGAAACTGGTATGGCACAAGGGGTCCGAACAAGCACCGGAGAGTCAGCACGGGATCGGTGAAGAAGAGCTTCAGGAAATTTGGCTCGACTCCGATCTCAGACGCCAGACTGATGCAGTAGGCTTGGAAATCACTGTGTCGGTGGTTAGGTAAAATGCGGCCTTCATGGCTTCGTCAGTCGCCTTCACCTCAGCCTCCATATCCGGCTGGGATGGTAGCTTAGCCAACCCTTTGAACACCCTTGAAGCCCAGCGAGCCTGAAGCTCAACGCACGGGATGACTGAGCCCAAGGGTCTGATGGCGCCGTTGACCGACAGCGTGTTGTGCTTTAGACCTAAAGGAAACACCAACTTGTACAGCGGCAGGTGGCCATCTTTCATCTCCAGTGCTTGGCAATCAACCTCCAAGGGCAGCGTGTCCTTGTAGCCGGTGGCCATGATGACGGCATCGATGTCCTCCTCGGTGGTACCGTCTTCAAAAACCACGCCCGTCTTGGTGAAGCTTGCGATGTTTGCCTTGATCATCACTGTGCCGCTGATGATACAACCTGGCATGTCCTCTGTAACCAGTGCATCGCCGGCAAACAAATCGTGGGCCGGCCTCAGAGAGTTATAGAGCATCTTGAACTTACGTTTGAGGGATTTCACGAAAAGCATGAAGTGAAGTTTTGCTGGTACCAGGTGGAATCTTCCGGAAATATGGAAATCCCACGGGATACCGTAGTCTCCAATGCGATTGACTATCCACACGCCACGTCTGGTACTCAAGTACACCTGTTACAATAGAGCAAGAGTAATAAACCAGAAGTGATCATCGGTCAGCTCAGTCTTAATGTTGAAATGAATCATGCATTACGTAAACCTACCTGTGATGCCAGGCGACTGACGTCTACAGCTGCATCCCCTGCTGAATTGCCAATCCCAACTACAACCACTCGTTTGCCTTCGAATTCCTCTGGCCTCCGGAAAGCCTGGCTGTGCATAACCTTCCCCTGGAACTCCTCAAGGCCTGGAAACTCTGGGACGTTAGGGTTGTTGAACATCCCAGTGCAGATCATCACAGTATCAAACTCCTGGCTGAACTCCTCCACGTGCCCAGACACTCCTTCCGCTTGGCTAGTGACGACCCATCGCCCAGTAGCCTCATAGTCAGGTGCCTGAGCCAAGCGGGTCACTCTCGTAGAGAAGCGGATGTGCTTCTTGAGGCCAAACTTGTCGGCGTACATGTCCAGGTACCTCTTCATGTAGCTGTGGTGCAGAAAATTTGGCCACTCGCCTGGAAAGGGGAAGTCGCTGAAGCTCGTCACCTCTTTGCTGGTGTTGGTAATGGTCGATTTGTAGACCGTGGTCATTATCCCGTATTCACTGTTTTCGCGGTAGTACCACAGACCACCAATGCCATCTGACCTCTCGAAGCACGTTGGTTGCAGGCCTTCGTCCAGGCAGCACTTGACTGCAGTTAGGCCAGAAATTCCACAGCCGATGACGGCAACTGTCTTACTGCGTTCACTCATCTGCAAAGTCAAATCGTAGCATTTGGTCAGGCATGTCGATGAAAGAGAATGGAACTTCAGATAAAATATTCATATGAATTTCTTTGGGGAACTAACCCACCGGGCCGGTTTTTATGTGCAACCTCTATGAGAGCTAGAACACGGCGAAAAAAAATCATTAAAAACGGGCCCATTTTCACATCTGTTGCCACCACTTCATTATTCGACAGAGTATACCTTAGATCTCACTACAGTATGACCCTAACAAACTACTCTTTTAGAAAATGAAAGAAAAACTGAATAAAACACTGAGTTTCACTCGCGAATTGATGTTAAACACTGCATTTTTAGTCAAAAATCTCCCTGTTTTATGTGTAAACCACGCGTTCAGCCAAGAACTGGGCCATTAACATCATCACAACGTTAAATAGCGCAACCTGGGAGCTTAGATCTTTCGAGTAGTTTTTCTTCGTCTCGTCAGCTTTCCAACAGTATAACCCTTATTGTGATTGGTTGAGGTTTAGGCTCGTGTGTATTCATTTACAAAATAAATGTTCATCTAAACTCCAATAAAATTTGCCGTTGCTCATGGCTCAGCGCGTAGGGTCTGTTAATTGTACACGTGCTAGGCAGCGCTAGTGTACAGTATATACACCACACACACACACAGCCCGGGAGCTCTTATCTCTGTGTCCAAGTTCATCTGGCTGTGCGCTTTGGCCGGTTTACATGGGGTCCTTTTGACCGCAATGGATTTGATATGTTTACGGAACCGGACTGATACTTATATAGCCATGCTTTATTTAAATATTTACTACTGAAAATAGATGTAATCTAAAGATCGCAAATTTCTATTGAACGCGTGTTTTTAGAAAAAGTTGTGAAATCTACAGAAAGCTTCGTAGCCAGCCGGCATTGTTTGGTACTAGACTACGTGTGAATGCACCAGGCCTTACGGCAACGAGCACAAATGCATGCGTGACCCTAGCATTGCCAATGTTATGAAGGAATTCTATAAATGACATTACTCAAAAAGCGATTTTATATTAAAAAAACATGCAATGCAAAGCCACACATTAATAAAGCGAAGTAAACCCATTTTGTATCTGACTTGTACAGGCTAAGTCAGAAAGAAAGTGACCTAGATTAATGATGTTTTCCCCCTTAATGTTCTGAACGAAATGATGTTAATCGGAGTTAAGATCATTTAAAAGAAGGATACAAACATCCACCTAACTACCCTTTATGTAGAATTCTTGTGTTATTTGTGCGAGAACGACTTTCGGGGTCCTCTTTTGCGACACCAAAACGTCAGGCTGTTCGTGCTAGTTGTGATTCCAGCCATAAGGGTTCGCCTTTTGCGGACGTGTAAAGAAATCACATTTTATACTTGCAAAAAACAAGATTTGCCAAACACATTCTTGCAAAAAACAAGATTCGCCAAACATATACATGTACATCCAAAAAACAAGACTTGCTAAACATATACATCAACAAAACAAGACTCGCCAAATATATACATCCAAAAAACAAGACTTGCTAAACATAACATCCAAAAAACAAGATTTACCAAACATATACTTGCAAAAAAGCTATTTATACATTCGATGGCACTAACGGGCTTTCGTACTATAAAGGCTACTAATGCAAATAGTACGCCATAATAAAGGTTGAAATTCAATAACCTATACCTTTTTTTTTTTTGTAATATAATTCCAGGGGACAAGGGCACTAGGCAGAATCAGTCTGTTCTGAGTTCACATTATCCCGTGGATGGAAAACAAACCGCATACACATTTTTTTTTCTTCCGAATAATGTTCAAGCTAAAATGACTGAGATTCTTACCTTGTATGTTGAGATTTTGCTGTGCGTGAACCTCAGCTATAGCAAAAAATGAAGTGTTATATCAATCGCACGCTACGCAGTGCACGGGCAACAAACATATAATGGAGTTCCGGCAAGTTCCGGCAACTCCAGACAACATCGGGCAGACCAAGATCAATGTCTAGGGTTCTCCAAACCTCGGCATACTTTCGGCTTCGGCTTCTGGAGCCTGTTTTAGGCTCCTGACTTGTTCGTTTTCGATCAATGAATTGTCCAAATCCTGCTTCGGGAATGTTAAATTCACACAAAGTATTCGCCACGATAGAGAGAAGGTTCATTTGGTTTGGACAAGTCGGAATAATTTGGAGTAGGCGATGAAGTCGCCAAAGCTGGGAAGACAGAGCCGAGTTTTCGCAAACACTGATCATCAACCGTTGCTAGTTCGCCAGAGAGCCACATTTTCTGCAAGTCAAATGTGTCAAATGCGCTTTTGAAGTAAGTGAGCAAAGTTCAAGCTAGACTCAGTTAATGTCACAGTTTATTGCAGTTTGAATACCATTTTCTGCACGATGATTGATCGATTGACTAGTGCATATAGTACCAGCCGTCGAGTATGAAGGGCGCGCTTTTGTTCGACGAGATAGGCATGAATTCTGAGTGATACTTGCTGCTGAATAACATGCAATTCAATATAAATTGCACTCGAACGTTGTCGTTAGCAATCCACGAACCTCGTCAGATATCCGTGAGAGTTGCGGACCAAGGAGATGTCATTTTTGTTTGATTGGTATAATTATTATAAATGTATCTGCGATAAGGCGACTGTTTTCTAGGTCTACCTTTGAAATACATATGTAGTGCTAGTATCGCCTGGTATATTTCTTCAGTGATCTATAACCTGGGGCAGATTTACGTTTGTCTGGGGACTGAGCGTATAATCGTCAAACGATTAGTATATAGCAGGCATGTGTGTTTTTATTCTTTTTCTTTTGCGGCCATATTAGGGCGATCTAGCCGCCATATGGTTGCGAGGGTGAAGCTTGGCTGGTTGTCAAGTAAAGCTAATCTGATTACGTACTTAGATGCTTTAACAGAGCAGTGAAATTCGCGAACCCCAAAAA
This sequence comes from Patiria miniata, assembly GCF_015706575.1. Classification (NCBI taxonomy): domain Eukaryota; kingdom Metazoa; phylum Echinodermata; class Asteroidea; order Valvatida; family Asterinidae; genus Patiria; species Patiria miniata. The sequence goes on from NW_024037047.1 coordinate 8,982,711, forward strand.
ACATGGCCTTTTGAACGTTGTGTTTCTCAGAAAATATGCTCAGTATGATTGAAATGTTAAATTATCACGGAAGAAGACATTCTAAACTTCATGTCAGTGAGAAAAATCGCCGTCATCGAAGCCGAAACCTCAATACTGGTTACTGGTAAAGCAGACCTTCAAATCTATGTATTTATATCAATTTCTAGGAATTTACGAAAGTCGTTATTTCACGAGTAGTTGAACACTTATATCATCTAAGTATATTCCGAATTTCAGCTTAATCTGTTGGTGCTAAAGCTTGTGTTACAGCTCAAAATATCTCTAAGGAAAATCTCGACGAATATTTTTTTCGACCCAACCCACTTGCATGGTTTTCATAGCGCCGTACGCAAAGTTTAACTGAGCTAGACTCAGTTCGTGTCGCAGCTTTACGCAGTTTGAATGCCATTTTCTGCACGGGATGATTGATCGAGGGACGTAATGCATACCTGGTCTATGTAATAGACCATATGGCCATGGCGAATTAGCCGACCATGGTCTATTATACGTAAACAGATTCGGCGATTATTTATGCAACTAGACTGCGTTTACAGATCCATATCTGTAAACACTGCAGCATCTGAGTTTGTAGACATTTTAGCTTCTCTAAAGTTAGGAGTAAAGAATGTGCCAAAGTATCAGGGGAACTATTTCAAGGTCTGTTTCGTAAATCTATGAAGACGACAGGACTCAGGTAAAACTCCTGGAACCTTTCCCAACGCTGATAATTCTATAAGGGTGCAGACCAGTAAATCGGTCCGAAATTGCCTACGACAGTGGTTTTTTTCAGGGGGGGGGGCGGAACCTGGGGGGGGGGGGCAGCGTTTCAAAAGGGGTCAGCAATGGCGGTTACGCAACAAATGCGCCCAAAATCTGAATGGGGCCGATGGACCGTCGTCCGATCACAGCAATTTCGAACGAACAAGGGGGGGGGGGGGGGTAATTTGGGGTCGGAAGGAGCAAAAACGTAATTAACTCCCGTTGGGGGCGCCCTTCAGCAAGGTAGCCGCAAACAGAGGGCTTGTTTTCAGGCCAGAAATCGCAGTCAGAGATTTTTTTTCTCGCAATTTTTTGATGAAATATCAGTCATCCATCCTGGCCTTCCTCGTGCTGTACAAGTGGTTTGGAGAAATTTTTCAAAACCTCGCTTCTTTATAATTTCAAAATGGCGCCTTCCATCGTTTGTTGTCAAATGTTTGCGCAGGCGCTTTACATTCCACGACAGTGGTTTTTTTTCAGGGGGTCGGAACCTGGGGGGCTGGCAGCGTTTCAAAAGGGGTCAGCAATGGCGGTTACGCAACAAATGCGCCCAAAATCTGAATGGGGCCGATGGACCGTCGTCCGATCACAGCAATTTCAACGAACAGGGGGGGGGGGGGGGGTAATTTGGGGTCGGAAGGAGCAAAAACTCAATTAACTCCCGTTGGGGGCGCCCTACAGCAAGGTAGCCGCAAACAGAGGGCTTGTTTTCAGGCCAGAAATCGCAGTCAGAGATTTTTTTTCTCGCAATTTTTTGATGAAATATCAATCATCCATCCTTCCTCGTGCCGTACAAGTGGTTTGGAGAAATTTTTCAAAACCTCGCTTCTTTATAGGGTGCAGACCAGTAAATCGGTCCGAAATTGCCTACGCCGGCCAAATCACGATTTGCATGCCCTCAAAATCTTCAGTATTTGAGCATGCTGTGGGCCATGAACTTGAGGGTTTGTAAAAAATATGGGTGGAAGCCGTGCACAGGACTGGGAGCTTGCAGTTCTTTGTAATTTGGATGTAATTTGGACCCTAAAAGCGCTCCATTTTGCAATGGAGTGTAGGCATCGTTTTTCAAAATGGCGATGGGCTTCAGGACTATTTTCAGGGGTGATCATTTTCAGATGGAAATTTCTCCTAAAAGTCATCAGTTGACCCCCCAAAAATTGAAGAGAAATTGAAAGATGATGAAATAAGCTTTAATTTGATGGGTGTCTCGAACACCTTGGAGGGTTGTGAGTATTTTTCCCGAATTTTTGAAGTGGGAGCATTTACCATTGGGGTCTATGGAAGTTTATTTACTGGTCTGCTACCTTTAAGTTGCAGGCGGATGCGGCGGCTGGAGTGGACACAATGTGACACTTGATGGCGCTGCTCACACTAGAATCTTCTGTGAATATTGATCTTCATATAATGCACACAATGTTTTCAGCAAAAACTAGGCCCGACTCCAAGTGTGATATTTGTTACACAAAGAACGTAAATATACCGGGAATGACGCTATATTGGCAGGGATCACTTAGATTTATTTGTAGCTGCGAAAAGCAGCTCTCCGCAGTGGTTGGTTGGTTGGTTGGTTAGTTGTAAGTGGTTGGTTGGAACGTGCCGCTATCAATCACCGTACTTTATGCAGTGCCCGAAAAATGGGTTACGGTCGAGGGTGCAAACCTGATGTTTGTACTGCGAACAGTAACTCTTCCAGAAAGTACAGGGCACAATCACGTCATTCGTGCATGGACACAAATTCGTGGGATCGTTTCGAGCGTGTTATGAATGCAGTACAAAAATGACTCGAGATCGCTACTTCCTTCAGACTGAAAATATAAACGTTATACAAACATTATATTCAATAGGCACTCACACATAGTTACATAGCAGCAAATTTTATCAAAAAAACCCACCTACATGTTTAGCATTGTTGAGTGTTTCGTGTTTTGTTCTCGTAGACGAACTTATGTGCATATTTTGTCTAGACCACCATTGTTTAATTACCAATGGTTGAGTTTTCCAATGTTGACATGCAATTGCAATGTAGGTCTATAAAACAAATCGTTTTGGAAATAACACTTGTGGATTCCCAAGAGAGAATGCCAGCATATATTTAGCTACATAATCTTCGATCAGTTCCGAGTCTTTACGCACCTCTTGAAAGCATGCGATGAACCGCCAAACATAGTACATCTTGATAGCTCATTTCTATCAAGAAGTGGATCAAATCTTGCCGACCCAGTCAATTTATCTACTCAACGTCATATTCCCAGGTTCCATTTTACGTCATGTGTTGTCAAGCCGCTGTGGTCGGGGGGGGGGGGCTACCCATAGAGTTAAATTAAGGATTTATTTCACGATTTACATTTTCATAGAGAAAATCCCATTCTACTTTTTGAAGATTAAGTTGACACTTCAATCAAGGGTATTTATTCGCACATGGTGTTTCCGCAAACCTTTCATTATTAAGGGTATTTTCTTTGAATTAGCCACTCCCCAGAACCATATGTACATGGGAACGGTTCAAGCGCCCTTCATCGTTTCTTCTTTTCCAGCTCGAAGAGGGTAATGGTCTAGGCCTCTTTGTTTATGAAGTCCGAATAGAGTAACACGACAATATTAAAGGGAAGATACAACATTTGCAAACATCACAAAACGAAATGATCAAATTATTACGAAATACCTTACTAGATTGTTAGGAATGACAGTCTACATCATCCTGTAAAATCGTGGCTCCTGGTGTGCTGTCATTTTCAAGGAAAACAGTATTTTTCCAACGCTGGTCAGCCGACCAGCGTTGGAGATTACTGGCTTTTTTCAAAAACTGCCTTTAATTTTTCATAATAAAGTATTGCGCGTTTTCTTTGCAATTGATTACACACCTGTGGAGGGGTACAAGCTTGCTAGACTGATTCTCTGACCTTACAGTTCCCCAAAGTCTATAAATTGCTCCGTTTCATAGCAAGTGAGGTCAGGGATCCAGACTACAAGAACATGATTGGTTTTCTTGGTTTTTCCCAGCATACCAGCCCAAAACGGGAAACAAGTCATTTCAACAGTATTTGCTATAACGTACTAATCCTCCAAATCGATTTATTTTTGAAAATAAAAGCAAAAAGTAAAAGCAAATGTTGTACATTCCCTTTAACCAGATAAGAGGGGACAGTAAGCCTGGTACAAAAACCCGAATATAACAGGCCAACTCGAGATTTCTGTTAAAAAAAGGATTCACGGCATGACATGAAGTTCAAGCACCCTTCATCCCTTCCACATTTGAGGGGGTAATGGTCTAGGCCTCTTTGTTTATGAAGTCCGAATAGAGTAACATGACAATTGACCAGTGACAGAAACGTGGGCTAAACACGACATATTGAATTTCACTTAAATGAATGCCTTATCAGGGACCTCGAAAAGTCACTCACGAGGTGTTGTATCGCAATAATAAAATGGTAGGCCTATGTGTTAAAATGAAAAGGCGTCAGCATTGAACCATTCTGATGGTTGTGTTAGAATTGTCGGCACGCGCAGCACGCTTCTTAAACAGTTGTGAAAATCGAGGGGAAAATAAGCATGACCATTAGGAAGGTCCGCTGAAATGATTAGATTTAAGGACGCCGAGGCAACGAAGACAAACATAGTGGAAACATGAGTCCAAATGTACTCTTTAAAACGTGTTCTTTTACAAAGACTATATTATATGTCTGGCTTATGACATGAATATCAATTTAACAAATCTAGTATTATAGACCTTTATCATGCTGCCACCATTTCAGTAAAGTTCCCTGTATCCAATAATAGTACGGAATGATAATGTTTTTCGGGCAAAAAGGAACCAGACTATTGTTCCTTCCAGCCTCGTTTTGGTTACGTTGATTTGAATGGGAAAATGAAGATGTCAGCAACATGATAATGGTCTATACTATGATGAATAAGATTTAATCCCTATACAAGCTGCAAGTCAAAGTTCTAAGTTATAAAGTAAACTTCCTATGAAGTTGATAAAGTAATGTAGGCCTAAACTTAAGTTCTTATAAAGTTTCAAATAAGCAAGGTTAAAAGTACTCTATTAGTTAAAGTTTATAAAGTAATATACAGTTTTAAGTAGTCTAATAATTAAAGTTCATATAAAGTTATAACTGCTATTATGTTGTAACTGCCATATTAATAATCGATTAATAACAAAGAAAATCAAATGTAACGAACCTAAACGTAAATTATTATAAGATAAGCATACAGTTGTTGATATACATTATGTTCTATAAAGTTATAACTGCTACTAGGTTGTAACTGCCATATTAATAACCGAATAACAAAGAAAATCTAATGTAACGAACCTAAACGTAAATTATTATAAGATAAGCATACAGTTGTTGATATACATTATGTTCTATAAAGTTATAACTGCTACTAGGTTGTAACTGCCATATTAATAACCGAATAACAAAGAAAATCTAATGTAACGAACCTAAACGTAAATTATTATGAGATAAGCATACAGTTGTTGATATGTTCTATAAAGTTATAACTGCTACTAGGTTGTAACTGCCATATTAATGTAGCGGTACGCCATTAAGGAGGTCCGCTCAAATAATTAGATTTAAGGGCGCCAAGAACAACCCAAGACAAACAGACAAAATCAAAACACCAGGAGGAGTCAAATTATGTTTGGTCTCATGAACTTGTTACAGATTACTTGTTTACAAAATCAATTACGATAGTTCTGGATCTGAATCTCAATCTAACTCACAAAACAAGTGTTACAAAAATAACTTAGATTCAACTTCCAGCTCTATAAATTGTAATAACGTTGCCAATGATAAATTATAGTCACAAAGTTTGTATTTCTAAAGTTGACCCGGTTCCTAAGATTTCCAGGTTCCTAATATTCTTGGTTCTAATATTTTAATCAGGTTCCAAGTTCACAGGTTCCTAATATTCTTGGTTCTAACATTTTAATGAGGTTCCCCGAACGCCTGGCCAGTGTACGGCTGTGTAGTGAACTAGGCCTCCAAATTGCACCTGACATGAAACAGTCGTATTGCAATAAATCAACATGTGACACACGGTGATTAAAACTTTGACATTACTTAAACTAATTCACCCCAAAATCACTCCTTTCGTCAACATGAAATAAACTAACACCTAGCCCAGCGGTAGCAGAGAACTTGCATTGTGACATTAGAATGTAAAGAAAAAATACAAATTTCGCTAATTTGAAACTAAAATGTTGGTTTTCAAGCACAAATCTATGCACACTATACTTACACTTTGGTGTGCAGGCAGAAAAGTGCTGATATTCGCGCGTTCACGGCACCGAGTGCGCGTTTGTATACATTTTTCTGGGCTGTGTGCCAATTGTACGGTGCCTCGTAAAAGACGTCTCACTACATTTATAACCGAATAACAAAGAAAATCTAATGTAACGAACCTAAACGTATATTATTATAAGATAAGCATACAGTTGTTGATATACATTATGTTCTAAAAGTATCCGCACCTTTACGCCTTTAACAATAGTAAATCAAGAAAAATAAACAACATGCACCTTGAAGTTAATTGCCAGCTACTTGTATAAATGACGTCATTAAAATACGTTCGTCCCTTCCGAAGAAATATTATGAAGATAATCATTTAAGTGTTTTGATACGTGTATTAAATATATCGGTTCAATATATACGCCTTTATAAGTACTTCAATAATCAAGATAAAAAAATATGCAACACCATAGAGATGCACCCATGTTTATGTTACATACGTAGTGTGCATGTTCTTTTGTTTTCGTGTAGTTAAGAGAAACCTGTAAAAAAAGGTAATTTCATTCACACTGTGAACATTCTTTCAACCCTATTTTTTTTTCTGACACCCTTCAGTGTTTCTTTTCATTTTGTCACAGATAAACCTAGACCCAAAAATCCTCTAAAACCGTTTTCCAGAGAGGGGGAAACACTGTTTGGACGTGGGCAAGTCCACACAACGCCGCTGCTACCTGGTTTGTGTAGACCTCTTTTGTTCAGAAGTCCACACAGTGAATGTAATGCTTGTACACCATAATAGTTCTAGATATACTGTCAGAGAAGACACTAAAAAAAGGCAATAACAAGTGGTGAGCGTCTACATTGAAGCTAACAGATCGTATCTTATTTTTTCAAAACCCACCAAAAGTCTGTTGGCGGCCTTCCGTGTATCCCATACAATGAGGCAAAAAAAATTACCAGTCTCTTTACTTACATCAAAGGCCAAACGACCACAACTGCAAGTGCATGACACGCCTAAACAAGGAGGATATTGGTGGGCGTCTACTTCGGGGCCTATACTCTAAGTTACATTACCTGTCTCAACTTAGATGGCGCATAACAAAACCCTCAGTTTGTTTAAAACCAACTCTAAAGCTTGTTGAAAGCCTTCCATACAAGGCAAGATAAATTACCAGTCCCTTCTTACATCCAAAACCAAGCCATCACAAGTGCACAAGTGCACACACAAATAAAAAAAGAATAACTAAGTGTTTAAACCCATACCGAAGCCTGTTGATGGCCTTCCGTGCATCCCATGCGGCCAGTTAAATTAACAGTTTCTGCTTACATCAAAAGACAAGCCACTACAATTGCTAAGAAAGAAACTCACAAAACAAAGAGAACAGCATGGAGGTGAGCGTCTGCTCTTGGCCTAAACTCTAAGTCTTCCTCAACCTCACCCAAAATTTGTTGATTGCTATAATGACGTGCATTCCATGACTATAATTGAGCGATTCAAATTAACAATCGATACTTACATCAAAACAAATTTTAGGAGACATTTGTGACATTTTAGGAGAACAACATTTGGTGGCGTCTAGGCCCATAAGTCAGTATTAATCTGCTTCAAAAACTATTTCGAAAGGTTGTATGGCCTTCCATCTCTGCTTACAACAAAATCCAGGCCATGACGACTACAAGCACAGAAACACAGAAAGCAATAAGAATGACGAGATGGCGGGCGTCTTCTTTTGGGCCAATGGGTCTTGTCTTGGTTGGCTTCTCGATCCGCTCCCAAACCGTGTTGATGGCCTTCCGGGCTTCATCATTCTTCCCAGGACCCACCAATCGAAACTGGTATGGTACAAGGGGTCCGAACAAGCACCGGAGAGTCAGCACGGGATCGGTGAGGAAGAGCTTCAGGAAATTTGGCTCGACTCCGATCTCAGACGCCAGACTGATGCAGTAGGCTTGGAAATCACTGTGTCGGTGGTTAGGTAAACATGCGGCCTTCATGGCTTCGTCAGTCGCCTTCACCTCAGCCTCCATATCCGGCTGGGATGGTAGCTTAGCCAACCCTTTGAACACCCTCGAAGCCCAGCGAGCCTGAAGCTCGACGCACGGGAGGACTGCGGCTAAGGGTCTGATGGCGCCGTTGACCGACAGCGTGTTGTGCTTTAGACCTAAAGGAAACACCAACTTGTACAGCGGCAGGTGGCCATCTTTCATCTCCAGTGCTTGGCAATCAACCTCCAAGGGCAACGAGTCCTTGTAGCCGGTGGCCATGATGACGGCATTGATGTCCTCCTCGGTGGTACCGTCTTCAAAAACCACGCCCGTCTTGGTGAAGCTTGCGATGTTTGCCTTGATCATCACTGTGCCGCTGATGATACAACCTGGCATGTCCTCTGTCATCAGTGCCTCGCCGGCCGACAAATCGTGGGCCGGCCTCAGAGAGTTATAGAGCATCTTGAACTTACGTTTGAGGGATTTCACGAAAAGCATGACGTGAAGTTTTGCTGGTACCAGGTGGAATCTTCTGAAAAAATGGAAATCCCACGGGATACCGTAGTCTCCAATGCGATTGACTATCCACACGCCACGTCTGGTACTCAAGTACACCTGTTACAATAGAGCAAGAGTAATAAACCAGAAGTGATCATCGGTCAGCTCAGTCTTAATGTTGAAACGATGCATGCATTACGCAAACCTACCTGTGATGCCAGGCGACTGACGTCTACAGCTGCATCCCCTGCTGAATTGCCAATCCCAACTACAACCACTCGTTTGCCTTCGAATTCCTCTGGCCTCCGGAAAGACTGGCTGTGCATAACCTTCCCCTGGAACTCCTCAAGGCCTGGAAACTCAGGGATGTAAGGGTTGTTGAACATCCCAGTGCAGATCATCACAGCATCAAACTCCTGACTGAACTCCTCCACGTGCCCAGACACTCCTTCCGCTTGGCTAGTGACGACCCATCGCCCAGTAGCCTCATAGTCAGGTGCCTGAGCCAAGCGGGTCACTCTTGTAGAGAAGCGGATGTGCTTCTTGAGGCCAAACTTGTCGGCATACATGTCCAGGTACCTCTTCATGTAGCTGTGGTGCAGAAAATTTGGCCACTCGCCTGGAAAGGGGAAGTCGCTGAAGCTCGTCACCTCTTTGCTGGTGTTGGTAATGGTCGATTTGTAGATCGTGGTCATTATCCCGTATTCACTGTTGTCGCGGTAGTACCACAGACCACCAATGCCATCTGATCTCTCGAAGCACGTTGGTTGCAGGCCTTCGTCCAGGCAGCACTTGACTGCAGTTAGGCCAGAAATTCCACAGCCGATGACGGCAACTGTCTTACTGCGTTCACTCATCTGCAAAGTCAAATCGTAGCATTTGGTCAGGCATGTCGATGAAAGAGAATGGAACTTCAGAAGTTTACGGAACCGGACTGATACTTATATAGCCATGCTTTATTTAAATATTGGATACTGAAAATAGATATAATCTAAAGATCGCAAATTTCTATTGAACGCGTGTTTTTAGAAAAGTTGTGACATCTACAGAAAGCTTCGTAGCCAGCCGGCATTGTATGGTACTAGACTACGTGTGAATGCACCAGGCCTTACGGCAACGAGCACAAATGCACGCGTGACCCTAGCATTACCAATGTTTGAAGGAATTCTATATATACAGTGACATTACTCAAAAAACGATTTTATATAAAAACATGCAATGCAAAGCCACACATTAATATAGCGCAGTAAACCCATTTTGTATCTGATTTGTACAGGGTAAGTCAGAAAGAAAGTGACCTAGATTAATGACATTTTCCCCCTTACAGTTCTGAATGAAATGATGTTAATCGGAATTAAGATCATTTAAAAGTAGGAAACAAACATCCACCTAACTATCCTTTATGTAGAATTATTGTGTTATTTGTGTGAGAACGACTTTCGGGGTCCTCTTTTGCGACACCAAAACGTCGGGCTGTTCGTGCTAGTTGTGATTTCAGCCGTAAGGGTTCGCCTTTTGCGGACGTGTAAAGAAATCACATTTTGTGCATGCATTGGTGATTGGTCACCGCTGTTTGTGAGCATGTGTGCAGACTTCAAAAAAAAAAAAAAAAAACAAGATTCGCAAAACACATACTTGCAAAAAACAAGGCTCGGGAAACATATACATCCAAAAAAAAAAAAAACTCGCTAAATTTAGACTTGCAAAAAACAAGATTTGCTAAACATATACTTGCAAAAAACAAGATTCGCCAAACATATACTTGCAAAAAACAAGATTCGCAAAACATATACTTGCAAAAAAACAAGATTTGCCAAACATATACTTGCAAAAAAAAAGATTCGCCAACATAAACTTGCAAAAAACAAGATTCGCAAAACATATACTTGCAAAAAACAAGATTCGCAAAACATAAACTTGGAAAAAACAAGACTGGGGAAACATATACATCCAAAAAACAAGACTCGCTAAATTTAGACTTGCAAAAACAAGATTTGCCAAACATAATACTTGCAAAAAACAAGATTCGCGAAATATATAGTCCTAGCTACTTGCAAAAAAAAACAAGACTTGCCAAATTTATACTTGCAAAAAACAAGATTCGCCAAATATATAACTTGCAAAAACAAGACTTGCCAAATTTATACTTGCAAAAAACAAGATTTGCCAATCATACACTTGCAAAAAACAAAATTTGCCAAACGTATACTTGCAAAAAAACAAGATTCGCCAAATATATACATCAAAAAAACAAGACTTGCTAAACATATACATCAAAAAAACAAGATTCACCAAACATATACTTGCAAAAGAGCAATTTATACATTCGATGGCACTAACGGGCTTTTCGTACTATAAAGGCTACTAATGCAAATGGTACGCCATAATAAGGGTTTTAAAAGAATGACCTATACCCTTTTTTTTTTTAAATATAATTCCAGGGGACAATGGCAGAATCAGTCTGTTCTGAGTTCACATTATCCCGTGGATGGAAAACAAACCGCATACACATTTTTTTTCTTCCGAATAATGTTCAAGCTAAAATGACTGAGTTTCTTACCTTGTATGTTGAGATTTTGCTGTGCGTGAACCTCAGCTATGGCAAAAAATGAAGTGTATATATCAATCGCACGTTACGCAGTGCACGGGCAACAAACATATAATGGAGTTCCGGCAACTCGGGCAGACCAAGATCAATGTCTAGGGTTCTCCAAACCTCGGCATATTTTCGGCTTCGGCTTCTCTGGAGCCTGTTTTAGGCTGCTGGCTTGATGGATTTCGATCAGTGAATTATCCACATCCTGCTTTGGGAATGTTAAATTCACACAAAGTATTCGCCACGATAGAGAGAAGGTTCACTTGGTTTGGACAAGTCGGAATAATTTGTAGTAAGGCGATGAAGTCGCCAAAGCTGGGAAGACAGAGCCGAGTTTTCGCAAAATACTGATCATCACCCGTTGCTAGTTCGCCAGAGAGCCATATATACTGCAAGTCAAATGTGTCAAATGCGCTTTTGAAGTAAGTGAGCAAAGTTCAAGTTTGACTCAGTTAACGTCACAGTTAATCGCAGTTTGAATACCATATTCTGCACGATGATTGATCGAGGGACTAGTGCATATATACCAGCCGTCTAGTATGAAGGGCGCGCTTTTGTTCGACGAGATAGGCATGAGTTCTGAGTGATACTTGCTGCTGAATAACATGCAATTCAATATAAATTGCACTCGAACGTTGTCGTTACCAATCCACGTACCTCATCAGATATCCGTGAGAGTTGCGGGCCGATGAGATGTCATTTTTGTTTGATTGGTATAATTATTATAAATGTATCTGCGATAAGGCGACTGTTTTCTAGGTCTACCTTTGAAATACATATGTAGTGCTAGTATCGCCTGGTATATTTCTTCAGTGATCTATAACCTGGGGCAGATTTACGTTTGTCTGGGGACTGAGCGTATAATCGTCAAACGATTAGTATATAGCAGGCATGTGTGTTTTTATTCTTTTTCTTTTGCGGCCATATTAGGGCGATCTAGCCGCCATATGGATGCGAGGGTGAAGCTTGGCTGGTTGTCAAGTAAAGCTAATCTGATTACGTACTTAGATGCTTTAACAGAGCAGTGAAATTCGCGAACCCCCAAAAACATGGCCTTTTGAACGTTGTGTTTCTCAGAAAATATGCTCAGTATGATTGAAATGTTAAATTATCACGGAAGAAGACATTCTAAACTTCATGTCAGTGAGAAAAATCGCCGTCATCGAAGCCGAAACCTCAATACTGGTTACTGGTAAAGCAGACCTTCAAATCTATGTATTTATATCAATTTCTAGGAATTTACGAAAGTCGTTATTTCACGAGTAGTTGAACACTTATATCATCTAAGTATATTCCGAATTTCAGCTTAATCTGTTGGTGCTAAAGCTTGTGTTACAGCTCAAAATATCTCTCAGGAAAATCTCGACGAATATTTTTTTCGACCCAACCCACTTGCATGGTTTTCATAGCGCCGTACGCAAAGTTTAACTGAGCTAGACTCAGTTCGTGTCGCAGCTTTACGCAGTTTGAATGCCATTTTCTGCACGGGATGATTGATCGAGGGACGTAATGCATACCTGGTCTATGTAATAGACCATATGGCCCTGGCGAATTAGCCGACCACGGTCTATTATACGTAAACAGATTCGGCGATTATTTATGCAACTAGACTGCGTTTACAGATCCATATCTGTAAACACTGCAGCATCTGAGTTTGTAGACATTTTAGCTTCTCTAAAGTTAGGAGTAAAGAATGTGCCAAAGTATCAGGGGAACTATTTCAAGGTCCGTTTCGTAAATCTATGAAGACGACAGGACTCAGGTAAAACTCCTGGAACCTTTCCCAACGCTGATAATTCTATAAGGGTGCAGACCAGTAAATCGGTCCGAAATTGCCTACGACAGTGGTTTTTTTCAGGGGGGGGGGGCGGAACCTGGGGGGGGGGGCAGCGTTTCAAAAGGGGTCAGCAATGGCGGTTACGCAACAAATGCGCCCAAAATCTGAATGGGGCCGATGGACCGTCGTCCGATCACAGCAATTTCGAACGAACAAGGGGGGGGGGGGGTAATTTGGGGTCGGAAGGAGCAAAAACGTAATTAACTCCCGTTGGGGGCGCCCTACAGCAAGGTAGCCGCAAACAGAGGGCTTGTTTTCAGGCCAGAAATCGCAGTCAGAGATTTTTTTCTCGCAATTTTTTGATGAAATATCAGTCATCCATCCTGGCCTTCCTCGTGCTGTACAAGTGGTTTGGAGAAATTTTTCAAAACCTCGCTTCTTTATAATTTCAAAATGGCGCCTTCCATCGTTTGTTGTCAAATGTTTGCGCAGGCGCTTTACATTCCACGACAGTGGGTTTTTTTCAGGGGGTCGGAACCTGGGGGGCTGGCAGCGTTTCAAAAGGGGTCAGCAATGGCGGTTACGCAACAAATGCGCCCAAAATCTGAATGGGGCCGATGGACCGTCGTCCGATCACAGCAATTTCGAACGAACAGGGGGGGGGGGGTAATTTGGGGTCGGAAGGAGCAAAAACTTAATTAACTCCCGTTGGGGGCGCCCTACAGCAAGGTAGCCGCAAACAGAGGGCTTGTTTTCAGGCCAGAAATCGCAGTCAGAGATTTTTTTTCTCGCAATTTTTGATGAAATATCAATCATCCATCCTTCCTCGTGCCGTACAAGTGGTTTGGAGAAATTTTTCAAAACCTCGCTTCTTTATAGGGTGCAGACCAGTAAATCGGTCCGAAATTGCCTACGCCGGCCAAATCACGATTTGCATGCCCTCAAAATCTTCAGTATTTGAGCATGCTGTGGGCCATGAACTTGAGGGTTTGTAAAAAATATGGGTGGAAGCCGTGCACAGGACTGGGAGCTTGCAGTTCTGTGTAATTTGGATGTAATTTGGACCCTAAAAGCGCTCTATTTTGCAATGGAGTGTAGGCATCGTTTTTCAAAATGGCGATGGGCTTCAGGACTATTTTCAGGGGTGATCATTTTCAGATGGAAATTTCTCCTAAAAGTCATCAGTTGACCCCCCAAAAATTGAAGAGAAATTGAAAGATGATGAAATAAGCTTTAATTTGATGGGTATCTCGAACACCTTGGAGAGTTGTGAGTATTTTTCCCGAATTTTTGAAGTGGGAGCATTTACCATTGGGGTCTATGGAAGTTTATTTACTGGTCTGCTACCTTTAAGTTGCAGGCGGATGCGGCGGCTGGAGTGGACACAATGTGACACTTGATGGCGCTGTTCACACTAGAATCTTCTGTGAATATTGATCTTCATATAATGCACACAATGTTTTCAGCAAAAACTAGGCCCGACTCCAAGTGTGATATTTGTTACACAAAGAACGTAAATATACCGGGAATGACGCTATATTGGCAGGGATCACTTAGATTTATTTGTAGCTGCGAAAAGCAGCTCTCCGCAGTGGTTGGTTGGTTGGTTGGTTGGTTAGTTGTAAGTGGTTGGTTGGAACGTGCCGCTATCAATCACCGTACTTTATGCAGTGCCCGAAAAATGGGTTACGGTCGAGGGTGCAAACCTGATGTTTGTACTGCGAACAGTAACTCTTCCAGAAAGTACAGGGCACAATCACGTCATACGTGCATAGACACAAATTCGTGGGATCGCTTCGAGCGTGTTATGAATGCAGTACAAACATGACTCGAGATCGCTACTTCCTTCAGACTGAAAATATAAACGTTATACAAACATTATATTCAATAGGCACTCACACATAGGTACATAGCAGCAAATTTTATCCAAAAAAAACCCACCTACATGTTTAGCATTGTTGAGTGTTTCGTGTTTTGTTCTCGTAGACAGAACTTATGTGCATATTTTGTCTAGACCACCATTGTTTAATTACCAATGGTTGGGTTTTCCAAAGTTGACATGCAATTGCAATGTAGGTCTATAAAACAAATCGTTTTGGAAATAACACTTGTGGATTCCCAAGAGAGAATGCCAGCATATATTTAGCTACATAATCTTCGATCAGTTCCGAGTCTTTACGCACCTCTTGAAAGCATGCTATGAACCGCCAAACATGGTACATCTTGATAGCTCATTTCTATCAAGAAGTGGATCAAATCTTGCCGACCCAGTCAATTTATCTACTCAACGTCATATTCCCAGGTTCCATTTTACGTCATGTGTTGTCAAGCCGCTGTGGTCGGGGGGGGGGGGCTACCCATAGAGTTAAATTAAGGATTTATTTCACGATTTACATTTTCATAGAGAAAATCCCATTCTACTTTTTGAAGATTAAGTTGACACTTCAAACAAGGGTATTTATTCGCACATGGTGTTTCCGCAAACCTTTCATTATTAAGGGTATTTTCTTTGAATTAGCCACTCCCCAGAACCATATGTACATGGGAACGGTTCAAGCGCCCTTCATCGTTTCTTCTTTTCCAGCTCGAAGAGGGTAATGGTCTAGGCCTCTTTGTTTATGAAGCCCGAATAGAGTAACACGACAATATTAAAGGGAAGATACAACATTTGCAAACATCACAAAACGAAATGATCAAATTATTACGAAATACCTTACTAGATTGTTAGGAATGACAGTCTACATCATCCTGTAAAATCGTGGCTCCTGGTGTGCTGTCATTTTCAAGGAAAACAGTATTTTTCCAACGCTGGTCAGCCGACCAGCGTTGGAGATTACTGGCTTTTTCCAAAAACTGCCTTTAATTTTTCATAATAAAGTATTGCGCGTTTTCTTTGCAATTGATTACACACCTGTGGAGGGGTACAAGCTTGCTAGACTGATTCTCTGACCTTACAGTTGCCCAAAGTCTATAAATTGCTCCGTTTCATAGCAAGTGAGGTCAGGGATCCAGACTACAAGAACATGATTGGTTTTCTTGGTTTTTCCCAGCATACAAGCCCAAAACGTGAAACAAGTCATTTCAACAGTATTTGCTATAACATACTAATCCTCCAAATCGATTTATTTTTGAAAATAAAAGCAAAAAGCAAAAGCAAATGTTGTACATTCCCTTTAACCAGATAAGAGGGGACAGTAAGCCTGGTCCAAAACCCCGAATATAACAGGCCAACTCGAGATTTCTGTTAAAAGAGGATTCACGGCATGACATGAAGTTCAAGCACCCTTCATCCCTTCCATATTTGAGGGAGTAATGGTCTAAGCCTGTTTGTTTATGAAGTCCGAATAGAGTAACGTGACAATTAACCAGTGACAGAAACGTGGACTAAACACGACTTATTGAATTTCACTTAAATGGATGCCTTATCAGGGACCTCGAAAAGTCGCTCACGAGGTGTTGTATCGCAATAATAAAATGGTAGGCCTATGTGTTAAAATGAAAAGGCGTCAGCATTGAACCATTCTGATGGTTGTGTTAGAATTGTCGGCACGCGCAGTACGCTTCTTAAACAGTTGTGAAAATCAAGGGGAAAATAAGCATTACCATATTAATTTAAGCCATTAGGAAGGTCCGCTCAAATGATTAGATTTAAGGACGCCGAGGCAACGAAGACAAACATAGTGGAAACTTAAATTTTTCCTTCCAGCCTCGCTTTGGTTACGTTGATTTGAATGGGAAAAATGAAGATGTCAGCAACATGATAATGGTCTATACTATGATGAATAAGATTTAATCCCTATACAAGTTGCAAGTCAAAATTCTAAGTTATAAAGTAAACTTCCTATAAAGTTGATAAAGTGAAGCAAAGTTAAGTTCTTATAAAGTTTCAAATAAGCAAGGTTTAAAGAACTCTATTGGTTAAAATTTACAAAGTGATATAAAGTTTTAAGTAGTCTAATAATTAAAGTTTCTATAAAGTTATAACTGCTATTAGGTTGTAACTGCCATATTAATAACCGAATAACAAAGACAATCTAATGTAACGAACCTAAACTTAAATAATTATAAGATAAGCATGCAGTTGTTGATATACATTATGTTCTATAAAGTTATAACTGCTACTAGGTTGTAACTGCCATATTAATGTAGCGGTACGCCATTAAGGAGGTCCGCTCAAATAATTAGATTTAAGGGCGCCAAGAACAACCCAAGACAAACAGACAAAATCAAAACACCAGGAGGAGTCAAATTATGTTTGGTCTCATGAACTTGTTACAGATTACTTGTTTACAAAATCAATTACGATAGTTCTGGATCTGAATCTCAATCTAACTCACAAAACAAGTGTTACAAAAATAACTTCCAGCTCTACAAATTGTAATAACGTTGCCAATGATAAATTATAGTCACAAAGTTTGTATTTCTAAAGTTGTCTGGTTCCTAAGATTTCCAGGTTCCTAATATTCTTGGTTTTAATATTTTAATCAGGTTCCAAGTTCACAGGTTCCTAATATTCTTGGTTCTAACATTTTAATGAGGTTCCCCGAACGCCTGGCCAGTGTACGGCTGTGTAGTGAACTAGGCCTCCAAATTGCACCTGACATGAAACAGTCGTATTGCAATAAATCAACATGTGACACACGGTGATTAAAACTTTGACATTACTTAAACTAATTCACCCCAAAATCACTCCTTTCGTCAACATGAAATAAACTAACACCTAGCCCAGCGGTAGCAGAGAACTTGCATTGTGACAGTAGAATGTAAAGAAAATACAAATTTCGCTAATTTGAAACTAAAATGTTGGTTTTCAAGCACAAATCTATGCACACTATACTTACACTTTGGTGTGCAGGCAGAAAAGGGCTGATATTCGCGCGTTCACGGCACCGAGTGCGCGTTTGTATACATTTTCTGGGCTGTGTGCCAATTGTACGGTGCCTCGTAAAAGACGTCTCACTACATTTATAACCGAATAACAAAGAAAATCTAATGTAACGAACCTAAAGGTAAATTATTATAAGATAAGCATACAGTTCTTGATATACATTATGTTCTAAAAGTATCCGCACCTTTACGCCTTTAACAATAGTAAATCAAGAAAAATAAACAACATGCACCTTGAAGTTAATTGCCAGCTACTTGTATAAATGACGTCATTAAAATACGTTCGTCCCTTCCGAAGAAATATTATGAAGATAATCATTCAAGTGTTTTGATACGTGTGATAAATATATCGGTTCAATATATACGCCTTGATAAGTACTTCAATAATCAAGATAAAAAAATAAGCAACACCATAGAGATGCACCCATGTTTATGTTACATACGTAGTGTGCATGTTCTTTTGTTTTCTTGTAGTTAAGAAAAACCTGTAAAAAAAAGGTAATTTCATTCACACTGTGAAAATTCTTTCAACCCTATTTTTTTCTGACACCCTTCAGTGTTTCTTTTCATTTTGTCACAGATAAACCTAGACCCAAAAATCCTCTAAAACCGTTTTCCAGAGAGGGGGAAACACTGTTTAGACGTGGGCAAGTCCACACAACGTCGCTGCTACCTGGTTTATGTAGACCTCTTTTGTTCAGAAGTCCACACAGTGAATGTAATGCTTGTACACCATAATAGTTCTAGATAAACTGTCAGAGAAGAAACACTAAAAAAAAAAGGCAATAACAAGAGGTGAGCGTCTACATAGAAGCTAACGGATCGCATCTTATTTTTTCAAATCCCACCAAAAATCTGTTGGCGGCCTTCCGTGTATCCCATACAATGAGGCAAAATAAATTACCAGTCTCTATACTTACATCAAAGGCCAAACGACCACAACTGCAAGTGCATGACACGCCTAAACAAGGAGGATATTGGTGGACATCTACTTCGGGGCCTATACTCTTAAGTTACATTTCCAGTCTCAACTTAGATGGCGCATAACAAAACCCTCAGTCTGTTTAAAACCAACTCTAAAGCTTGTTGAAAGCCTTCCATACAAGTCAAGATTAATTACCAGTCTCTTCTTACATCCAAAACCAAGCCATCACAAGTGCACAAGTGCACACAAAATAAAAGAAGGAGAATAACTAAGTGTTTAAACCCATACCAAAGCCTGTTGATGGCCTTCCGTGCATCCCATAAGACCAGTTAAATTAACAGTTTCTGCTTACATCAAAAGACAAGCCACTACAATTGCTAAGAAAGAAACTCACAAACAAAGAGAACACCCAAAGTTTGTTGATTGCTATAATGACGTGCATTCCATGACTATAATTGAGCGATTCAAATTAACAATCGATACTTACATCAAAACAAATTTTAGGAGACATTTGTGACATTTTAGGAGAACAACATTTGGTGGCGTCTAGGCCCATAAGTCAGTATTAATCTGCTTCAACAACTATATTTCGAAAGGTTGTAGGGCCTTCCATCTCTGCTTACAACAAAATCCAGGCCATGATGACTACAAGCACAGAAACACAGAAAGCAATAAGAATGACGAGATGGCGGGTGTCTTCTTTTGGGCCAATGGGTCTTGTCTTGGTAGGCTTCAGAACCCGCTCCCAAACCGTGGTGATGGCCTTCCGGGCTTCATCATTCTTCCCAGGACCCATCAATCGAAACTGGTATGGTACAAGGGGTCCGAACAAGCACCGGAGAGTCAGCACGGGATCGGTGAAGAAGAGCTTCAGGAAATTTGGCTCGACTCCGATCTCAGACGCCAGACTGATGCAGTAGGCTTGGAAATCACTGTGTCGGTGGTTAGGTAAACATGCGGCCTTCATGGCTTCGTCAGTCGCCTTCACCTCAGCCTCCATATCCGGCTGGGATGGTAGCTTAGCCAACCCTTTGAACACCCTCGAAGCCCAGCGAGCCTGAAGCTCAACGCACGGGATGACTGAGCCCAAGGGTCTGATGGCGCCGTTGACCGACAGCGTGTTGTGCTTTAGACCTAAAGGAAACACCAACTTGTACAACGGCAGGTGGCCATCTTTCATCTCCAGTGCTTGGCAATCAACCTCCAAGGGCAACGAGTCCTTGTAGCCAGTGGCCATGATGACGGCATCGATGTCCTCCTCGGTGGTACCGTCTTCAAAAACCACGCCCGTCTTGGTGAAGCTTGCAATGTTTGCCTTGATAATCACTGTGCCGCTGATGATACAACCTGGCATGTCCTCTGTCATCAGTGCCTCGCCGGCCGACAAATCGTGGGCCGGCCTCAGAGAATTATAGAGCATCTTGAACTTACGTTTGAGGGATTTCACGAAAAGCATGACGTGAAGTTTTGCTGGTACCAGGTGGAATCTTCTGAAAAAATGGAAATCCCACGGGATACCGTAGTCTCCAATGCGATTGACTATCCAAACGCCACGTCTGGTACTCAAGTACACCTGTTACAATAGAGCAAGAGTAATAAACCAGAAGTGATCATCGGTCAGATCAGTCTTAATGTTGAAACGAAGCATGCATTATGCAAACCTACCTGTGATGCCAGGCGACTGACGTCTACAGCTGCATCCCCTGCTGAATTGCCAATCCCAACTACAACCACTCGTTTGCCTTCGAATTCCTCTGGCCTCCGGAAAGCCTGGCTGTGCATAACCTTCCCCTGGAACTCCTCAAGGCCTGGAAACTCAGGGATGTAAGGGTTGTTGAACATCCCAGTGCAGATCATCACAGCATCAAACTCCTGGCTGAACTCCTCCACGTGCCCAGACACTCCTTCCGCTTGGCTAGTGACGACCCATCGCCCAGTAGCCTCATAGTCAGGTGCCTGAGCCAAGCGGGTCACTCTTGTAGAGAAGCGGATGTGCTTCTTGAGGCCAAACTTGTCGGCATACATGTCCAGGTACCTCTTCATGTAGCTGTGGTGCATAAAATTTGGCCACTCGCCTGGAAAGGGGAAGTCGCTGAAGCTCGTCACCTCTTTGCTGGTGTTGGTAATGGTCGATTTGTAGATTGTGGTCATTATCCCGTATTCACTGTTGTCGCGGTAGTACCACAGACCACCAATGCCATCTGACCTCTCGAAGCACGTTGGTTGCAGGCCTTCGTCCAGGCAGCACTTGACTGCAGTTAGGCCAGAAATTCCACAGCCGATGACGGCAACTGTCTTACTGCGTTCACTCATCTGCAAAGTCAAATCGTAGCATTTGGTCAGGCATGTCGATGAAAGAGAATGGAACTTCAGAATTTTACGGAACCGGACTGATACTTATATAGCCATGCTTTATTTAAATATTTGATACTGAAAATAGATATAATCTAAAGATCGCAAATTTCTATTGAACGCGTGTTTTAGAAAAGTTGTGAAATCTACAGAAAGCTTCGTAGCCAGCCGGCATTGTGTGATACTAGACTACGTGTGAATGCACCAGGCCTTACGGCAACGAGCACAAATGCACGCGTGACTCTAGCATTGCCAATGTTATGAAGGAATTCTATATATACAGTGACATTACTCAAAAAGCGATTTTATATAAAAACATGCAATGCAAAGCCACACATTAATATAGCGAAGTAAACCCATTTTGTATCTGACTTGTACAGGGTAAGTCAGAAAGAAAGTGACCTAGATTAATGACATTTTCCCCCTTACAGTTCCGAATGAAATGATGTTAATCGGAATTAAGATCATTTAAAAGTAGGAAACAAACATCCACCTAACTATCCTTTATGTAGAATTATTGTGTTATTTGTGCGAGAACGACTTTCGGGGTCCTCTTTTGCGTCACTAAAACGTCGGGCTGTTCGTGCTAGTTGTGATTTCAGCCGTAAGGGTTTCGCCTTTTGCGGACGTGTAAAGAAATCACATTTTGTGCATGCATTGGTGATTGGTCACCGCTGTTTGTGAGCATGTGTGCAGACAAAAAAAAACAAAAACAAAAAACAAGATTCGCAAAACACATACTTGCAAAAAAAAAGACTCGGGAAACATATACATCAAAAAAAAAGACTCGCTAAATTTAGACTTGCAAAAAACAAGATTTGCTAAACATTATACTTGCAAAAAACAATTCGCAAAACATATAGGCTTGCAAAAAACAAGACTTGCCAAATTAATACTTGCAAAAACAGGATTTGCTAAACACATACTTGCAAAAAACAAGATTCGCCAAACATATACTTGTAAAAAAACAAGATTCGCCAAACATATACTTGCAAAAAACAAGATTCGCCAAACATATACTTGCAAAAAAACAAGATTTGCCAAACATATACTTGCAAAAAAAAAGATTCGCCAAACATATACTTGCAAAAAACAAGATTCGCAAAACATATACTTGCAAAAAACAAGATTCGCAAATCATAAACTTGGAAAAAACAAGACTGGGGAAACATATACATCCAAAAAACAAGACTCACTAAATTTAGACTTGCAAAAAACAAGATTTGCCAAACATAATACTTGCAAAAAAAACAGATTCGCGAAATATATAGGCCTAGCTACTTGCAAAAAAAAACCAAGACTTGCCAAATTATACTTGCAAAACACAAGATTTGCCAAACATATACTTGCAAAAAAACAAGATTTGCCAAACATGTACTTGCAAAAAACAAGATTCGCCAAATATATAACTTGCAAAAACAAGACTTGCCAAATTTATACTTGCAGAAAACAAGATTTGCCAATCATATACTTGCAAAAAACAAAATTTGCCAAACATATACTTGCAAAAAAAACAAGATCGCCAAACATATACATCAAAAAAACAAGACTTGCCAAACATGATACATCAACAAAACAAGACTCGCCAAATATATACATCCAAAAAACAAGACTTGCTAAAACATATACATAAAAAAAAACAAGATTCACCAAACATATACTTGCAAAAGAGCAATTTATACATTCGATGGCACTAACGGGCTTTCGTATTATAAAGGCTACTAATGCAAATTGTACGCCATAATAAGGGTTTTAAAAGAATGACCTATACCCTTTTTTTTTAAAATATAATTCCAGGGGACAATGGCAGAATCAGTCTGTTCTGAGTTCACAATATCCCGTGGATGGAAAACAAACCGCATACACATTTTTTTTTTTCCGAATAATGTTCAAGCTAAAATGACTGAGTTTCTTACCTTGTATGTTGAGATTTTGCTGTGCGTGAACCTCAGCTATGGCAAAAAATGAAGTGTATATATCAATCGCACGTTACGCGGTGCACGGGCAACAAAACATATAATGGAGTTCCGGCAACGCGGGCAGACCAAGATCAATGTATAGGGTTCTCTAAACCTCGGCATATTTTCGGCTTCGGCTTCTCTGGAGCCTGTTTTAGGCTGCTGGCTTGATGGATTTCGATCAGTGAATTATCCACATCCTGCTTTGGAAATGTTAAATTCACACAAAGTATTCGCCACGATAGAGAGAAGGTTCACTTGGTTTGGACAAGTCGGAATAATTTGGAGTAGGCGATGAAGTCGCCAAAGCTGGGAAGACAGAGCCGAGTTTTCGCAAACTACTGATCATCACCCGTGCTAGTTCGCCAGAGAGCCACATATACTGCAAGTCAAATGTGTCAAATGCGCTTTTGAAGTAAGTGAGCAAAGTTCAAGTTAGACTCAGTTTAACGTCACAGTTTAACGCAGTTTGAATTATTCTGCACGATGATTGATCGAGGGACTAGTGCATATATACCAGCCGTCTAGAAGGGGCGCGCTTTTGTTCGACGAGATAGGCATGAATTCTGAGTGATACTTGCTGCTGAATAACATGCAATTCAATATAAATTGCACTCGAACGTTGTCGTTAGCAATCCACGAACCTCGTCAGATATCCCGTGAGAGTTGCGGACCAAGGAGATGTCATTTCGTCACCGTTTTCACGAACAGCCACATACTATATATATTATGTTGATTTGAAGTAAAGTCGGTTTTCGAGATAATCACAAAAGAAGTTTTTCATATTTTAAAACTGCAAGAAATACTACTTTGCAACAACTTTGTGCAGCAAGAAAACCATCACACGATTCTACATGAGCTGAAGTTTTACATAAAACCCGGTAATAAGACTTAATAAAGCAGTTAATTAGTGGAAATTAATTAGTAAAGATATGTGGCTCTTCGTGAAAACGCAAATTCACCGTTTCCGACATATTGGCCCTTCTGTTCAACGTGTATTTCCATAGGCGCGCGTGAGTACGCGCGCGCGCGCCTGAAAATGTAACAAAGATATGGGGCTCTCGACGAATATTTTTTTCGACCCCAACCCCATTGCATGGTTTTCATAGCGCCGTACGCAAAGTTTAACTGAGCTAGACTCAGTTCGTGTCGCAGCTTTACGCAGTTTGAATGCCATTTTCTGCACGGGATGATTGATCGAGGGACGTAATGCATACCTGGTCTATGTAATAGACCACATGGGCCATGGCGAATTAGCCGACCACGGTCTATATACGTAAAACAGATTCGGCGATTATTTATGCAACTAGACTGCGTTTACAGATCCATATCTGTAAACACAGCAGCATCTGAGTTTGTAGACA
>NW_024037047.1:9007567-9132693 GCF_015706575.1 Patiria miniata
TTTCTTCAAAAAATCATAACTTAAAAACTTTAAAGGGAATATACATCATTTGCTTTTGCTGTAATTTTCAGAAATGGATGGAATTGGGGGGTTGGAAATATAAAGCAAATATAGTTACACTGACTTTTTGGAGGTTTTGGGTTCGAAAGTGCTATAAAACCAAGAAAAACGATCATTTTCCTGTAGTCTGGTCCCCTGACTCCATATAAGAAGAAACAGAGCAGTTTACATACATTGGGGAATTGTAAGGTCAGGGAACCAGTCTAGCTGGCTCGTACCCGTTCATAGGTTTGTAATCGATTGCAAACAAGTGCAATGGTCAATTGGGGCCAGTATTTGAAAAAAAAAAGCCAGTTGTTTCCAACGCTGATCAGCCGATCAGCGTTGGAAATTGATACAAAAATACCACTTTTCTTGAAAATGACAGTATACCAGGCGCCATAATTTTACAGGATGCTTTAGACTGTCATTTACCAACATCCTATTAAGGTATTTCGCAAAAACTTGGTAGTTTTATTTTTCGATGTTTGCAAATGTTGTATATTCCCTTTAAGAGCGCCCATCCCAATTTTTTCTTAAGATTGTTGCTGACATCATAAACTAACATTTGAAAAAAATTACAAAATTTGAAACATATTGTTTTTCGTAATTCGAGGTCAAAGGTCATTTTGTTATGCATTTTCTCTGCACTTCATGCTACGATTTTGGTTTTATTTTATGAAATGGAGGCCATTCAAAGAACTTTAATATGATGTACAACTTGGCTTTGTAGGCGCTATAGTTTTTGAGATACAAGTATTTAAAGTTCGGAGGTCATGCTAATTAGTCAAAAGTTCGTTGACCCGTATCTCAAAAACTAACGAGTCAATTTACAAAAAAAATCAGTTCTGGGGGTTTCTCATATAGGCCAATCATCACACCAAATATTGTTTCAATCTGTGAGGGTCGGGTCCAAAAGCGTGTTGATTTGACACGGAATGACCCTTAGGGTTCTGTCACACTTCTGCGTATCCTAATTCCTTATGAGTTGCGCATTGACATTTTTTTCATACGCAGTCGTACGCACAATACGCACCTCTAGCATTTTGTGTAAGTTTTATGTACGCAGGGATACGTATGGTACGGCCCAGAACGCTGGATAGTTTTGGGCATGCACAAAACTACGCTGCGTACGCTGTTACACAGGTCATACGTTATAAATACGCAGCACATCGGCCCCACATTGTTCGAGTGCGGTACGAGTACGTTATGTGTTCATGGGGGGTAAGCAGTTCATTTGCTGTAATACGCTGACCTCCCGGCACGCACCCCGTCAGCATATGAGCCGGCGTATACATAGTGTACTTGCAGCGAAGATACAGCACACGCTAGATACAGCACACGCTGAACGAACTCATAGCGAATGCCGACGTATTGCACGAATTAGTACCGCTCATTCTGCGAGTGGGCAGCGCATTGTACTTAAACGCACAGATAGCGTATTTGCCGCAACTCATACACATCTCATACGCAGTGGATGTGCTTAATTCGTTACTTGTACGCTAGATGTGCGTCGCACATTAAAGTCAAAGTAATAAAAAAATTCGACTTTTCGAGCGTACGGCTGCGTATTGAAAATTTTTGATAAGGAACTCATATGGAATTAGGATACGCAAAAGTGTGACAGGGGCTTTATATGAAAGCATTCTTAAGAACATTTGTCATCGAGCTATCACACAGTAGCCTAGTGGTAGCAAAATGGGAAAAAATGTTGCAACATGACGCCATTTCCGCGATTGTGTACAAAGTCTATGGAGGCGGGGGGGGGGGGGGGGGGGGGGGCACTTTGTCCCCCCTGGCGGATTTTTTTGACAATTGTTTTTTGTCAGCAATGGTTTTCATAAATGTTTAAAGATTTTTCTGACATCAATTCCATCAAAGAATACCTGCTCAACAACCATTAGGCCAAAAAAAAAATATTCGGTCTCTGGTCAGACCAAAGTTCCGGAATTGATGCGGGGACGTGGCTTTTTTTCTTTTTCTTTTTCTTCAATCTTGGATTGTACAGACCAGGTGGGGTACTATTATGCTTTTTTGGTGTCCTCATGTACATTGGTGTCCTCCATAAGTTGCCTTGGTGCACTCGATCATATTTGCCTTGGTGCAATTTCCCATTCCTTGGTGCTCTTTGGTAAAAAAGAATTGAGGTGCGGCAATAGAGGGTTCTGTTGGAGCTACTGCGGAACATTTTGAAAAAAAAAGATTGACGCGCATGATTTAAATCGACGCGCGCTGACCAGAGACCGACTTATTTTTTTTTTGGCCTTACAATGCGCCGTGAAAATATCCATATAAAGTAGTATATATTATGTAGTATGCATAATAATGGTCAGTTTTGAGGAGCGCCCCCATTATGAAGATGGGTACCAGACCCCCCCACCCCCCCCCCCCCACCCACCCCACTTTTTGATTGTACAGAGGACAAGTTTCCGGAAGACCCCCCCCCCCCCCCCCCCCCCCCCCCCCACCATTTTAAGGAGGGCAATTGTCCGGAGAGAAAAAATGTGTACATTTTGGCGCGGATGTGCGGTTGCCCCCCTGACATCAAAAGCTGGATACGCTGCTGTTGAGATGATATATAAAGAAAAAAAGTGGCATCAGGTTGCAACATTTTTTCTACGAGTATTACAACAAGATCCCTGATTTGAATCCCTGTCGTCCGGCTGTTCATTTTCATCCACTATTTTTGTTCTCTGACTGAGTTTGTTTTTGGGTTTTTTTGAGATAGTTTTTGAGGAAAAATGTTTTGATACAAAGGAAAAACATAAATTAGCCTAAGTGGTACAACCTGGAGTTGTGATTCTGGCACGAGTTTTGTGCCTAATTTCAGGACGGCACCGTTTTTTGGTTGTTGCTGCTGGCAGTGACAACGGCACTGATGATGACACGCCCCGGGCTAAATGTGTGTGATCTCGGTATCTCTAAGTTTGGCCCAAAACATCCAGTAGGCCTAAAAGTTCAAGCATTAAGATGTTGGTACACTAAGTTAACTTACATTTCATATGGAAGGTGAAATTTCCCGTTCTTGGCCGAGAGCCTATACGTGTCCTGCTGGAAAACACGAGTACTCCATCACATACCATTACCAGCACTATGAGTGACGGATCCGCCCTTCTCGTCGTACTGTACATGTGGGCCGATGCAGCTACTCGACTCGTGGACACACATTCTTTCGTTTTGCACGCGGTTCAACCGCTATGCTCTTATCCAATCAAAAGCCGTGCAAAACAATACGGTGTCATATGAAAACGCGTCTCCTAAAAAAAAAACCTGTTCTGTGACCCGTTATTGGTTAAAGGTAAAGTCCATCTTTTGTAATTTGTGCATTGTGTTCGTTTGAAGTAACGTGCTCAGTCAAAACCCAAAAAAAGGGTGCTGAACAACTAACCCGAAGTTTCAGTTGAGCTGAAAGCATGGGCGTCGCCAGGATTTTTTCTAGAGGGGGGCAAAACATTTTTTTGCCAAAAAATGCTTGTATTTCTCAACACATTCTCGATTTATCAGTTTTAGAGGGGGGCAGGGACATTTTGCCCCCCCCAAGCTCATTAAATTTACACCACTTTGTCTTCGCGCCTCTTTTTCTTTTTTCTTTTTCTTTTTTTTTCATTCTTTTTTTTTGCTTTCGGGGGGGGGGGGGGGCAAGTGCCCCCCCTTGCCCCCCCCCCCCCCCCCCTCGCGACGCCCATGGCTGAAAGCATACTTGAATCTCGATAAAATCAGAAGTTGTTGAATCACATAGGTGTAGCCAGCGGGGAGTGGGGTGAAGGGGGTATTTACCCCCCAGAATTTTGTAAAGACTGCCTTTTTCCATTCAAATGCCCTTTTTTTCCAACGGGCTTACCCCCCCCCCCCCAATAATTTATAAAGAGTGCCCCTTTTTACGAAGTGCCCTTTTTCTGAACAAGAGCCCTTTTATAAAAAGAAGTGGTGCCTTTTGAAAAGACCACGGCGAATGCCGTGGTCTATTATGCCCGAACAGATTTGCTGATTAATTAGGCAAGACCCCGCCTCATGACTTCCTAGATTGTGACCAATCAGCAGGCGCTTTCTATAGGTCTATCGGGTCTTCGGTCATTCGTCATTCACCCGTTGCGCGTCATGGATTAAAAAAAAAGTCAAGGCGCGCGGCGCTCGGTATCATGTTACGCAAATGCGCTCCCGGCTGTTGTTGTATTACAAAACGCTGCATTCGTATTGACCAATCACAGCGTTAGTCCTGATTTTGGGATGAAATGACGTCACGATTTTGTAAAGTCGACTCCGATTGGCTGCCGCGCGGCTTGCATAAATCTGCATGCTATGACATATCAGACGTTAGACAGGAGATGGCTCCGTGGCATTAACGGGTGATACTCAAACTACCGTTTCGGGTGCCTTGTTCAGAATTTGGCACATGTATCGCCCTGAAAAGCATCATAGAGTGACCCTTTGTGCACATAATTGCCGTTTTTGAACAGCGCCCCCATCAACAGATGGTACCAGCCATCCCCCCCCCCCCCCCCCGTTTTTACGGAGGCCACGTGTCGGGAGAAAAATGCCTGTCTACATTTCACAACAGATCGATGTGCAAGTGGCCTTTTCAAAAAAATTAGCCCCAACAAAATATAAAAATGCCTGTGCTACGCCCATGAATCATGTGTCTGAGACACTTTCTCGATGAGCCAATTGCAGCTATAGGCCCCTACAGTCATGATGTTTAGCAAGTGCACCCGCGTGTGCGTCGTTCCAAAGCTTGTGCGCGCTTCGCTGAATAAAAAACGAAGTGGGGAAATTTCCAACGGTGCGTCTTAAGACACACTGTTGGAAAGCCTTCTTTTGTTGATTTTTTTTCAAAATGACAGCTTGCCAGAAAGAATAATTTCACAGGGCGTTTAGCCCCCTTACTGTCTTTCAACCGAGTATGTTATTTTTCAACAATAATTACCTCAGTTACTTTTTGGATAGCTGCAAATGATGAAGTGTACGTAGCTTTAAACCTTTCCGCGTGACCGCGATCGCGCTACTAAATTATTCTTAGGCAGACTGGTGATGGTCACGCGGGAGGGTTTAACCAATAACAGGTACAGAATCCAGATTTTACAGGAGTCCCATTTTCATATAACAACACCGTATTGTTTTGCACGGCTTTTCTTCATTGGATAAGAGCACAACGGTTGAACCGCGTGTTAAACGAAAGAATGTGTGTACACGAGTCGAGTAGCTGCAGGTTATTGGTATGTGGTGGGCGGTGGTGGTTATGGTACATATTGCGTGCATGATCCTGATCTCGAAGCACTAAGACAATTACTCTTTGCAAAAAAAAGGTGGAATTTCACCTTCCACATGACCGTAAGTTAACTTAGTGTACCATCATCTTAATTCTGGAACTGTACTGGATGTTTTGGGCCAAATTTAGAGATGCCAAGGTCACCCAAATTTAGCCCAGGACGTGTCAGCGCTTGAACTTTGGTATCCTCCGCATAGCCCAGGTGGACTCCCTTTCCTCCCTACGTAACGGAGGGAGTCCAGGGTATAAAGTGCTCAAAACCGGGCGAAAAAATTTAATTTATGACCAATATTTTTAATACGTCGTAGTATTCTATGTAGCCTTATCTATTGGGCCGCTGGGTTCAGAAATTCCATATGCGATGCTGACCGACCTTAATCTGGAAAATAAACTCGAAAGCAACGTGAAACTTGTACGTGTTTGTAGACTCTTTTCATCAGTTTCTCACCGCCGAGTCTATTCTAGTCGTACATGATGTACGTCTGTGCAGCGTGTAGTCTGGTTCCCTAGACCGGACAATTATTCTCGACGTTCATATCACGTCTGGTCCGGGGGCCAGACTATGCAGCGTGAATATGCAATTTGCTTAGTAACCACCCATGATACGCACGCGCACTTACTTGAAGGCGCGGTCGCTGATCCAGTGACTGAGCGTGTTTTCGCGCCAGTTACCAGAAACACGTTTCGGCTTTGGTCATTGGTTGAACGTTTTCGTGACATCGGTTGGCTGGAGTGACGTCACGGTTCCAACCAAAGCTAAACAAATGAGGGCGCTAGCGTGCATGCGCGCTTTCGTACGCACGTACAATGTACATTGTACGACTCTGGGAATAAACTGATGAAAAGAGACTACAAAACACGTACAAGTTTAACGTTGCTTTAGAGTTTATTTTCCTGATTAATGTCGGTCAGCATCACATATGGAATTCCTGAACCCAGCGGCCCAATAGATAAGGCTACATAGAATACTACGACGTAAAAATTAGCTTCTCCAACAAGGTAAAAATATTTAAAAATATTGGTCATAAATTTTTTCGCCCGGTTTTGAGCACTTTATAGGTAAGGACACATAGAGAATGTAGGCGTGAAATAAGCTTCTATAACGAGGTAAAACGTAACAAAAATCTGGTCCAAATTGTGGGTGGTCTTATGTAGAGAATTCTCGTCCTGGACGTTAGTCGTAATGCAATGAAGACTTCGTCCAACCCTGGGCTATCCTCCGCAGTACTCATAAGGGCCCTGTCATGCTTCTGCGTATCCTAATTCCTTATGAGTCGCGCATTGACATTTTTTTCATACGCAGTCGTACGCACAATACGCACCTCATATGCATGCATTTTGTGTAAGTTTTATGTACGCAGGCATACGCATGGTACGGCTCATATAGTACGCCAGATAGTCATGATAGTTTTGGGCATGCAAAAAACTACGCTGCGTACGCTGTTACGCAGGTCATATACGTTATAAATATGCAGCACATTGGTCCCGCATCGGTCGAGTGCGGTACGAGTACGCTATGTGTACGTGGGGGATAAGGGGTTCATACGCGGTAATACACTGACCTCCCGGCACGCACTCCGTCAGCATATGAGCCGGCGTATACATAGCGTACTTGCAGCGAAGATACAGCGCACGCTGAACGAACTCATAGCGAATGCCGACATATTGCACGAATTAGTATCGCTTGTCCTGCGAGCGGGCAGCGCATTGCACTTATTTGTAACTTATGAGAAACGCACAGAAAGCGTACTTGCCGCAACTCATACGCATCTCATACTCAGTGGATGTATGCGCTAAATTTGTTACTTGTACGCTAGATGTGCGTCGCACATTAAAGTCAAAGTAATAAAAAAAATTCGACGTTTTGAGCGTACGGCTGCGTATTGAACAAATTTGATAAGGAACTAATAAGGAATTAGGATACGCAAAAGTGTGACAGGGGTTTTACCGGCACACTCTCGCAAAACTTCGGCAGCTTTCTATACAAAAACCTCATTGGCTCGGGGTTTTGTGCGTAAGCCTTATCAGTCAGCTGATCACGCTCAATTGACTTTGGCCAAATGGCAAGTTCCATCATAAAGTATAAGTTAACCGGACCATTGTTTCCAAGAGTGTGTCTCTAATGGTTGATGGGCTTTTAAAAAGAACTTTTGCAATGGGAAAGACACTTTGGAAACATCCAATCAGTTTGAATATGCTTCATGAATTTCTGAATAATCGAGCATTTTTAAACAATATTTAATTACTATAATTTTTGGTGGGGTGGCTGGGGGGTGAGACAGAAGATTTATCAAAATGGCGCAATAAGACCGACAGCGGGCGCAATAATTTTGATTAGGGTTTCAAATTTTCTACATGAGTCGTCAATTTGCATAAAAAGTGACCCCACAATTTTTTGTAAAAAACGAGACCGTCTAGTTTAAAAATTGGTGGAATCGTGCGAATATAGCCGAGGATCATCTCCCTAGCTTTTGGGCTATTATCTAAGAGCAGATTTGATAAAATTAGGGTCCCAAAATGGGTCCTATTTGTACGAGAAAATGTAGGGATGCCATTGATAAATTTGGCAGTATGCAGGCTCAGCATTACCGGCACACTCTCGCAAAACTTGGTTCGGCAGCTTTCTATACAAAAACCTCATTGACTCGGGGTTTTGTGCGTAAACCTTATCAGTCAGCCGATCACTCTCAATTGACTTCGGCCAAACCGCAAGACCCATCATTAAAGAATAAGTTAACCGGACCATTTTTTCCAAGAGTGTGTCTCTAATGCTTGTACTGGCGGTCTAGCTGGAGTTACCCAGCCCAAAATTTTATCAATGGGGTGTCATTTAGGGCTGGAGTGGAGGAAATTTTTTCACCAAAACCAGCAGGATTGGCAGGTCCAAAAAATGTTTTCGAAGTTGTGCAATTTTGTCTGCGTTACACATTAATTTCAACTGGAACTCATCCAAACCTTGCCTGGCATAACCACTACATAGCATGAGTTGCTTCAGCTGACATGCTCATAATCATTCACGTGTAGCATTGGAGACATAACTAGGGAGTTAAGTCCTTTTCACACTGCACAGCCAATCCCCGGGAAATAAATGTGAAAAATCTTGATGATTTCGGTGGCTTGTCCATAAAAAAAAGTCCAGTTCCAACGGCTGTAATCCATTTTGTTTGGTTAATTATGTAAATGCATGCATCACGTGATGACATTGAAAAAAATCTGCGCGCGCGATGTATGTGGGTACCACACCGCTTTCGGGGGCCACAAGTGAGTTCAATTTTCGTCTGGTGCGTTGTCGTGGAAAGCATTCTCGTTGTCTTGCTTTCCGCGACCACGAAAACTGGATATATATCAATTTTTGCAGAATTGACCTATCGCGGTAGAATCCCGTTAGAATAGCATCAACGCAGCTTGTGAAATATCCTCCAATTACATGATATACAAATGGATGTAGAACACGCAAAATCTGAGACAAACAAAACTTAGTGAACAAAAACTCCACAGGCTAACTCGCAAATGGCGATAGTTGAATTCTGCCAGAAATCTGCCCAAAAATCTATTGTGTCATATTTTCTGTCAAACCTGTTTTTGAACAAAAAATCTGTCCAAGGTAGCCGAAAATTGACCAAAAAGGTCACCCTGCTGCCCTTTTCATTCAAATGCCTTTTTTTCCACCAGCACTTCCCCCCCCCCAATAATTTATAAAGAGTTCCCTTTTTTAAGAATTCCCTTTTTTTGAACAAGTGCCCTTGTTAAAAAGAAGTGGTGCCCTTTTTTGTGCCATTTGCCATTCCGGATGCCTTTAAAAAAAATTCACACATGCCTTGCCTTGAAAAACTCCATATGTTTCCATTAGTGTGCATATAATCGCCGGTTTTGAACAGCCCCCCCCCCCCCCCCCCCCCTTTTGATTTCTCGGGGGCCAAGTGTCCGGAGAAAACAACGTGTCTACATTTCACCATGGATGTGCAAGTGCCCTTTTCAAGAAATGTTTCCCCGCCCCCCCCAATAAAAATGACTATGCTACATACGCCACTAAAAAAGAATAAGATATTCTGATAAACTTACCGCTCACAATTAAATGTGTCTGCCGAGTTGTGCCATCCATTTCATTGCTGATCAATTGAGCGCATGTCATTGTGTGATGATCAAAGAAAAACAAGTCGTGATGCATCAACGACTGTTTCGTGTAGTGATATGTTCCTATAGTCCCATAAATGTGACTGAAATACTTCACTATAAACTCTGTATTATCACACTTTGTACATATGGTCTGTGCATGGAGAGTCCCGTTGCTAGGGGAGCCGAAAACCAGTTTTGTAGTACTCGTACTCGGTACTACTCGTACTTGAGTAATACTCAAGTACTTTTTTGGAGTACTCGTACTCATACTTGTACATGCACTCTGCAGGGAGCTCCAATGATTTTGGATTGACAGGCAACAGCCGCGGCACAACAATTACACCAGCGGGCCTACTTGCACCATGCTCGCACTTACGTCTTGGCCATTTGGTTTCAGGGGTTTAATATTTTCTTTATTTTCTCCCTAGGCTTTCCTAGGGAACCAATCAACGATGGAGAAAAGGTTCGATGGCTACACATGACGGGGGTACGTGATCGAGCATCAGCACTTTCCTAGGGAATCAATCAGCGATCGAGACTTGATGGTTCAGTATGTGACTCGCCCAGTGGTTCTGAACATACACATCACTTGGAACGTGATCGAGCATCAGTGATGGCTGTGGCAGCCACTGACTGCAGTGAGTTATCCTTGCGCAGTCACAGCGTCTTCCAACTAGCGCTGAGCAGCAGTTACTGATGGGCTAATGTCGCACAAATGGGCCATAGCAGCAACCAACTACAATGTGTGGTCCTTGCGCAGTCAAAACGTCTTCCAGTTGAAGCTGATCGAGCGGCAGTTACTGATGGGCCGGCATCGCACAAATGGGCCATAGCAGCAACCAACTGCAACAAGCGGCCCTCGAGTTGCACTGTCACAGAGTCTTCCGGCTGAAGCTGAGTGGCAGTTACTGATGGGCCAGCATCGCACAAATGGGCCATGGCAGCCACCAACTGCAACAAGCGGCACTTGCACTGTCACAGCGTCTATTGGCTGAAGCTGAGCAGCACTTTCTGATGTGCCAGCATCCCACTTCAGGACTTTGGCAGCCACCAACTGCAACAAGTGGCCCTTGCACTGTCACAGCATCTTCCATATGAAACTGAGCTGAAACTGTCACAGCATCTTCCATATGAAACTGAGCAGCAGCAACTGGCTGACTGGATCTACAGGTTGTCTTGCAGTCCTCCCCAACCCCGACTAACAAGAACAGGATGAGTCATCTAGCCCCAAGTGACCCGGTCCCCACAGTGGCTTCAACGCAGTGAACCCTTTTAGTAAGCAGGGCTGTGAGATGATCTGACAGTCTTTTGGAGCACTAAGCTTTACCCTTATTTGAAAAAGGTAATCACTGTTTGGGTTAACAACACTAGTTTTTGATTCCAAAACTTCAGTGGTGATTTTTGTATTTGATGTTTTCCGGCTTGGAAAAAAGAGTTGAAACATACTTCAATTTTATAAAATGTAAAAATAATCGTCAAATTGTTTCTACTGAAATCAACCCAAAAGAAACTAGTATGTGATAATTTTATGATGCAAATTTGATTATTTTGATTGCGCTGTCGTTATGTGGCGCAAAGACTGATGAACTGTTCGGTTTGGTTCAGAAGTGTTCGATGAATTTTAGGTTTACCGAGTCACCCCACATTAACCACTAGAGGTAAAGCCGCAAATTTTTCTTAGGCCCCCCAATTTTTTTTAGGCCTAAAGGCACAGTGCCTACTGTGCCTATTGGGTAATCTGGGCCTGTACGCTACTGATTGACTCTATTTCAACTCTGCTTCTTGCTCTGATATTGTTGTACTTTTTGGATTCATGAACAGGCCGTGCTGGTTTCCAGTGGATGCTTGCAAAGGAGAACAAGAGATACCACTTGGCTCAGCCTACACCCTGTAGAGACAGCGACTGGATCACAGCAAGACAGGCTGTATGGAACCATGCTGACAACCATGCTGACAACCATGCTGGGAACCACGCTGGGAACCATACTGGGGAACCACGTTGAAAAACCATGTTGAAGAACCACGTTGAAGAACCACGCTGGGGAACCATGCTTGGGAACCACATTGAAGAACCATGCTGGGCAACCACGCTTGGGAACCATGCTGAAGAACCACGCTGAAGAACCACGCTGGGGAACCACGCTTCGGAACCAAGCTGGAGCGGACCAAGAATAGACACAAGTCCAAAGGGCATGGGGTAAATTTTTACTTCTTTCTTGAACGTAAATAAAAAGAATCCTGGTTCCATGTGAATTTTCCTTCATTCAAATAACAGTGGTTGATCCAGAGGAGTGGGGGGGGGGGGGGGTAGAAGGGGATGTACGTTTTGTCTTTTCCCCATTATTCCCTCGCTGTAAACTTATCTAATCACTTAAAATACAATTTTTGCCTGTATGAGCACATTTTTATATGCATGCCCCGCTTGTACCTCCAGGATTCGCCAACCTTTTCTTGATCGCGCCCCTTATTTCCCAAAAATGCTAGATCCGCCACTGAATAGCATAATCATATTGTCTTAAAATATGTTTTCTGTAATTATCGAATATGTATGTGACGCTGTATGTCGAGCCCTGCAGACACTTAGGGAAAAACAGCTGCAAAATGAAATGATTTTCGGCCATTTTGAGATTTCTTTTTAAATTGGGGTGCTTCGTCAAATTTTTTGAAAAACACTTTTCGAAAGGCATCCTATTTCACAAAGGGACACTTTGTTCAAGAATTTGTTCTTGAAATGATGCAAAAATTAGTCTGATTTCAAAGTTAAATAACTTTGCTTTGGAATTTCAGAAAACAAAGCTGCATTTTGAAGGAGCAAGGTGTATAGATTTTAATTTTAATTGCAGGAGATTTTAATTCTGCATGTTCAATGCCATCAGGTGCCTGTGCGGGCAGTGTGCCAAATATTTCAAGACATCTGGGTGTTGCTAGCCTTGACCAAGGCTATCAGTTGTTCCCATACGAGCTTGTTCCCGCTACCGCACACCGCGCCCGCCGCGACACAATCACTAGTTGTACTATACCGTTTGCCTCAACGACCCTTGCGTGTGCTTTGTGTGCATGTACGTACGTCCCACACACACTTCCGCAAACAGCCGTACAATAAGTCGAAGCGCAAGATAGCCTTGACGCAACCGTGGCGAATTCCTTATGTGTTTCTTTATAGTTTCGACCGAAATCGGCCGAAAATTTCTGATGCGCATATATTACACGATATCCAATCAAAGCCCGTAAACTTTGACCCGCGACATACATATTCATGACCTGCAAATTACTGTATACACCACGTACATGTATGTTCACTCAAACCATGGTATGTCCAGGTATTTCAATCCCATTTTAAACCATTTCTCCAGTTTTATTACAAACAAATGAAACGTGCCGCTCTATGAGTGAACAATTGTTCAAAATGATACTATTTCCAATGTATTGCGAATTGGACAGTTCAAGACAGTCCGCCGACGTTTTGTCGGTGCAACAGCGTACATCATCACGCCGCTACCTGCCCGTGCTATTCTTACAGCGAATGTAGGGAACAGGTCAACTCGGACCCAGGTCAAATCATACTCATTTAATCAAATGCAGGTTAACTCGTATCTATAAGCACCCGTATGAATTAACTGCACGAAACGAGCTATTGACTTTGGGATGGAAATATACGAAACTGTCAGGTACATGGTGAAAAAAAAACTCTCCCTGAATTCGTACCATGTGCAAATTACATCTGATACGTACGACACATGTATTTTAAAGCGTACGTATGAATCGTATATGTCGTACCTACGACATACGTACGACATGTGAGTCGTAGATGTAAATCGCACGAGATACAAGTCGTTCTCACAAGATATGTTGTATGTACGACATAATCGACAAACAAGTCAAACATACGAGTTACAATTCATATTTTGTACACACGAGATATTAAGTCGTACTTATATACAACTTTGTCGTATGCGACATATATCGTACCCTGTCGACTCCACTTATGCACGACATATATGTCGTACCGGCACCTGTCGACATTATGTCATATGTTTGATATGTCATACTCTGTCGACATATATGTCATACTCTGTCGACATATATGTCGTACCCTGTCGATGATATTAGTCGTACCCTGTCGAAATATGTCGTACCCTGTCGATATATTAGTCGTACATACGACATATAACTTATAAGTTGTTCATACAAGTTAAAATCAGTCTTACAGAATAAGTTTGCTGAAGGAGAGATATTTTTTTCCCATATCCTCTTGACAGCTTAGAAGAAATACCCCCCCCCCCCCAAAAAAAGTCAGCGGTAGATATACTCAAAAGTGTGAGCGCTTGTTTTGCCGCTGAAAAAAGCGCAGCGTGTCTTACTGCATGGCGCCAGCCGGGCCGGTGCCTACAGTGACGGCCCCAACGCGGCCGTCAGTGCATGGTGACATCGTTTTTGACGGCGTGCGGTTTTGTACCGTTTGCCGTTTTTGAAGGTCTAATTTTTCATCCTTTTCATTTCATTTTCGATCCAAACTATGTGTAACTTTATAAATATTATTCTACTATTATTTAAGATTTTAAGGGGGTGTTTTACAATAATTATTGTTACCACAGGCCGTCTGGTTTATAAACCTTTGGTCGTATTATACAATGCAATAAATATTCATTTTTTTGTCATCCGTTATCCAATGAGAGAAGACTATTTACCATAGCGCGTACTAATTATCATATTCGGCATACACGGTTGCGTCAAGGCTATCTTCCGCCTCGACTTACTGTACGGCTGTTTGCGGAAGTGTGTGTGGGGCGTAAGTACATGCACACAAAGCACACGCAAGGGTCGTTGGGGCTAACGGTATAGTGCAACATTGTGTCGCTGCGCGCGCGGTGTGCGGTAGCGGGAACAAGCTCATATGGGAACAAGCTGATAGCCTTGGTCAAGGCTAGGGTGTTGCTCGAAATTTCTTTTACAATACGGCAGAGCCGATGCGCATCACGAAAATTTGACGCCAAAATGCCGATGCACATGTCAGTCTGTAGGAGGTGACCTTATTTGAGAGAGACATAATCAGCTTGCATTAACTAAAAATTGACATCTCGAACAAATGTGCTAGATTTTGACATACCACGTCTCATATATGCTTGATCAATTGAAATATGGGACGGACAGATTATAATTGGAAATTTGGCGTAAATGATGGAATTGCAATTGAAGAATTTAGGAACTTTAATTTTTAAGGGTTCATGATGTATGAAGTTTTATTTAGGAACATATTTTGCGCAAAGTTCCTCCTCTGAAATGAGTGAAAACTACTTGGCCGGTCTTTTAGGTTAATTCATCCGTATTTCCTGTCGTTTTACATGTAATTCATGTAAATTGGCCGACATGTTGTGTGTGTTTCACCGAAATTACACACAGCACAAATGTTGTTTCTTAACACGACAACTGTGCGGCTGGAATCAAAACTAGCACTAATACTGAGACAATTTGGACCCTGAATTCGTTGTCGCATGGTTCTCACATGAGTATCACAAAAACGTCCATTGGTACAGGATGCTTGTGTGGACGTTTATATTCTAATTTTAAATCCACTTTCCATTTAATGACATTTTTTTTGTAGGCGAATAGGGCGTATTTCAGACCTTAATGTTCCTTTAAGAAACTTTTGGTGCTGAATGTTGTTGTAGCCTGCTATGCATGACGTCGCACCCGAAATATGGAAACTTGCTGAAGCATATAAAAGCTGAAGGCTATACATGTACACTTTGCAACTGGCAAACACAAATTGAAAATCCTTTGAAATGGGACACAAATGAAGGTGTATTTAAAGCTGGTATATATTTGCTTTTTCGAAATTTCGATGTTCTTTTCCAAACTAATTTTAAAGGAATAGACAATACTAATAGTGACAAGTCAATTTGCTTGTGTGCAATATGATTGCGGGCCTTTATACAAAAAAAGGCATGGTTTCAACTTAACAAGCTCCGATTCAGCAAGTTTGGAGTGAAAAGCTATAATTATTCCTATCTAGTGATGCATCACAACGTTTGTATTTGCCCGGTCTGATCTAGCTACGCGACATGATCACGACATGTATCTCCATGCGGTTGGCCTATTTATCTTCACATAGTTGGCCTATGTATCTTCATGTGGATGGCCTATCTTCATGTGGTTGGCCTTTGTTTCTTCACATAACTGGCATATGTATCTTCACATAACTGGCATATGTATCTTCATGTGGTTGGCCTATGTATCTTCATGTGGTTGGCCTATGTATCTTCATGCAGTTGGCCTATGTATCTCCATGTGGTTGGCCTATGCATCTCCATGTGGTTGGCCTATGTATGTTCATGCAGTTGGCCTATGTATCTCCATGTGGTTGGCCTATGTATCTTCATGTGGTTGGCCTATGTTAGTAACTTCATGTGGTCGGCCTATGTATCTTCATGCAGTTGGCCTATGCATCTCCATGTGGTTGGCCTATGCATCTCCATGTGGTTGGCCTATGTATCTTCATGCAGTTGGCCTATGTATCTTTATGTGGTTGGCCTATGTCAGTAGCTCCATGTGGTTGGCCTATGTATCTTCATGCAGTTGGCCTACATGCACATGTGCAGCCTGGCCGCACGGCCACACCACTTGGATGAATGTCTGCTACTTTGATGTTTTAATTCCTCTCAGCGTATCACATGTTTCTCTATGTTACGTGGTCGCAGAACAATAGACATTAGACATAGAAAAGGTTGAGATTCGAAAAGGTAACAAATTGCCATTCACCGTGTTTTGGAAATAGACTCTTTGTGCATATTAACTGACACATTTAACCTGCGGAACCTTTGCTTGGCCATTGTTGCGTCAGACTGTCCATCCCCAGGATCAACAATGGTAATAATGCATGTCTTCGCATTGCCCTCCAACATGTCCAATGTGATAGTACCTTGTTCTTGATCATTTTTGATACTTTTTTGCAAAATTTAACGTGGAGGTTAAATTATGCATGTCTTCCCAAGTCATCAAATATGAAATGTCGGCAACGAAATTTGGGAGGGGATGCTTTTCTGAGCTTCCGTAAAGCAGACTTGTATATATGACCCAAAATGGGAATTGAACCTGGGCCACAGCGATGATAGACAATGCGCCCGACTGCTGAA
Source organism: Patiria miniata (assembly GCF_015706575.1). Classification (NCBI taxonomy): domain Eukaryota; kingdom Metazoa; phylum Echinodermata; class Asteroidea; order Valvatida; family Asterinidae; genus Patiria; species Patiria miniata. The sequence goes on from NW_024037047.1 coordinate 9,024,122, forward strand.
TGGCAGCCTTGGCTAGACCTTGTACTAGACCTAGGCCTACTGCTTGATAATATGGTGGTGCTACCTCAGCTTGGGACCTTTGACATTGTGGTTGACAGCCTTCAATAATACTAGGCCTGGTAGTATGAGGCTGCGGGGGCCAAGGGGACCACCATGACCATGAGTACCTACAATGTAGGCCTACAAGGGATGCCACAATGGCCCTGGATACTGTAGAAGCCAGGACCTCATCAGGTTGACAGTATATTTGCCAAGTCAAATGCCACGTTCATCGGAAGCAGAACTAATTTTTTTTTGGCCTTATGAAGGTAATACAGGAAATTCCATGTCCCATTGTGGCCCATACCCTAAAATGGTGATAACTTTCCTTACGGTAACTGTGGTTTTTCCGCCTATCTTTGGAACAAGTTTAAACATTTAAGATACTAATAATCAATTACAAAAAATAATAATCAATTACAAAAACTCTTTTGGCATAGAATTTGAACCTTTCTCTCTGACTTAAAAACAAAATCTCACAATAACACATACGGTAAACAAGGTGCCAAAACAACTACCAAAAATACATGATTTTAGCCAAAAATCAGGTTTTGTGACCTAAAAAATAATTTTTGGCCCCCCCAAAAACACCCTTTACTACATTCCATCCCACTGACATACCTCTCAAATGAAAGATCTTGTTGTTCCCTTTCATTTGATGCCACATTTGTTGTTGTGATGTTGGTAGTTCTGAAGATATTATCAATTTATATTTATTTCATGTAATAATTAGCTGATGACGTCGTGATGAAGTCATATATTGACCTTCTCATCATCCAATTTTTTGCGTCCGTCTTTTTTTCGAAAAGAGAGATGCTTTGGTGAAAAAAATGGAATTGCTGGTACTGTAACTTGGTGTTGGTCAGTTCGGCCGTGATGACTTTCAGGTCGCGGCACTCTTGCCTGGAGGCAGCCAGGTCTGCCTTTGTGTCAACAAGTTGCCATTCCATCTTTAAGTTGTTATTGTGGAGCTCAGTGTTCTCCTCTTGTAGGCAGCAGATATTCTCCACCAACTCTTCCTCAGCATCCCTGCACAATATTTTACAGGAAATCATACAAGATATATAAGAACAATTTATCTGCGGATCGCGTGTGTTGCCTTTTCTTGCGGTCGATTTTGTCTTCTTCTTCCTCTTCAAGAAAAAAAAAAGGTTTACACGGTTTTACAGGTGCTGCAACGCATTAAGTAGCCACTGCCAAAAACACCGGGCAAACTCCTTCTCTTAGCGATAAATGTTACCTTGTTTTTTTTTACGTGCACAACACAACACACGGGACCTACGGCTTTACGTCCCATTTGAAGGACGAGGCAATATCGGTTAAGCGTCTTGCTTAAGGACACACGTGTCAAGACTGGGATGTGAACCCACACTCTGCTGATCAGAAACACCAGAGCTTGTGTCCGGTGCTCTTAACCGCTCGGGCATGACACTCCACATTAGTATCAATTACCAAAACGAAACAAACTATTGAACTTCTCTTACCTGACTTGTCTTTCGACCTGCCGTATTTTCTGTCGGCCTCAGTACTTTCGGACCAGTCACATGGTTTGTGCATGCACAGGATGTCAAGTGATCTTTTCAATTCAATTCAGTTGACATTTATTTAGCACTCTCCAATAAACCAATACAAAGTTTGATAATGTAAGTACAATACAGTTATATTTGAACAAGCAATTACAAATGTGAAGGTAATTACCACCAGAAAAAAATAATGCTTCAATTGAATCTAATTATTTTAATTAATATTAATAGCAAGCGGAGTTGAGAAAGAGATGAAAGCAAATCAAAACCACAGCAAGCATTGAAGGGCAAGGTGAACAAGGTCTAACAAAGAAAGCAAATAATTCCCCAATTATGTAAAGTACTTACCTGCAATATAATTGGAATTATATAAGACAATGGAGGAGAGACTCACCCTGTATAATTGTACCTTGTATTGCAATCTAACCACCCTTTGAAGCTAATGGAATAGTCCTCATTAGGTATTCAAAGTTCAAAGAATAGCGCTCTATTCAAACTTGAAGAATAGCTTGCTATGTGCATGTGTACCCCTCGCTCGAGCGCTGGATCGTCTTTTTGAAGCTTGAGGAGCAATGATGACTGGCGGAGGCGACCTGTGACCTGATTTAGTTCTCGGGCGAGAGTCAAAGTGCCTGTAAAAATGCACACAAAATATAAAAAGGGAGGGAGACTGAGTCTCTCCTCCATTGTCTTATATAATTCCAATTATATTGCAGGTAAGTACTTTACATAATTGGGGAATTATATTACGCCAATTCCGGAGAGACTCACCCTGTATACTTCAAAGCCGGTCATCAAGGTGCCGATGCCAGAACTGCTTGACCAAACTCCGTCTGAGATGATCTTCTGTTGTAGAAGTTGGCAAAAGTAGTCACGGATGACCAGTCTGCCGTTTTCAGGATGTCTTGAGTTGTTACCCCTGCACTTGCAGCTGCTGAGGTAGATGCACCCCTGGTTGAATGGGCCTTGAAACATGAAGTATCAACGACAGCTTCTTTGAGTACATCTTTTAACCATCTGGAGACTGTGGATGACAGTACCGGGTGGTAGGGTTTGGAGTGTGACAGTAGGAGCTGAGTCATGCTAGAGTTCCCATTTGTTCTAATATGAGAAGTCCTGTTGAGGTATTCCTGCAAAGTGCGTACTGGGCAAAGGTTTCTGTTAGCTTGAAAGCGAGCAATTTCTATATCTGCTTCTTGGACTTGTCCCTCCATGATGACATGACTGTGAAGGACACTGACTGAGAAATTCCCCCTGAGCGAAGGTTTTCCCTGACAGCTTCCACGCGGCTAACAACATTAGATCTGCCAATGGATGGACAAGTTTTCGGTTGTGAGGCAATTGGAGAAGATCTCTTCCCCTGGGTAGAATGACGAGATTTTGAACGGCCATCTCCAGAAGTCTGGGGTACCAGATCTGCGTGCGCCAGACGGGGGCGATGAGCACAATCGTGGCCTGTTCCTCGCTGATCTTGCTCAAACACCTGGGCAGAAGCGCAAAGGGAGGAAAGGCATAACCCTTTATCTCCCTCCAGTTCAGAAGTAGAGCGTCTACTCTCCATGCCATGGGATCTGGTTGCCATGACACGAACAACTGGAGTTGAGTGTTGAGTAGAGTTGCAAACAGATCCACGTCTGGGGAGAAACCTAGTCTGTTCATAATCCTGCGAAATATCCAAACGTTTAGCTGCCATTCCGACTGATCGTTGAACACATGGGATAGGTTGTCCGCTGTGACATTCATCGAGCCTGGCAGGTGTTCTGCCGTCAAGATGAGACTTCTTTGGAGACACCATAACCAAATCTTGAGTGCAAGTTGAACAAGACTTACGGAGCATGTTCCACCCTTGTGGTTTATGTAAGAAATCGCCGTAGAGCTGTCCATCTGTAGCCGAACATGCACATTTTGACGGTCCTTTAGTAGCGTTCTGAGTGCATAAAAGGCTGCCAACAGTTCGAGATAATTGATGTGATTTATCTTTTCCTGCGGTGTCCAGCGACCCCCGACTCGTTGATTTCCCAGGCAGGCTCCCCAACCGCTCAATGACGCGTCTGTTTGGATAGTTAGATCTGGAGTCTGCAGAATGATCCCCCGACCGTTCCATGCCTGTAGGTATTGAGTCCATGTCCAGAGCTCGTCCCTTGCCTCTTTTGACAAGGTGACCTCTGTCTCGTAGTTGTAGTGTTCCCGCAGGGACGCTATCTTTTCCAACTGAAGGTGGCGGTAGAATAACGGGGCTTGCAATACTGCTTGTATGGTCGCTGACATCTTCCCGATCAAACTGGCAAGATCGCGGACTGAAGTTGTGTGTGCTGACAAAACCTCTCTGCAGTGGCTGATGATGTTGTTTATCTTCCCCTGATTTAGGGAAAGAGTCATGTTCTTGGAATTTATAACAAATCCCAGGTACTCGACTTGCTGTGTTGGAATCAGATTGGATTTCACCTTGTTCACGATAAATCCCAAGTCCTGGAGCAAGTTGATGGCAAGATTGGTACTGTTCAGACAATCCCGGGCTGAAGTTCCCATGATTAAGATGTCGTCCAGATAAAAGACGCAACGAATCCCTTTTTCCCGGAGTGACGATGCAATTGGTCTCAGGATTTTGGTAAATGTTCTCGGTGCACTGCACAGGCCAAAGGGCATGCATGAAAACTGGTAGATGACGTCTTTCCAACAGAAGCGGAGGAACTTTCTGTGAGACTGATGAATCGGCACTGTAAAATAGGCATCCTTGAGATCGATGGTCGTTAACCAGCCGTCCGAAATGAACAGATGTTTGACTGCTGTAATGTTCTCCATTTTGAAGTGTTGGTATGGAATGAACCGATTTAACGGTCTGAGGTTGATGACGGGACGGAGATCTCCGTTTTTCTTGGGTACCATGAAAAGTGAAGTCAGAAACTGACCTTTAAGTGGCTGTACAACAGTTATTGCTCCTTTCTCCAGCATCTTCTACACCTCTACATCAAAAATACTCGCCTGATGACGAGATTGGGCTCGTGTAATGGGGACTTTACTCTGAAAGGGCTCTGACAAAAATTCCAAGCGGTAGCCTGAAATGGAATCAATGATCCATGGGTCATGTGTAACAAGTAACCAATGGTGCTGGAAGTGTTGAAGACGACCTGCGAGAAGTAGATTTGCAGAAGATGCTGGGGAACTGGCTGGGGAACTGACTGGAAAATTAAACACAGTTAGTTTTTTGAGGATGCGTTGTCTGAAGCATTAAGCTGCTTACCCGCTCTTCCTCGGTTTGAAGACGACTTGTAAGATTGTCGACCAGCAAACCCCTTGTATGTCGGCTTTTAAGGTGTCGAAAATCGGCGGTTTCTTGACGCTCTATACACAGCTTGGTAAGGCGAGAAGCGCTTCTCTTTGGAGGAATTTGTAGAATGGCTCTTACCACTGGTAACTTTCGCGGCTAGCTTATTGGCTTTCTCCGTCTCCTCGATATCTTTCATCAGCGAAGAACCGAAGAGATCCCCCATGGAAGGTTGGCAACTCCGGAGCAGAGAAATATTTATCCTGCTCTTCGGGAACCGCAAAGGATGACAACTCCTCTTTGTGGTCTTCCGGTGAAAGTTTATGAGTTCTAAGCTCTTCTCTTTTTCACTCATCCGAAATGGGAATTCCTTTGTCCTTTTTGTGGGGTTACGGAGGATCCCCTTCGAAGCAGGAAGGGAACTCGTTGAAGTTCCTGCGTTAGAAATTTCCGACCTCTCCTCGTCGCTGATGTCACTGACGACCGTAATAACGGCGTCGGTGTGAGACGGCACGCTACCAGCAGATGATGACTGTGCTCGTGAACCAGTAGGTGCAGTTGTCGGGACAGCGCCTGACGATTGCAGATATGCCGATGGAGGCATCTGTGGAAACCACTGGGTAGGAAAACCCCAGGAGTTGTAGTAGCATGGCGGCATAGGTGCCGAGTTTGCAGTCGTGGGAAACCGAGGATTACCCCAGGGGCCCGGGTTCCAGGCCGGCGTGGCCGGACTGAAAAATGTCTGCGGCTGCGACCAGGCTGAAACATACCCAGCCGGGTTTCCTGTAGGCCCGAACGACGGGCCATCGGCGGTGCCGGTACCGTATGGCGGTGCCGATGGAGTAGGCTCTGCTCTAGTTGGAGTAGGATCGGCAGCTCGTTGAGATGATACTGGTTGATGCATGTCGCTGGACGGAGTCGACTTCGGAGCTGGACCGGAGCCTGCATTGGGTTTTGGGTATAATAACCCTCCACCCGAACTGCCATCAGCCCATAACGGTGCTGAGGCATGGCGGTCAGTCGTGGGTTTCGGGCATGACGACCCTTCACCCGGATCGCTAGGTCCTTCCTCTTCTCCTATTTCTCTGGTAGCCATGGCTAGGATGTCCACAGATGTTGGAGGCTCATCTGGGGGCCTCGAGACGGTGGCTGGAGCCGTGGAAAATCGAGGGCGACGGGTTGACATTTCCTTCGAATCACGGTAAAAATCCAATGAAAAGCACTATACGGGCATGTATACGTATACGATGTGATCAGATTGCGACACAAAAAACAAAAGACGATCCAGCACTCGAGCGAGGGGTACACATGCACATAGCAAGCTATTCTTCAAGTTTGAATAGAGCGCTATTCTTCGAACTTTGAATACCTAATGAGGACTATTCCATTAGCTTCAAAGGGTGGTTAGATTGCAATACAAGGTACAATTATACAGGGTGAGTCTCTCCTCCATTGTCTTATATAATTCCAATTATATTGCAGGGTGAGTCTCTCCGGAATTGGCGTAATATAATTGAAAACTTGAAATAAGGCAAACAACTAAACAAACTCAAATAAAGTTGAGCATGGTTGTGCAGAGAGACATGCAAATGTATTGTAAAATAAGACAAAAGAAATACAATAAGAGAAATGAAATGTAATGAGAAAGCTGATAAATTAACAAAATAAAACAACGCCATAGTGAACGATCAGAATGCAGAACGAAGCAGGATGCAGTTAGGCAGTGATGAAGTGGATGAGGTAGCCGATGTGAGAATTGGTGTGGGATGAGCATGCATTAGGCCTGTGCATGGTAGAAATCAGCCAAAACCCCCCTGTTCAGTCATGCCACTTGCCGGCAACAAACCGATACTTCCTACAGTTTGTTGTTTCTTGGCTTGATCTACCAAACTGACCACCTTTTCCATATCCTTTATTTTGATTTCAAGTTCGGTTGAGCGTCTCGCCTCGAATTCAATGGATGCATTGAGGCTGGATTCTAAGGTGTCAATCCGCCTATGTAGATCTTCTTGGCCCCGGCGAATCTCTGTCAGCGTGTCCCGCACAAAACGCTGAAACTCCCCGTCAGTGTCATCTAATGTGTCCACTTCATGCTCCACTGCCTCCATGGACCTGGACGGTGAGGAAGGTGGATTATCTGGCGACTTCGCCGACTTGGTTTTACGACCTGCTGGCATTTTGAAAGACTTGAATGTGCCTGGGAAGGATGCAGATGAGATTTCCGTTCGACTGACGAGAATAAGATGAACTTAATCTTAACTTTATTTCCAATTCCAACGCTGAACAATAAACATGTGTAAATAGATAGTATGGATAAGAGTATAAATAATACAGTACAACATAAAATAATAAGAATGAAAACAAAGTTTGGAAATGGAGGGGGTCCATAAGAAGCACAGCTTGTCTAGTATGGGCTCCCTTAAAGTTGTGTTGTTTGTAGATTGGGTGCACACAATGATAGAAAGGACCCAAGCTACAAGCAACACAACAAAGTAAACACAGAAGGAATTAAACGAGACATAGGAATCTGGAGTGGAATTAGGAATCTGGAGTGACGTGAATCGTTGAAATGTGATGGAGCTCAGAGGTGTACATGTATGTGATCACTCACTCAGACGCCATCTACATCTAACTTTAGTCCTAGCCCCATAAATGTGGCCAATTTACTGGACTACCTCCGTAAATAAAGGCCACACTTCCACCACGTACAAAAACATGTCGAACTTTGTCAAATTTTGATTTTCACATTTAGGTTTAGTTTGTTGTTTATTTTTGCTTTAGAAGCATACTCACCCTCTTTATAGGCTAATCAAAAAGTGCTGCCTTTTTCAGATGACTATTTTTCGTGACATTTCCAGATTCGTTTGCACACGTTTGCGTATCAAAAGTTCAACATGAAATTTCACGAAAAATAGACGATTTTTTGGCCACATTTATGGGACTAGCCCAACTCCAAATGTTAAAAAAGCGATTCGTAGAGTCCTAGTTACTCGGACTCTAACTGAATACTGGACAGGACAAATAGGTATTTTCATCCAGACTTGCAGCTTTGGAACTCTTGAGTCTTTCCTTCCATTTTATGCAGACACTTACCTCAAAAGAATTCTTTTAGCATTTGGCTCATAGACTATGAAAATACAGAAATCAAGCCGTCACACAAGTGGTAGCAAATAAATTGAACGGCTTGTGCGTGCAGTCCGGACTGACTGTTCTGCAACTGTACACTCAAACGCCGTTGCCGATGCTCAATGACCAAAAACAAAATTTCTGGATTACTATTTTGCCCAGGCGGATTACTATTTCGCCTGGTTGGATTACTATTTCGTCCAGTGGATCGCTTTCTCTGTTAACAGCATTTGCTTCTGCGTTGGACTATTCATGCCCTCCAACATGTCTAATGCGATAGTATGTTGTTCTTGATCATTTTTGATACTTTTTTGCAAAATTTAACGTGGAGGTTAAATAACGCATGTCTTCCCGAGTCATCAAATATGAAATTTTGACCTAGAAATTTGGGCAGGGGATGTCTTCTCCAATGAGATGATTACATACCTTCATCTTGAGCTCACAGCTCTTCTCCAACTTCAGGCCCAACTGCAGGCATAAGAATTGGCACGTCTTCACCATGTTGGCTAGTGCAACAGTCCTGGGCATTGAGGAATGGGAAAACATGACTCTAGTGCCAAATGTAACCTTTGCCTGTTAATGGCATCAGGGACCTTAGAAAAAGGGAGGCTCTTTTTGACGGTTTTGTTCGAAGAAAGTTTAATATTGTTTGCATTCAGGAAACTCATAGCAATAGCGCCGATGAACATCTTTGGCGCAAAAGTTGGGAAGGCGAAATTGTCTTCAGCCACGGCTCGAATCATTCTCGAGGGGTGGCTATATTAATTTCCAAGAAATGTGATCGTAAAATTTCCAATGTTGAGAAAGATGACGATGGTCGTTGGGTTAAGGGAGATATTGTGTGGAACAAGAAAGTCATTTCCCTCATGTCTGTTTATGCACCCAATCTGATCCCCGAAAGAGCTAACTTCTTCACTGATCTTAATGCTTTAATCAAGTCAGACACTGATTGGATAATAGGAGGCGATTTCAATTGTAATCTTGCTGTTTCTCCAATCGGGGATCCAAGTCGATCTGTTTTAAAACGTATGATTCATGATTCTGATCTTATTGACACTTGGATGACTATTCACCCAAATGACCCCGGTTATACATTTTATAGCAGGGCTCACAAGACTTCTTGCAGAATTGATTACATTTTTGTTTCCTCCTTTTTCAGTCATCAATTGGTGGATATTTGTGCATGTATGAACGACCTGACTGATCATAAATTTGTCAAGCTGAAGCTTGAAAACTGTATGACCCCTCATGGAAATGGTCGCTGGATCTGCAATAATGAGCTCCTTAGGGATGTGGATTGTTCTAACAGAATTTGTAACTTTTGGAATTTTTGGAAGTTGAACAAGACTAATTTTAGCTCTCATGGAATGGTGGGAAACAGGAAAGTTTAGGCTCAGAGAAATTATTCAAGATTTCGGTCGTGAGAAAGCCTTTCTTGAAAAACGGCAGATCAATCTTATAACAATCGTTATGACGACTTGATCAATAGCCCCGGTGACAATAAAGATGAGATTAATAATATTTTGAGAGACCTCAAAGAGTACGAGATGAAAGAACGGGAGAGAGCTAAAGTTAGGGCTCGCAACATCCACAAAACAGAAGATGAAAAAACTAGCAAATTAATTTCTTAACCTTGAGAAACATCACATCGAAAGTGATTCCATGACTAAGATTCTTGATTGTGATGGCAATTATGTGGATGATCCTGAAAAAAATGTTCAACTGTGTCAACACTTTTTATCATAATCTGTACAGTCATGAGGAGATTAATTTTGACAGTCTGAATGATATCCTTGATGACATTGACGCAGAGTATTTTGATGAAAATGCTATTGATTTGGGTAAAGATATCTCTAAGCTAGAAATCAAGAAAGCTCTGCACGATATGAACACAAATAAACCTCCGGGTATTGATGGTTTAACAGTAGAGTTTTATCAAGAGTTTTGGGATATTCTAGGTCAAGACCTGCCCGATGTGTTTAAAGAGGGTAAGAAGAAAGGTATTTTGACTAAGACCATGAATAATGCTCTGGTACGTCTTATATATAAAAATTCTGGTTGCAATCATGATTTGAAGAATTGGCGCCCATTAGTCTTTTAACTATAGATTATAAAATAATGTCCAAGGTTATTATGAACAGGCTTGGGACTATTATGCCCAGCCTTATAGGAAAAGATCAAACTTACGGCGTTCATAATCGTAGCATTCACGACGATCTCATGGTTTTACGCGACACTGTCGATTATGTTAATTGTTTTGATAGAGAGACGGCTATTGTCAGCATTGACCAAGAAAAGGCGTTTGATAGAGTTAGCTGGAATTATATGTTCAGTGTCATGAAACAAATGGGTGTCCCACAGAGTATTATTGGGTGGATTAAACTTCTCTATAGCGGTCCTTTGTGTAGAGTTATGATGAATAATTTTATAGGTGCGCCTTTTGAAATTGGCAGAGGTATTAGGCAAGGCTGCCCCTTGTCGCCCTCATTGTATGCTATTTGTGCTGAAGGGCTGGCTAATCTTATCAGAAAGAACGATTCTTTTGGTGGGGTTAGCATTCCCAACAGCTATGACTGTATTAAGCTTATTCAACATGCGGATGATACTTCTGTTTTTATTTCTTCTAATCTTGAATTTGATTGTCTTAGCTCCACTTTGCAGACCTTTTGTAGCGGCAGTGGATCGAAAGTTAACGTTCAGAAGACCAAAGGACTTTGGCTGGGGAGTTGGAAAAATCGTAATGACAAGCCCCTTGGCTTTGATTGGCACAACGATAAATTAAAAATTTTGGGCATTTATTTCGGAAATGATGTTCCTGCAGAAGATAATTGGGGACCCAGGGTGAAAAAATTGAAAAATACTCTTAATCTTTGGCGCACTCGAAATCTCACTTTGAAAAGTTAAGCTGTTATAGTCAATAGTCTTTTTGGTTCGGGGTTGTCGTACTTTGGCAGCATCCTCCCATGTCTTCAAATTCTATTGGCATTCTAAGCCAGAGAAAATAAAAAGAAACAACATTAGGACTCCTAGAAACCTCGGAGGAACGGGTCTTTTGAACGTTCAAGCAAAAATCCACAGCTGCAAGCTTAAATGGTTAGCTAACTTCTCTAATGCGTGTGGCACGTGGCGTTCTTGGTTTAACTTTTGGGTTTGTGAAGCCAGTGGGCCAAATCGATTAGGTTGGTATGTGTTCAACAATTGTAAAAGATTTAAAAGAATTCCTCCTTTTTATCAGGAAGTCATGAAGGCGTTCGATAAGTCCGGTGGGATAATTAAATGTAATATTTCTTGTGTTCGCGAAGCTCAACAATTACCCTTGTTCAAAAATGATATCATTACTGGTAATCAGGATAAAAAAATAGACAGCATTTGTTTTAGAACTCATGGAATCACTTTGTTGCACCATGTTTGTTCCAATGGTCGGTTCCTCACTCCACGGCAAATTACTGATCGGTACAATGTTCACCCTAGAGGTGCCAGTCAAGTTCTCAATAGGTTGCGCAAATTTATTTGCCCCAATTTGTTTAATGAGAATCGTATTGGACCTCAAAATCACGTTTCTAGCTGGCTTGAAATAAGAGATTTTTCTGATCAGTCGGAAAATATGTCTGTCCGTGACCTAACTGTCAAAATTTGTTATAACAATTTTCGAAAGAAAGATTTTATTGAGCCATGGGCACAGCAGAAATGGCAGGACATTCTTAACATTAGTACCGATTTAGACTGGACTACTATTTGGAAACGGGGAAATAATAAGCACCTTGACCACGACGAAATAGACATCTGGTATACGATTAAAAATCGCATTATCCCAACAAAAACATGGCTAAACACAATAGGTATCACCGAAGACGACCACTGTGTTTTTTGTAACTCGCAACCTGAAACTATTGAACACTTGTTTTTGTAATGTATTAAGACTCTTCCTTCTTGGCTTTTTGTAGAACATATTTTGAAAAAATTCACAGGGAACTAGTACTTCTTTCTCAACGATGAAAATATAATTCTGGGTTCAGGGGGGAACGTAAGCAACATCACTAGCTTGATTCTCATAGCAAAACTTTTGAAAGTTATTTGGAATTCGCGATGTGCCATTTCGTTAAACTATATTGACTCCGATGTTGATATGCTGCAAAGATTCAAAACTAACCTGAAGCGTTTTGTTTACTTTGAAAAAAGCAGATTAGATGACAAAGATTTCCAGAAATTGTATCTTAGAAATAGTGCCATTTGTGAAATTGTTGACAACAAAATCCGCTTTGCATATTGACTTGTATTGTTTGTACTTTCCCGGCTGATTGACAATTTTTTTATTTTTTTTCCTTTTTTGAGATGCCATATGAATCTCAGTCATTTTTGTACATACGTTGTAGATATTTGTACAGTTACAGGTTTATATTTTTATTCATATTTTTTTTTCAGTTTGAGCTACGATTAGAATATCATTTAGAAACGTTTAGGATACGTAAACGTAAAATGTATATCTATATTTTATTGCTTTCAAATGATTTATTTTGTTTAATTTCCAGGCTCATCAGTTACTCTGTTTACTGAATTTGTTTCCTTTTCGAATTGTTTGAATTTGACATTTGTGTTTGAATAAATGAGTTTTCTTAAACTCTACAAAGAAAAAAAAAGTAGTCGATACCATTGAACTAAGCGTAATTTCACGATTTTTAAACGTGACAAAATTAACTATAAAATTTCAATTTACCCAAAAAGACATAAATTTTAAAATCTAAAATTTCCAGCCTGGATTTGAACCCACAACCTTCAGATTTCGAGTCAGCAGTCCATACCACTGGACTAAGCATAATTTCACACTTTCTAGTTGTTCACGAAATTAACTACATGTATAAAGTTTCAATTTACCCAAATAGAAATAAAATTTTAAAATCTAAAATTTCCCCCCTGGATTTGAACCCACAACCTTCAGATTTCGAGTCAGTAGTCCATACCATTGGACTAAGCCTAATTTCACAATTTTTAAAGGTTACAAAATCAACTATTAAGTTTCAATTTACCCAAAAGGCAATACAATTTTAAAATCTAAAATTGCCCCCTGGATTTGAACCCACAACCTTCAGATGTCGAGTCAGCAGTCCATACCATTGGACTAAGCATAATTTCACACTTTTTAAAGGTTACAAAATTAACTATAATGTTTTAATTTACCCAAAAAGCAATAAATTTTTAAAATCTAAAATTCCCACCCTGGATTTGAACCCACAACCTTCAGATTTCAAGTCAGCCGTCCGTACCATTGGACTAGGCATAATTTCACACTTCGTAGTGGTCACGAAATTAACTATCAAGTTTAAATTTACACAAAAAGAAATAAAATTTTAAAATCTAAAGTTACCACCCTGGATTTGAACCCACAGCCTTCAGATTTAGAGTCAGCAGTCCATACCATTGGACTGAGCATAATTTCACACTTTTTAAAGGATACGAAATTAACTATAAAATTTAAATTTACCCAAAAAGCAATAAAATTTAAAAAACTAAAATTCCCACCCTGGATCTGAACCCACAACCTTCAGATTTCAAGTCAGCCGTCCGTACCATTGGACTAAGCATAATTTCACGCTTTTTAGTGGTTACGAAATTAACTATAAAGTTTAAATTTACCCAAAAACAAATAATCACCTGGATTTGAACCCGCAACCTTCAGATTTCGAGTCGGTAGTCCATACCATTGGACTAAGCGTAATTTCATGATTTTTAGAGGTTACGAAATTAACTATAAAATTTCAATTTACCCCAAAAGCAATAAATTTTTAAAATCTAAAATTCCCACCCTGGATTTGAACCCACAACCTTAAGATGTCAAGTCAGACTTCCGTCCCATGAGACTAAGCGTAATTTCACGCTTTTGAGTGGTTACGAAATTAACAAGTCAAGTTTAAATTTACCCAAAAATTAATTCAATTTTAAAATCTAAAATTCCCAGCCTGGATTTGAACCCACAACCTTCAGATTTCGAGTCAGCAGTCCATACCATTGGACTAAGCATAATTTCACACTTTGTAGTGGTCACGAAATTAACTATCAAGTTTAAATTGACCCCAAAAGAGATAAAATTTTAAAATCGGAGATTTCCAACCTGGATTTGAACCCACAACCTTCAGATTTCGAGTCGGCAGTCCATATCATTGGACTAAGCATAATTTTACACTTTTTAAAGGTTACGAAATTAACTATTAAATTTAAATTTACCCCCAAAGCAATAAAATTTAAAAAAACTAAATTCCCACCCTGGATTTGAACCCACAACCTTCAGATTTCAAGTCAGCCGTCCGTACCATTGGACTAAGCATAATTTCACGCTTTTAGTGGTTACGAAATTAACTATAAAGTTTCCATTTACTTAAAAAGGAATAAAATTTTAAAATCTAAAATTTCCGCCTGGATTTGAACCCGCAACCTTCAGATTTCGAGCCAGTAGTCCATACCATTGGACTAAGCGTAATTTCACGATTTTTAAAGGTTACGAAATTAACTATAAAGTTTCCATTTACCCAAAAAGAAATAAATTTTAAAATCTAAAATTTCCACCCTGGATATGAACCCACAACCTTCAGATTTAGAGTCAGCAGTCCATACCATTGGACTAAGCATAATTTCACACTATTTAGTAATGACGAAATTAACTATGAAGTTTAAATTTACCCCAAAAGACATAAAATTTTAAAAACCAAAACTCCACCCCCCCTGGATTTGAACCTGCAACCTTCAGATTTAGAGTTAGCAGTCAATACCATTGGACTAAGCATAGTTTGACACTTTTTAGTGGTTACGAAATTAACTTTCAAATTTAAATTTACCCAAAAAGACATCAATTTTAAAAAACTAAATTTTCCAACCTGGATTTGAACCCGCAACCTTCAGATTGAGAGTCTGCAGTCCACACCATTGGACTAACCATAATTTCACACGTTTTAGTGGTTACGAAATTTACTATAAAGTTTCAATTTACCCTAAAAGAACTAACATTTTAAAATATCCCCCTGGATTTGAACCCGCAACCTTCAGATTTCGAGTCAGTAGTCCATACTATTGGACTTAGTGTAATTTCACGCTTTTTAAAGGTTACGAAATTAACTATCAAGTTTCAATTGACCCAAAAAGAAATACATTTTAAAATCTAAGATTTGAACCCACAACCTTCAGATTTAGAGTCAGCAGTCCATACCATTGGACTAAGCATAATTGCACACTTTTTAAAGGTTAAGAAATTAAATATAATGTTTTAATTTACCAAAAAGAAATAAAATTTCAAAATCTAAAAATCCCACCCTGGATTTGAACCCACAACCTTCAGATTTCAAGTCAGCCGTCCGTACCATTGGACCAAGCATAATTTCACGCTTTTTAGTGGTTACCTATCAAGTTTAAATTTACCCAAAATACCACCCCGGATTTAAACCCGCAACCTTCTGATTTAGAGTCAGCAGTCCATACCCAGTGGCGTAGCCACCGGGGGGGGGGGGATTGGGGGGCGACCGCCCCCCCCCCATAAAAGCTTGTCGCCCCCCCCCCCCCCCGTCGGCCCCCCCCCCACTGAGATTAAGCGGGCCCTGAATCCCACGCCGTAAGGGCTTTGCGCTTCGCGCTTGCATCAGTTATGATCAAGGTATGTCCCCCCCCCCACTTTTGAGAACCGATTGACGCCCCTGCTTGACGCCCCCCCCCTCCCCATGAAATGTTCCAGCCCCCCCCCCCCTGAAAAATTCCTGGCTACGCCACTGTCCATACCATTGGACTAAGCATAATTTGACACTTTTTAGTGGTTACGAAATTTACTATAAGGTTTCCATTGACCCAAAAAGTAATACAATTTTAAATCTAAATCCCCCCCGGAATCGAACATGCAACCTTCAGATTTAAAGTCAGCAGTCCCTACCTATGGACTAAGTACAATTTCACACTATTTAGTGATCTGCTTTGTGTTTTGCATTCTTTTAGTTTTGTTTTCACTGATTGTCTGAGTATGACTTGGAATTTTGTATATTTAATTTTGCAAGATTCCTGCAAATCTTGGTAAATTCTTCAAGTTGCACACACTTTGTAAATACATGTACTTAAACTGTACAGTTACATGAGCCCACATGAGCCCACTGTCTTCAAAGGAAATTCCCATCGGTGTAGAATGAGGATCACATGGAACATCCTTTAGTCATCAGAATAGGAGATCGCAATGCCTGGATTTCTCAGTCGGGCCAGGTACGCACCTGTGGTACCATTGGCCGTTTGGCAAAGAATGCAAAGCATTGAAGTGCCTAAAGTGTTTACAGGTTGGACACTTGTTCTATGATAATGTCATCCGACATTATTGGATGATTGGCGGTGCTTTTCAATTGTAGATGTTCACTCTGTGTTAAAAAGGGTCACTTGTGAAAAAGGCCTCTTGAAACAGGTTTAAAAAATTCCAGTATGGGGGGGGGGGACCGAAGGTTTTACAATTTGCATTCTCCTCCACAATAAATCCTATCAAACAAATGGCTACAGTGTATTACGAATCCAAGTACATTGCCATTAGTTTGATTTCTTTGGCAAGATGAAAGATCCCTGCACAGCTCAGTAATCGCACCTTCTCCATCGGGCAGGTATAACATACCAAGCTCCATTGATGTGCTACTCATTCAGTGGTTTTCATGCAGAGTCAAACCAGTTCCTTGCACCCCATCTGTAAGTTCTTCAGTTATCCAGGGTATCTACGTGACATGGTATCATATCACTCTGTTCCTCATTGGTGTTTGTCAGCAAAATATATTGTACAGTTGTAAACTGCACCAAGAACTCATATGCTGTAAATTACAAGGTAGTTTCCCTGCTTAAAGGGCTACACAATCATGTAGTTGCTATACAAGAAAGTAATTATTTCAAAGGATAATATTTTCAGGTTCTGCAAAAAAGAAATTGGCAATGAAAAGCTAACAATTAGTATTCTGCACACAATAAAACATTGGTGAAAACTTATCAAAATAACTCAGCATTGTTGGCATAATGGTGCAGTGTCACCTTTTGTTTCCCGTGGGGATACATGTGTTGGCCCTGTCATGATAAATTCCAGGATTTAACGGCAAGAGCAGTCTTATCTTCTCAAAGAACATGCGATGCATAGGATTGTAGGCAACTGGGCATCATCAAAAGCCAGTTTTACTGTGTCAAGATTCTGTATCAGAGGCTTTCCTCAAGACGTTTGCAAATGTGTTGAAGTTAAGGACAGCAAAGAAAATACAAGAGGCAAGGTGAAAGATATAATAAAGGGTTCAACTGCACTTCCTCGGAATCAGAATATGAACCAGCCAAGAACATCAAGAATGGTGTCTCTATAATCTTTCATGGTGGTCAAGTAGACGAGATTTCTTTGGCCAAGAGTACACATACAGTTTGCCATGGAATCGTTCATTATAAACGACAGAACATGAAATAATTTAAGACTTCTTCTATATCCGTTGGTACCTATTACGCGAACGACCTTAAAAATTGTAGGGGGCAATATTCAACGCATGCGAAAGGTAATTCAAAGGTAATGGATTGAATGATGAAAACCTGTTTTATGACTTTGATAGTTTGTCATTGTAGGTATATGTACACGTACATGTGTACCAGTGCTTTCTAAGAGCTCGGTAGGAAGAAAAATTCACAAGCTTGCTCAGCTGGGAGTGAACCCATGACCTCCTGTTTATATGCAAATATAATTAGCTCAAAATAATAATTAGAAAAATTTGATGTGCCCCAAAAGACATTGTTAAAAAGGCAAATACCTAATGTTAAAATTTACAGTGATCTGACACAGCATCAGCGGACTTATTTTGTATCAAAGACAGTGACATTATTATACTGCGTCCTCTTACGGCTCGAATCAATAGGCGTTCTACTCTGACTACCGGCGGAGCACCAGACTTGAAAACTTATGACCTCCACTTCCTGTCCTGACCTCTGAACTCCGACCTCTTCTCATAACTGCGGCGGGCGCCAAAAACGTGTATGCGTTTTGCAGAGAAGATTTTTCCAGTTATTTGCCGGAAACAAGAAACATCATGTCTTCAGCAGAAGATGAAAGGTTCAGTAATAAGTCAGGATCCTTTTGTAATGTAGATAAATCTGTTGAGATTACTTGCGATGGTAAGAAATGTGATAATTTTACCGATAATGGTGGGGAGGATAGAACAGTACTACCCCACGGTCGCAAGTCTGATTCACGCCTCCAATCTTTGGGTCGTGATGAAGGAAAAGGCCACACACACTTCACGCCTTCATTTTATGAGTCGTGATAGTGATCATGAGAGTGTTCCACGCCTCCATTCTAAGGGTCGTGGTCAATATTCAAGAGAGAAAGATATGCTTTCTTCTGATCAAGATCGCTCTGGACGTCGTCATCGAGCCAAGTCAACTAGCTCCTTTCAAAGGCCGAATGACTCTGTTTTTTTTTCAGAACAACAGTTGTCATGTCTGGAAAGTATGCAACAAAAACAGATGTGTTTTTTCAAAGGTGTGTTACAGGACACCTTGCGAGACATGGGGCCACGTTCCAGATCTAGTTCAAGATCCAGACCCCACAGACGACAAGGGCGCAAAAGGAGATACTCCTCATCATCCTCAAGTGACTCTCCCAGTGATAGTCATTATGGGGCAAGACAACCTTCAGATCTTTCTTCTGCCCCCGATTCCCCAAAGAGTAAGAGGGGTCCAGATCAAGAAGATGCCTTATCGATAAGGGCACAAAACATGAATGATGAAGGAGGAGAAGGGATTGCAGATGATGTGACAAAAATCCCAGGGCGAGACAACCCAAAACCTACTTCGAAGCTAGCTAACCCTCATGAAGAGGTTAAAGGCACCTTGTTCGAGTCAGAAGTACTTGACTGGTGGAAACAACAGAGGACACATGTCCTTGAGCAAAGCAAGAAGGATGCGTTAGTGGAAGGGATAAAGCCAGACCCGTCTATTGACGAATATTTTAAGGCCCCAGATATGCCAAAACCCATCAGGGGGACCATGAAGAAGACCAAGTTTGAAGCTTGGAAGAGTGATAATTCAGTCTGGTCGATCCAGGAGGACATGCTCCGTGCCTCTATTCCGCTCATTAAAGCAGTTGAAAAGATGAAAGATGCACCTGAGGGGTTTCAAGAAGTGAAAACCCTTTTGACGTCTTCGGGCAGTCTTTTAGGGTCAGCAATACAAAGGGTGTCGATTTTCAGACAACGACATGCCGACCCCTTCATTAAGGAAGGGTACCTCAGAGATGTGACCCCTTCAATGGGCTGTATCCTGGGCGATGAATGGGCCCAGAAAGTCGAAGAGGAGGACAAGCTCAACAAAGTGACACAAAAGGTAGTAAAAGGTCAGCAAAGTACAACGAAACAGAAAATGGCTCCGAAAGATAAAGGCAATACTTTCAGGAAATCTTTCAACTACAATAAAGACAAGTCCGCCTCATACAGTAGTCGGAACAGGAACAACCGTGGGCAATACCATAGGTCCTTCAGTACTGGTGGACATGGGCGATTTGGCCAGAGTTATGATTCTTTTCGTTCTGAATCAAAAGGAAAGGACTACAACCAGACAAAAAAGTTTCAAAAAAAACTAGATGTCAAGCCTCCAGACATCAACAGACAACAAGAGCCCGATTCGGTAAACTACTATGGGCGTCGCTATGCAGGCAGGATAAAAAATTATCTTTCCGAATGGGCAAAGATGACCAACGATGCTTTTATTCTTTAATCTGTAGTAGGTTACCGAATCGAGTGGGTATACCAACCGTGGCAAATAAAAGTGCCAAAACAGTTTCACATGAACAAGAAACAACGACTGTTAACTCAAAAAGAAATAACAAATATGTTGGAAAAAGGAGCAATAAGACAAGTGGAGGATCGACCCGATCAATTCATCTCCACGATCTTTGTCATACCCAAGAAATCAGGGGGATTTCGACCCGTTTTCAATTTGAAACGGCTCAATCGGTTCGTCAAGTCCGAACACTTCAAAATGGAATCAATGAGCATGGTAAAACAGTTGATTCAGAAAGACGATTGGATGGTCTCCATCGATCTAAAGGATGCCTATTTCATGATCCCAATAGGGTCCGAAGACAAGAAATTTCTGAGGTTCGAATGGGAGGACAAAATAATGGAGTTTCAAGTACTCCCATTCGGGTTGAAATCGGCTCCTCGACTATTCACGAAAATGATGAAACCAATCATTTCTCATTTACGACAGAGATCAATGAAAGTGATTATTTATCTAGACGACCTTCTCTTGATGTCTCAGTCCAAAGAAGATTGTCAGTTCCAGAAACAATACATTCTACAGTTGTTCGAGAAACTTGGTCTGTTAGTGAATTGGGAGAAATCTCAATTGATACCATGCCACAAGATGTGTTTTCTAGGACACATGATAGACTCATGCAGTATGACACTGAGTCTCCCGGAGGAAAAGGTAAAACGGTTAGAACTTCTGTGCAAACAAACGTTAAAGAAACCCCAAATAACTGCAGAGGCGTTGGCCAGCATACTGGGGAAGATGAATGCAACAGCAGAAGATGTAGTTCCAGCACCGATATTTTTCAGGGCGTTACAGACAGATTTAATCCCTATTGTCCAAAAGGACCCTACCTACCAGAGTCTGGTTACCTTGTCAGAAACGAGCATTCAGGAACTTCAGTGGTGGGCTCAATGCCTCCATCAGTGGAACGGGAAACCAGTGAGGTTACCAAATCCAGAAATAACAATAACATCAGATGCATCAACCCAGGGGTGGGGTGCCCACTGTGGGTTGATCGAGACAGGGGGACGGTGGTCTCTAACCGAAAAAGAGCACCACATAAATTATCTGGAATTACTGGCAGCTTTCCTCGCCCTTCAAACCTTTGCAGTGGACGGGAAGAATTGCCATATAGTGATACGTCTAGACAATTCTACAGCAATAGCATACATCAAGCACAAAGGAGGGACCCATACCTCCAGCCTCTCTCACCTAGCGATCAAAATATGGAAATGGTGCATGAAACGGGAGATCATACTTACTGCATACCATGTCCGAGGGATAGACAATTGCATAGCAGATTACCAGTCACAAGTGTTTGTAGACAGGCTGGAGTGGATGTTACATCCCCAGATTTTCGCACAGATGTGCCGACATCTACAGTACCATCCAACAATAGATCTTTTTGCCTCCAGACTAAACCATCAGATTCCTCGTTATGTGGCGTGGAAGCCAGATCCAGGGGCAATAGCGGTAGACGCTTTCTCAATGAGTTGGACGAACGAACAAGCATATGCATTTCCGCCCTTTTGTCTCTTGGCACAGGTGTTGAGAAAGGTAGAGATGGACAAAACAACAATTCTGGTAGTAGCGCCAACATGGACAACACAGATATGGTACCCCATGTTACTAGAATTAGCCATAACACAACCAATCCTGCTTCCTCAGTGGGAGGACAGTCTAACTCAACCCCATTCAGGCCAGCCCCACCCATTGAGCAGTTCCCTTCATCTAGCGGCGTGGCTGCTTTGCGGAAACAGTTCACAGCGAAAGGTTTTTCGCAAGAAGTTTCGCAAGTCATGCTCGACAGTTGTAGAGCATCAACTCACAAACAGTATCAATCAGCATGGACAGCTTGGTGTAGCTGGTGTGATAGAAGGGGACTTTGTGATCCAGTTTCAGCACCTATAACTTAATAAGTTACAGATCTCTTGGGGTCTACAGATCGGCTATTTCCCTGTATCACCAACCTATAGAGGGTAGACCGGTAGGGCAGTCAGCTGATGTTTGCAAATTGATGAAAGGTTTTTATAATCGAAATCCACCGAGGCCAAAGTATGCTTTGACTTGGGAGGTGGACCAAGTGTTGCAATACATCAAGAATCTACCACCAAATGACAGTCTGTCGTTGAAGTTGCTTTCTCTCAAATCTGTGTTGCTTTTGGGACTATTAACACTGGGAAGAGTGTCATCTTTGGTACACATTGACATCAGGGATTTGTGTGTTTCTCAAAGTGGATTGAGGTTCATTCCAACAAAGTTACATAAGCAAAACAGGCCAGGTAATAATATTAAGAGTGTGATCATAGAATCATATGAAGAGAAACAGATTTGCCCAGTGTATGCCATCTCAAAATATTTGGCACGAACTAGGGCATTACGAGGTACTGAGACTCAATTGTTTATCAGCCACATGAAACCCCATAAGAAAGTGGTTTCTTCAACGATTAGTCGGTGGATGGTTGAAATGCTTAGCGTAACGGGCATAGATACAGATCGATTTAAGGCACATTCAACAAGAGGTGCAGCAGCATCGTGTTCTCACAATTTGGGTGTAGCCTTAAGGGATATTTTAGAAACGGCTGGTTGGGCTTCTAATTCAACATTCAGTCAATTTTACCATAGGCCTACAGCAACCTCAGTGGTTGCAAAGACTGTGCTACGTGGGGTGACTTCAAAGTCGCCTATTGATTCGAGCCGTAAGAGGACGCAGTATAATTAATGATTATGCAAGGGTACTTACCTGAAGTATAATCGTGATTATACAAGTCCTCTGGAGGTGAGAATCAATTCCCACCCAGTAACTCAAGTGAGTGTACTTGTCAGTATCCCAAGCCCTTGATTCTCACCCTCAAATGATTCTCATTTGAGTTTGTTTGTGGATACCAGTAAGATATTCAGTGTATATAATTATGTTTGAGAATTTGTTAACATGCTCTTCCTTTTTTAGGCATGTTTTATCCTTGCTATACCTGTTGGTTATTAAGTGTTTACTTTTGAGTTACAAGTTTTGTAACAATATTAGTAGTTGAGGTTTTACCTCTACATGTATATATTTAACTTACTCTTTGAGTTTGAAGAATTTTACCCACCCTGTAGTTGTCACTAGTGAGTGTTGAGTGACCCTCCCCAAGAACAAGGCCTTATATGAGAAGAGGTCGGAGTTCAGAGGTCAGGACAGGAAGTGGAGGTCATAAGTTTTCAAGTCTGGTGCTCCGCCGGTAGTCAGAGTAGAACGCCTATTGATTCTCACCTCCAGAGGACTTGTATAATCACGATTATACTTCAGGTAAGTACCCTTGCATAATCATTAATTTTATGCATTCCTTCCTGGTCATATTTTTAAATAAATGTTCATTCCATCAGCACTTGTACTACATTGTGTATTCTGTAATTAATGAAAAATTAATCAATAAAACCATGGAATGCACAGGCCATTTCAGGCGCTACAGTGATTAGGCATGGCAGTTTTGGACATTACAGTGATTAGGCATGGCAGTTTTGGACACTACAGTGATTATAGTGTCCAAAACTGCCATGTCTAATCACTGTAGTGTCCAAAACTTGGGCACTACAGTGATTAGGCATGGCAGTTTTGGACACTACAGTGATTAGGCATGGCAGTTTTGAACATTAAAGTGATTAGGCATGGCAGTTTTGGATACTACAATGATTAGGCATGGCAGTTTTGGACACTACAGTGATTAGGCATGGCAGTTTTGGATACTACAGTGATTATAGTGTCCAAAACTGTCATGCCTAATCACTGTAGTGTCCAAAACTTGGGCACTACAGTGATTAGGCATGGCAGTTTTGGACACTACATTGCCTATGAAAGGGTTGGGTAATTAATTCTTTAAGTAATGAAGGCTAATCCTTCTAATGGATGTACATGTAAACCCCATCCCCACTATCAATAAAATGCTAGACTGTATAAAACTAACATTACTTTTAAAAGCCCTTGAACTCATTACTGTAATGAGTGAGGTACACGGTCAGAAAATATGGCTTTACTTTGCCTTCAAATAATGTATGTATAGCTTTAATAAGCAACAGATGAAAAGCATGAGTTTAATGAAGAGTTAAAATATTCATACTATGTAACACAGGGCTTCTTAACTTAAGTATGGGTTATTGACGCCTTCACCGACAGCTGGAGATACCCCCAGTGCCACCCTGATGTTGGGTTATTCCGAGGATTGGGCACCTATTCCTTATTTCCACATACCACACAAAAATGTTGTAGGAAAATGGCATCATAATTTGTGGAAAGCACATTCACAGGCAACACAAACCAGATTGGCATGATGAACTTTCATCTTCAATTTCATGAGCCAACAAAAGTGTTTGCAGTTTAAATACAAAAAAATCACAATGACTTAATATAATGTCTTTCTGTGTGCTTCCTAGATGGTTTGTAGCCCACACATTTTAGGGGCCTTGGCTTTATGGTTGGGCTATATAACAAACTAGCACCTCTGCTTGTTTTTGCCACTAAAACTGAAAGGAATATTTAGCCCAAACTATTTTGAAAAAAAGAAGAAGAAAAGATCGGTTGTGTTAAACATGAATCTCAGGTACATGTAGGTTGGCAGGCACAAGTGAATTAAATTAATCAATGAGCATAAATCAGTGTACAATGTACATGTATGAATGCCATCAGTAGCATAGCTTTTTGTGGCGGGGGGGGGGGATGTCTGAACCATCTTAAAAGCTCTTAAAAAGACTGTTGTTTTAT
Organism: Patiria miniata; assembly: GCF_015706575.1. Taxonomy (NCBI): domain Eukaryota; kingdom Metazoa; phylum Echinodermata; class Asteroidea; order Valvatida; family Asterinidae; genus Patiria; species Patiria miniata. The sequence goes on from NW_024037047.1 coordinate 9,048,585, forward strand.
GACACCATCAAATACTGCCAGGAGCTTTCCCTCCCCCCCCCACCATCCAGCTAACTATACGCCACTGTACTTTTCATGCATCAAACTAGTTTTTACAAAGGCATTTGGTTTTAACGCCTTCATATAATATATTTCACTGGATTTTGCCCTCCACTGCCGTAAATCAGTGAAGGGCAAATTCTGGTAAAACCCAACATTTAACCCTCCTATGCAAACATACATTCTGTTTAAAGTTGTCCTTTCAATCTAATCTCACAAGTGACTGTTTTCAACAGTTTAGAGCTCCCAGCCCACATAAAGCAGGACTGACTGGCTATGATGGTTTATGTAACTTGGTACAGCTATGCTTCGACTGTAGATAATTGATTAGACAGCTGTGCCTACTTCCTGCCTGCTGTTGCCTGATGACTGAATTTGACTAGTCACATGCTAGCTTGCTTGAAATATGATCTGACTGTTGGTGACTAGCTTGTATATAACAACGGATGAATTATGCATTTCATGTGATGTTTCAGTCTTAAACGACAGTATACAAATATAACATGGTTTGAGGGTGGACAGTCGATATTCGCTCCTCGAGGTATTGGAAGTTGACAAACTAGTTCCCGAGGCGAAAACTAGTTTGTCAACTTCCAATACCGAGGGGAGCTAATATCGACTGTCCACCCGAAATAAACCATGTTATATTTGTTTTATTATACCTCATACATGATTCAGTTGCCGAATTTTGTTTTATTATGTACCTAAAACAAAATTTGGGGAAACTTGTACAGCTCACCAAAAGATTCAACTTCAATTACTAGTTCGGTTCGTTTGCAATATAATACAGTTACTACAGTTGTAAATACAGTTGTTTGCAATGTGTACAACTTTCTTTTGTACAGGAGACATCTTTACACGGTCTATACATTTTCTCCAGTACGGCATCATTGAGCTCTGTAAATTAACATTTACGCGAACCGTGCAACCATGCATCTCTCCTGTGCGATGTTCGCGCGTGCGTACTGCACCCGTGCAACAGTTCCTCGATTGCTCTGTAAAGCGCATGCGTAGTAGACTGTCGCAAGGGTAACCCATGCGACAGTTTACTACGCATGCGTATTTACAATGTGCGTGAATCCTCGCGCGCGCGTTTAGTAAACAGCAAGAATAACATCTGGCACGTGATGGTGAATTGACCAGTGAACGTTCGGCTCTCGATCATGAATATGTATGAGGTATAGTAATATGGATTACGCCTTCACCGACAGCCAGATAATGAAAGCCCACTGTCACCCTGATGTTGGGTTATTCCAAGGATCAGGCACCTCCTCTTTTTAAATCTATGCTGATTACAAGCATCTCGCCTTTATGCCAAGTTTCACTGCATTGTTTAAGGGTCTCGATCTAGCTGAGTCTCTGTAATGCTGAAGAGCTCATCAGAAAATATCACTATCAGAGCTGAATCCTTGATCATCTATGCCAAGTCCTGCTGCAAAAATTCAGGTTCGGCGGATTTCTGCAGAGTGACCCACAGCTCAAACTAACCCAGGACATACACAAAGCTGCTGTATCAGATGTCCCGCTGCAATACTTGAGGATAATGAGCCGAGTCACTGCCATGCAAACGAGCTCAGAAAACATTATCAGAACAAAATCATCGACATGCATGCAGGTATTCATCCATGTTCTGCTGCAAAGTTTCCAGCTTTAAGCAGCGTCTCTGCAACATCTCTACAGCTCAGGAAAACATGTCCATGTACAGTTTCTATTAAGCCACTGCAATGGCAGAATCTCTGATGTGCAAGCACAGCTCCGATTTACATCATCTCTGGCTTTGTAGTATCCAAGGATACAGACATCTTAACAGCCCAACTACAAATAGATGCTTATCTGTTTCACCGTTAGTGGGTTTCGGCAGGATTACCGATGTGACAGCTCAGAGAAAAACAACCATCTCACTAGGCGTATGTACAGTTACCCCATTTAGCTGTAAGCAAGGGCCAGCTTGTACTACTTGCAATCATTTCAGGCCTAGTTGAGTCTGCAGGTGTTTATGCCAAGTTTCTTGCATATCATCCAGTAAGGCTTATCCTGGATTTCTAATACTGCAGGTGTTTTACCAGTATTATGCAGCAGAAGTGGACCAGGATCTGATGAGCTGTCACTGTCATTTCCCTGCTAACTTAAACTGTACGTGAAGAGCTCTGCCGTGTTTCTTTGGAGACAAATATTCCACCATGCATCAGTGCCTCGTGTTGATCAGTGATGGTGCAAAGTTTACCTATGATCATTTCCACTGCACTGTAAACTTGTCACCCTGAGATCGAGACCCTTTATTATGCGACTGAGTCAGTTGGACCTGGGGATCAGCACGGGAAGGGTCCAAACTCCCTGAAGAGGCAATTGCAATGACACAGCTGCATACACTGCTTATTAAATTACTCTTTAGAATCCTTGCCAAATCATACATGTTCACATTTGCATTTATTTATAAATCTGATAAATTTGGCTTTAACCCAGGTAAAGTTTTTACTTTACACCAAAATAAATGCACAGTCATATCATGTCTTGGCACCAGATGCAGGAAGAAGTGGCTTACAATTGGAACTAAAGCCATCTTGCTAATAAATACAGATATGGCATTGCACATCAGTAATGTGTAATAATTGTATCTTGCACACAACAAGGAGGTCACCCTCTTTAATAAGACTTGCGTGCCAATGCTATCTCACTTTTATTTTCAGTGTACATGTACCCTGCTTTGATCAGGGTATAACGTGTACAAGCAGTGAATGGGCAAATGGCCTCTGGTTTGAAATTGGATCAATATTGTAAGACTCCCATGGTGTGGGGCATGGTGTTTTATCAAGACCAAGTGCTCCATGGTACCTTCAGCTTTGTGTTTGAGTGCCATACATTGAGCAGTAAATGCCCCACATGAGTAAATACACCACGGCACTGACATGCTGAGCTATAACTGGTCAACATATAGTTTGAACAATTTCCCTATTTTTAGACATATTTGTAAAAGCAGACTATGTTAGCATACTTTTTTATTGTAGAGTTTTGTCATTATCTTTCACTTACACCAGGAATTCTGGTGCAATCCACTTCTAACTGCAACATACCCAAGGGCTGTTACAAGTACAAGACCATACTCTTACACCAAGCCACTACAATTGCAAACATGTGGGCTCTCTTTCCATTCATCATTAGAAAAATTACACTTTGTCAGTATTTGACTTTTGATGGAATTTGCATCAGGATAATTTATATTATACAAATAATGAATGTTTCACATTCGTGCAATGAAAGAATAATTTCATTCGGTGACAGATGAAATGTTCCATTCCACTCAGCTTCGCCTCGTGTAATGGAACATTTCATCTGTCACCTCTTGAAATTATTCTTACCATTGCACTCACAAACATTCATTATTTATTATAATTACGGGCACTGTATAATCAGTGCTTCTCAACAGAAATTAAAATCAATAGCAAAAGCTATCTTGAAAGGCCAATATATCATTTGCAATTACAGAAATGTAAATAAAATAGCTGACTTTTCAGCTCAAGTGTCACATCTTTTAAAGATCATGAACAACATGTGTGCCTTTATTTAACAGGTTATTTCAGAAGGCAAATTTTTGAGTACTTGCAAATGATCCTATCAAGCCATGTTACTTCCAACCTACATGTAGGCCAATGAGGCCTTTGCTTTTAAAAGATATGCCAGGCCTGTACAGAGGATTTTCAAATGAGTGTCATGTATCATTTCTATCGGGGAGTGTTCATATCAAGTAGTAAAGACTATTCATAAGATGGAATTTGCATCAATATAAGGTTTTGCCCTTCATCGACGTATAAATACTGTATACTCGGTGTGTTCAACCTGAGTGAAAGTCAGCAAAAGCACTCGGGCGGGAATCGAACCCACAACCTTCTGCTGTGTTGAGCAGACGTCTTACCACTCGACCACCGAGCACGAGAGATTGTTTAACTTTCACTCGGGGGTAACACACCGAGTAGACAGTGGTTATATGTCGGTGAAGGGCAAAACCTAATTATTGCAAATTGTAAAGACTTAGGCCTACATTGTGCAAGCAAAATGTATGCAAGCCATAAATCACACAACAAAAATATAATTTAGCTGTTCAAATGACACTTTTCAAAGGTACACGTATTAGCACCCATCCCTGGTGCAGGCCTGCATATTTTATTTTAACTTTTAGTCACTATAGCGCCCAAAACTGCCCTGCCTGTTACTCACTGTAGCACCAAAACTGCCCTAGCACTCTTAGGGTACGTTCGAGTACAAAGTACATGTAGCTCACCCGGATCGATGTCTCAGGTTAGACCCTTGCCGTTCAATTTGCTCCGACGTCATTCTAGGGGCTCACTTGAGTCGGCCACCACAGAAACTGCTGAAGGAGCAGACTCAGTGGTGGGAACAGGTCACATGCATACATGTGTTGTTTGTTCATTACAAGAAATGAACACATTTGGCGGCTGGACAGCGAAAATCTTGAGCGGACCCAAAAGTCAACTTATTTCAAGTAAAAAGGTCATTATTTATTTAGTTAATTTCAACTTTAGAGGCTGTAATTCCAGCCAAACTTTTTTTACTTTTTCAACTTACTGCAAAGCAGTAAATCTCAAAGTTAAGACCCAGTCTGAAATGGGCATTTTGTACAGACATCACGTGAGGATCATGATGGCCCACGGTTGAATGTTTGATTAGTCCGGCTGTCATAGCTAACGTCTTCTTTTACAGAGTCGATCCCAGTGAGCTACTTGAAGGCACCCTATGATTTATTATTCAGTGAATAAATACACTGTAATACAATACAGACCCAGATGTTGATGGGGTAATTATATTGAATGACAGAATTAAAAATCAAAACGATAATAGCAGGTGGAAACTTTGCTCAGTTACAAAACTTAAAAGAATAAAAACAGTATAACAGCTGTTTCTAAACTTAATTTTTTGGCTCTATTGTGTTCTGAAGTTCAGTTTAAGTAAACAGGGTGCCCCCTACAAAATGCAACAGTTGTGATTTTAGGAAACTAAAATGGGATTGTAGGAAAACGTAATATAATCATGATAAATCTGGTATTCCAAGATGCGTTTGGGCATTAGCTTCAATATGACACCAATTGTAAGTTGATACTTTTCCAGATGCCTGAACATTCATTGTTTGACTAAAGTAGTCGGAAATGCCCACTACTGCACTTTAGAAGCATTGGTTATCTGGATTTCACATCTAACATCAAAATCAATGAGCTGCTTCCAACAGAAACAAAAATTCGATTGAGTCTTAACTTTTATCACGCTTTAAAAATTTCAGATCAATCATATCAATAGTTATTTAGAAGTCCTTATGCCTATTCTCCAAATCCTTCCACATGTCCAAATGTGGCAATTGTCATTTTATCGTACATCACTTAAAACAAAAGATTGCTCAGCCAACATGAAAGAACATAAATTGCAACTGGTATCCAATCAAAGCTTATGGTCAAGTGCACTATACACTACCAAAGTTTATATCATCAAATTTTCTTGATTGTTAATAATTACAGTTTTTGAAACTGATGCGTTTTTGGAGGGACACCCTATAATAGCTGTTGAAATGCTTTTTGGCAGCCAGGGGAGAGTATGATTCTCAAAGGGAAGACAGTGGCGTACATATATCGCATTTGGGAAATAAACTCTTCATATGTTCATACACTACACAACAAACATTTCATATTACAACGTTAGCTTGGAAAAAATTCGCACTAATAGGAAATTAGATCTTCATCATTCAAACCTAACTATGAGGTGTTTCAATCGAAAAGGGGCCAGGGGAGGGGGAGAACTTCCAATAATGACTTCTTTTATCAATTTGCATACATTTTTGTTTCTTTTTGATTTTAAGTTGTGCACCATGTTACATAATTGTCAAAACCTAGTTAAATTGAAAACGGTTTTCTTTTTACATTCCTGCAATAGGTTTCATAATTCTCTGAGAAGTTGCAGTTGTAAAAAAAGAGAGATAATCCAAAGCAAAATCACTATCTGATAATGCTTGTCCAGTAGCTTCACAGAAAATCTTGTTGCCGACCAAGATTTGGTCATTGAGATAAGCCGTAATTTGTGTCAAATTAGCACTTTAAAGAGATTTTACACTTCACATCAAAAGTGATAGTTGTTGGGGTTTGCACTCTGTATGCCTAACAGCAACAGTGACACCCTCCCTTGAGTAATAAATTGCAATATTTGGTCATATTGCAATATTCGGTCATTTTGTCAGGCAAAACAACCTACATAATGACACACTAGCAGTGCCAATTCATCAAGGCAACAGAAAGGGACACGGGAGAAAAAGTGGCCTGAAGGAATCAAAGAAGACCAAGCTTTCGGTGAAAGATTTATTCAAACAGTAAAAAGGTACAGCATATAAGGGCAGCCAGCCTCCAGACTGTTTACGATTGAAAAGAACCTGTATTTGTACTGTTTCAAGACATGTCAACTTAGCAGGAAAATGAGCCAACGTAGACATTGAGTAGCTGCATATTATGATTTGTAATGTTTCAAAGTCACAAAGACAATTAATCCACATGACAGAACAACTTTGCATGAGAGGATTCAAAGTAGAGGCCAACAATCGCTGTGTTATTCAGTTTTCACCAAGGGAATTTCACATTTTTCTTCCAAGATATTTTCTATTCAAAAAGCTGAAAAAAAGTTCCACAACAGTCTTTTCTTTAAAGTGAAACCAGCAACTTGGGCAAGTTCATGTTTCCGTGGCTCCATGGTCTCAATTCTGTGCATCATCAGAGACAGGAGATGCTAATGACACGAGAGAAGCTGGTGCTACCGTTGAGGGCTGGATGACTCCTGACTCCTCGACTATGGAAATGCTCCTCACAGATTACAGTCAACCATAACTGCTCCTGCAGTGAAGGTCAATGAAGCAGGTCTATTGTCCCTGGGCCCAGCACAGGAGTAAGATGCCACGGGTATAGAAGACCCGGAGGCTTGCTAAAGTGGGGGAACATTGCTATGGGTGCCGAGTCCTTGGGTATAGGTGACCCGTCGGACTGTCCAGTGAGGAAGGGCTAAAACATGTCACCATCAGGAAGTCGATATCTTAGTGGTGGTGGCTCAGCCATAGGAACCAGTGTCAGCTTGCTGCCAATAGGATCCTTTAAGCAAGAATGTTGGCACTTTAAGTAAGAATTTTGGCACTTTAAGCAAGAATATTGGCACTTTAAGCAAGAATATTGGCACTTTAAGCAAGAATTCTAGCACTTTAAGCAAGAATTTTGGGACTTTAAGCAAGAATGTTGGCACTTTAAGCAAGAATTTTGGCACTTGAAGCAAGAAAATTGACACTTGAAGCAAGAATTTGGCACTTGAGGCAAGACTTTTGGCAAATGAAGCAAGAATATTGGTAATTGAAGCAAGAATATTGGCAAATGAAGCAAGAATTTTGGCACTGGAAGCAAGAAAATTGGCACTAAGCAAGAATTTTGGCACTTGAGGCAAGACTTTTTGCATTTGAAGCAAGAATGTTGGCACTTGAAGCAAGAATATTGGCACTAAGTAAGAATTATTTTGGCACTTGAGGCAAGAATTTTGACACTTGAAGCAAGAATATTGGCAACTGAAGCAAGAATATTGGCAAATGAAGCAAGAATATTTGCACTTGAAAGCAAGAATATTGGCACTTAAAGCAAGAATATTGGCAATTTATTCCAGAATTGGCACTTTAAGCAAGAATATTGGCAATTTATTCCAGAATTGGCACTTTAAGCAAGAATATTGGTAGACAAGACTGGGCAATTAACATAAGGCAAGAAAGGCAAACTTTTGTTCACTATAAACTGCCAAATGGGTACATGTAACTTACAGAGCTGAGATTTGAGCATATTCCCACATAAAAACTAAAAGGGGAACTAGGTGTTAAGTGTTGGTGGAGTGAGTATAGGAGGCCTATGGAATATTGAGCTGCTAGCACAGCAAAGGACTCCAGATATGACTGATAATGAAACTGATGTCCTGCAGAAAAATCCTCTGCCAGACATCCAAGGCCTTTCAGACTCGGCAAGGATTGTGGCACTCAATACTTATGATGAGGTGTTATACCTATTGGTGAAATGCTGAATTATCACAAATTCCTTGTAATCTCCTCAAAAGAACCATGCGCTTTGTGTTCATGAGTCCAGCACTAAGTTCCTCACCGATGTACCCAATGCAGACCTTTCTGTATTCACAGGTGTTACATCAGGTTAGGTCTCAGAGTCTTACTCATCCTTGTAGGCTATTGCAGATCATGTTATGCATGGAAAACCTAGATGCCAGTGTCATTCAGGAAGGACTAAATGCAATAAGAGCTGCCTATGATGGGAAGTGTAATGGACAAGATGAACCTGATGGGTAGACCTTGAGTATACGAAACACTTCAGTCAGTGAAAGACTTCGGATCAAGTGTCTCAACTTGATGTTGCTCTCAAATCCACCAAAGCTGTACAGAACTATATGATGATATTGGCCAGAACTGGACATGGGGTTAATCCTGTGGAAGTTCCAGCTGACTGCTTGAAGAATTGACCTGTCCACTGGATGAAGGACGGCAGGATGTAGATGGGTAGGAGATCACAAACCTCATCCAGAGAGAGGGTTTCACACTCACACAGCTTGTCTTCATGAAGGTTTCCTGACCGAAACCTTGAGACATGCCTCACCCATGGGATTGGTGATGAATACCTGGAGTCTCCACTGAAGCTGCACATGGCTTTGTTGGGATCACGAGTGGAGGTGTTCGCAGCAGCAGCAGCAGCAGCGCAGGATGAGGGGGGGGGGGGGGGTGGGTGGCGGCCGCCGGTGATGGGGATGATCCCAATGACACCATGATCGCAACCTCGACACAGTGTTCCCAACGACACCATGGTCAACCCCGATGAAGGCTACCAGATATTTACTGCCATCCCCACAGGCTTCTCATGCCTCGGTGCCAAGGGGGACTCCGACTTGACTACGCCCTGCAGAAATATGAAGCCCCGCACTCCAAACCAGGTTCATGATCTCCGACCCACCTACATCCTGCTGTCTTTCTTCCAATGAACAGCCAGTTGTCCAAGCAGCCTTCTGGAACTTCCACAGGATCAACTCTATCCCTAGATCTGAGACCAAGAGTTTGTCTTCAGTACACGGATGAGACTCTCATCGCTTCATCATACAGCATGGGACCTCCAGCAGGTCCTGAAAGACTTCAACTGGATTTACAGCAGCATCTGGCGCAGTGAGGATCAGGCTCCTTGAATCTCATCCCCGGATGCTAAGGTCTCAAAACAGTCTGACAACACCCTCGACCCCTGAGTCTATTAGAGAGATGACCGACAGACACTGACTGGCAACATCGACAACCAATCCTTCCTGCACCCGGAAATCCAAACACCAGTCAAAGAGCAACCTTATCCGGGAAGCCTGCATCGGCAACCGCAATCCTGGCCGGCAACAACTTTACCATGCCAAGACAGCACAACAACACAACAGATTCAAGGCTCATCCAGTCAAGACACAAGATCCAAAGTCTTTCATCTACCAAAGGGTCCCCTACACCCAAGGTCGATGCAAGGTTGTGTGTACTGTTCGTTTGGTGAGACTGGGTTACCAGCGGAAGACAGTGGTTGTAATCTGACCTTGCACAGCAGGTGGTCACTACTCTTCGTGGGACTGGCCTGTTAATTGGATTCTGTGTAGCCGGCTGTTATTATTCTAACTCCATGTGTTTTTTATAGCCTACTGCAGCACTGTACTGGTGAACAAAAGTTTGCTGAAAGTTGGAACAGAATAGTTCTAGATGACCACTGGCATGAATGGCAGGATGACTAGTGTATGGCCAGAGCAGAATGTGTCGTTGTGTGTACGACTAGACTTTGAAACAGAACGACCGCAGCCTGAGCGCACCTAATTGGCCAAACAGAGTGCCAAGACGTTTAGCCTATGGGTCATTGTCTTTGACGCTTCGATCGGCTAGAATCTTGCGGGATCTTGCCCAAAGCGTACTGAATTATTTTAAATCATACCGGCTTGAAATTTCATTTCTCGATTTGCACATAACAATACAAAAACATACAAAATACAGAAAATTGACGATAAAAAACACACAATATTAAAACATTCAATAAAATAAAATTAATTAAATAATTGCTAAAAATACAGAAAACCTTAACAACACACACAGTGGATGCCGGGTAATTGTCCGTATATATCTGCTAGTAATTGAAAATGTGTAAATATATTTAACATTGCACAAAAGTGTAAGATTCCACATCAATTCAAATTGATATGGGGTCTATTTGTTTAGTTTATTTACGTTTGATTGTGAGGTTTTTTAAACGTTTGGGAAATTACGTTTTCCAAACGTCACAAAAGACATTTTAATGTAGGTCCATTTTCTAACGTCCAACAAACGTTTTTTTTAACGTCGCAAAAGATCGTCTCACTTGGGTAAATTTAATTCTAGCATTCGCAAAACGTTTTTAGAACGTTTTTGAAAAAACCTCGAAATTGTACATTATCTACGCTTTAAGCACGTTTAAAAAACGTCCTTTTGGACGAAGAAGTGGGTCTGTTTGTTTAGTTTATTTACGTTTAACTGTAAGGTTTTTTAAACGTTTGGGAAATTACGTTTTCCAAACGTTACAAAAGACATTTTAATGTAGGTTCATTTTCTAACGTCCAACAAACGTTTTTTAAACGTCGCAAAAGATCGTTTCACGTGGGTAAATTATCTAGCGTTTGCAAAACGTTTTTAGAACGTTCTTGAAAAAACCTCGGAATTGTACATTATCTACAACGTTTTATGCACGTTTTAAAAACGTCCTTTTTTGGACGAAGACGTAAGTGACCTACGTAGAACCTACCAAAACGTTTTTTAAACGTTTTGTGTTTGCTGGGAACCCACTAGGCTCATCCCGCCTATTACACAGCCCAACACAGGCAGTTCTCATCACATCCAGTACTTCCTAAATGACAAAGGTATCCTGGCTTTCCACACCCACAAGATCCACAATAGCCCACAGGACAAGCAAGCCTCCAAGACCGAACCTGATGCATCCCCTGCGAATGCAGAAGGTATACACTGGGTACACCAGCAAGAGAACTCAACGCCAGACAGCACAAACACAGCGCACATGGCAGATGGGGAGAATTACAGGAAATCAGTGAACACCCAGCACTCACCAAAAGGGACACCATCATCATGAGTATCAAGCAGCTACATCCTTGCTCTGTCCGTCTAGCAATGAAGGTCAGCAAACAGACGATAGCTCTGGCAAAACTTCAGCATCACCATCAGAGACATCTGTTACCCTCTACATGTACGTAGTAGCTCAAACATCCACAGACCCCCAATTCCCTTCCTCCTCCTATTTCTTAGACCTCCTCCTGCAATGTCTTCTAAGGATGTAACGTTTCATTTTGTAAATATTTAGCAAACATTTAAAGAACCATCTCAAAGTTGAGCCCTTTCACAAAGACTGGCGACTGCCCATTGTGCAGACCAACATGATCGACACAACAAATAATAAATGAGTAACATAATAAAAAGAGGGCTGTCATTGAAAACAATAAAAAGTTGAGCACGTAGCCTGAAAGTAATCTATAGTACTGCAGTTCTCCTTAGCTTTTAGCAAATTGAATAGGTTTGGATTATTTTTGTTATGCATGCTCAACTCAAAGGAAGATAGCGGAAAATAGGTTCCTGTTTTTAAAATTTGAGTTTTGTTAAAACTTTTGGAAAAATACGATTTAGAATTTTGTTTATTATTTTAAATGTTTAAATGTGTAAATGTCACATCCATAATTTCCTCACTCCACCAATACATAGTTCCCCTTTTGCCTGTGGATTTCAGTTTAATGTTTACACTCAGCCTGCGGAGGACAAAAATACTTTTTGATATCAGATTTTATATATTTATTGAATTTGTTAAAAGCACAAGTAAATGAATATGCACAGTTTAAGTAGCTAAATTAAATTTATGATATACATCTTTTTTCAAAGTGGATTTTTGTTAATTTTCACCTACTGCTTCTAATTGTTTCAGCTTCTCTTCAAAAAATTAAATGTACCCACTGACACCCTATAGTGAACATAGTTAAACAGTACAACTGCCAATGCATCAACCTTACGCTAGAATCATTCGTGGGTTTATCTCTATCCTAAATGCTGGAGATAGTTTATCATGAATTTCTTCCCGCGTGTACACTCCCAGCAAGTTTTTATTAAAAAGGGGCCTATGGGTCATTCTTCAGTATCAAGTGTCTACTTTCATGTCCCGACACTTTAAGGCACTATAATTCGAAAAAATATAGAATGAAAATAAGATTTTTGAGCAGTGAAATTAACACGACTCCTATTATGTGCAGTGTTAAAAACTCTTTAACATAATGGACAAGATGCTCATTCTTTACAATACTCCCTCAAAACCCCCTCAAAATGCATGTCCCCGTGTATTTCTCAATATGTACCTACTGCCATAATTTGTAAAGTAAACAACTTGAAAAGGTAATTATACCTCCAAAAGCCAAGTAATATAATAATTGTCATTTCCGTCACAAAAGGTGTGACGGATATGACTTTTGCATTCTTTTCACAATCAATATTTCTTTGGGTCCTATTGAAAATAAAGGAACCCAACATTAATTATTTCCTGTAGAAAACTACTTCACATCACCACTCCAATACAATAGAGACTAAAATAACAGAGAGAGAGATATGTTGCAAGGATGAATGAAGTCCCTGAAAGCCATCAGCCCTGTTTTTGGTACATAATAATTGTCAATTATCAGATTGATCTTCGATCAGGCCAATTAAATATGTTGAACACTTCACGTTATTCAACATGGGAAAATGCACATGACGAACGTGAGAAACCACTAGCTTAATTGTCACTTCCTTAACATGCTCAAAATCCAAAATGTTTAAATAGGATTATGTGAAAATCTTAGATTTACGGTTTATGGAAAAGGTCCGTTGATGCGATTGCAAACCCCGCGCTTTGTGAATGCACATTGCCATGATCGCAACCTTGGTAATACGATTCTTTCCCTGTTAAATACTCACGACCAGGCCATGAACGTCTTGCAGTTTTTCAGGGGTTAATAAAATCGAGTTGACGGCGGACACACTGAACCAAGTACCTCACAGTCACAAATTAGCAGAGATAAAACCATGAAAACATCCGGAGAAAGTGACCCAACATGGCGACGACACTTGCGAGACGGGCTTGAGTACAGGGTCTTTTCATTGTGACATGTGCATGCAGCACTGACATGACAACAAACCGCCACATGTGAATTGTAACCATTCATTTTGCACCTGTCAGTGTCACAAAACAACATCACCTGTATGCGCCCTCACGTGGGCAATACGTCATACCTTGGGAATTTCCGTGAACATCATTTCGTTTGAAAGATTTGGCTTTGACTTCCAGCGATGTTATTTTGTCACTTTCGGGATATACTGGTATCGGTCTTTGTTTTGCTTTGAACATTTCTTGTTGTTGACAGCCCACATGTTATGACATGCCTGTATCGGACATGTAATTAGTTGTGGAAATGATTACGACACCGAGTCCGAAGCTAGTCCGAAATTTCAAAAACGCCACTCTCAAAGATTTGTTTAGAGGGCGCTGTTAAAGTTACCGGTGGAAACTTTTTAACATAGACTTGGTGGCAGGATTACCCCCAGAGAGATTGACCCCTCATGATACCAAAAATGCTACCTCAAAATGAAAAAAAGTAGAACATAGTTCCCTAAGAACGGTGTAAAGATTATGTATGTTTGTTTTTGTGTTTACGTATATGTATGATATCCTGGGCAAATAGCAGAGCTGCAGCTCAGTCCATTATTTGTTTGCCAAATTGTGGTAAACGCAAGAAATGTGGCCTACAGAACCGAAATGGGCCGAGTCATTTGAGGGTACTCACCCTCAGGTGCAGTTCCACCAATGGGGGGGGGGGGGGGGGGGGACAGGGAGCACCCAAATTTTTGTTGAGACCACCCCCCCCCCCCCCCCCATTAAAAAAAGAAGAAATTCCCTACAAAAGACGGTAGCAAATGTTAGAATTAAGGTGATGTCACATTCGAACGGTCTCTCCCTCCCCCCTTCCCCCTCAAAAAATAGTTGTGAGCAGGGGCCATGAATTGTACACCAGTCCCGGAGCCAGAGGGGGGTGTCAAACCCCCCCCCCCCCCAGCTCTGTCAAAAAAAAAAAAATTATCATACAAATCCCAAAAAATTTATACTGGTATATGTCCGCCTGTTCAAAATACGGTACACCAGTCTGTAATCTAGTGTTACTAATCATCGAATTTGAACAGTGCCCCCTATTGAAATATGGAACCAGCCCCCACCCCCACCCCAGTTTTTGATTTTACGGAGGCCAAGTGTTTACATTTTCTGATTTTTTTCGCTGATGAACCCCCCCCCCCCCCCCTGTGAAAATTCCTGGATCCGCCCCTGTACACTATTAGGTAATGTAGTGTGCACGATTGTAGGATTTTATCAGCACTCCCCTGGGCACTCCCCATTGAATATATGTACAAGAAAAGGAAGATACTTAAATTTTTTAAAGATATTTTAAATTTGGGTTTGATTATTTTTCTTGAGTACTTTCCATTAGCCATGATATCTACTTGGAAACATTGGGATTCTGTAACCAAGAAATTAAGCGTGACACGATGAAATAAGCCAGAGGAAAACATGGTCAATCTTTCACACAGAATAATTTGACTGAAACAAGTAAATTAGCTCAGATCTACATGTACTTAATATAAAATTTGCCATTGAAAATACAATTTTATTAAAAGTTCAAAAGAGTTCATTCTAACATCACGTTGCCAGAAAACTAGAACATTTTATAGAAAGTCTGATTCATTTTAAACACCGCATCCACTTTAATAATTTGCCATTGGAAATATAGTTTTTTGAAAAATGAAAGAAGTGACTGTTAATTTGTACAGCACATAAATTCTGATAAGTTTAATAACTATATGGTGTACATGTATTATAAATGACAAACACAATTACATGTACATTAAAGTAGGTGAATCCTATCCACATCATCTACGTTCATACCAACATCCATGACAGAAAACCTTATCGCATTTGCATAAATAATCTCAACAAGGCAAATTTGCACTTCACTGTAACACACATTGTTTTGATGTTCCAATGTATTTCACTCTCGAAGGTTATACGAAATGACAAAAACACTTCTAAATTGTATATAAATTCTTTGGAAGATTTGGAAACTTAAAACAAAGGGAATACAAATTCATCTTGATGTTTTATAATTACACATTGCACTCAGATGAATACATGCCTTTCGTGATTGCATGTGCTGTCCAAATCTGGTCTCAGATTATCATGATCATGACTAATCCTACGCATGCAAGAGTCATTTGACTATTAAAAATGTTCACATTTGATGTTTCCCATTTACCATCAGAAGCAATGAAATACACTACTTGTATAATCCTAATGACTGCAACTTTCTTAAAAGGTACATATGATTGTTTGCTTCTTGTGCCTTTATTTTCGTTTGAAGCAACAAAATTGCTAAAAGTCTGAAGCAGGGTGCATGACAACTAACCTGTTGAAGGTTGATTGGATAGTATACGTTTTAAGAAAACCGAGAAAATACATTCACTTTTTTGGGGTGTCTTGTAACTGGATTCCATTGCTAATGCATAATGTGCCGTGGACACCCTCTTTCAACACCACCTCAGTTTTCATCCACACGAAACAATTTCAGCTGGAATATTTTCATATTGTATTAGGTACCACTCCTATCTTGACTCTGAGCAGAGTTCTGTCATTAAATCAATTCTTCTCCAGGTCATTGCAAATGATGCACATGGCTTTGAGTTAACAGTGTTTCAATTTTATCTGTGAATGTACATTGGTCCAGTAAATAAAACTTTCAGGTCCTGTTGTCCACAAAATTTTCACACAAAATTTGAGCCCTGCTAACAAACTCATTGCACATAGTAAGATGTGACAATAGCTTGTAGATTGACAACTAGTCTCTGTGGTTTCAGTAAAATATATAAAAAAACATGTTTACATAATAAAATATGTATATTGCATTATTAATTTAGAGCACAAAATTGCATCATGACAAGTTCCAATTTAAGAGTACTGATTTCAACAATGAATTAATCATTATTTTTTAAAAAATATAACACTGTCTCATTGTTTTGTTACAATTGTTATATTATAATAATGCAATATATTTCATAATGCACTAATCGTCGGTTTCCCTTTTTGGTTTATTGGAACATTTGTTTGTTTATTTGAACAATCCTTTGTACTGATCCAGTGTAACCGGCACAAATTTGGACACCATGTATTGGTTCAGTTGAGCTTGCCATTTGGGGTCGAGATGCATGTTGAGAAGATGCCTGGTGATAGATGTCTTGAGATCCTCTGAGGAAAAAAAAAGAAGAATATTCAAAATGAGACGAGCAAAATGGTGGTTAATCTAAACGCAGACTCAAAACGGCAGGTTCTTGCAGGCCGTTCAAAGTCTGATACTGGCAAGCACGTAGATTGTCAGATCGACCTATGATGCAGGGTTCAACATTATTTAAATATCTACAAGCGTACTAAATATCAGAATCATGAGGCCCTTGTATGTCCTCATGTACACGTGTCAGGTCAGATCTTCTGTTTAAACGGTGGTCTGACTGTCTGAGGTACTGTCCTCTTCCACACAACAAATATCTTTACGCAAAGTATGTACATGTGTATCACTCATTTTATTCAGCATTCATAAGATGGATTTTGCGTCGGAGTGATGTAAATCAAATTAAGTTTTGCCCTTCACCGGCGTATAAACGGTTGGTACCTCCCGAGTGAAAGTTGGAAAAATCACTCGGGTGGGACTCGAACCCAAGACCTCCTACTTTCTAGTGAAGATGTCTTACCACTCAACCACCGAGCTAAGGGAATCAGTTGGCTGGTTCGGATCTGATGTACATAGCAGTAGGTATAGCATTAACTATTCATAAGATGGAATTTTAAGTTGGGGTTATGTACATCAAGTTAGGATTTGCCCCTCGCCAACGTTTTTTTTTCCAACTTTCACTCAGGAGGTAACACACTCATACAGTGTTTATACGTCAGTGTTTATACGTTGGTTATTTGATTAGAGTTTTATTCAGCATGCAGAGTCCTGTGGTCAAAAGGTTCCTGTGTTTGACTCATGCACGATGTTATGTTGAGTCAATCTTGACAGGGGACACGGTGCTGGTGTTCTTGGGCAAGATACATTACTACAATTGCCTCCATTGAGTACATGTGGGGGGGGTGCAGACCAGATAGGGCTGATCTCGAGCTTATAGCAGGAAAGTGTTCTCATGGCCTGATGAACAGGGGTAATAAGTGTGAGCAATCTGAGAGTGTTGTATAAGAGTGCTATATGAACACTGCACTATGATCATCAAATATCTTAACATCAGCACAAGGTGTTGGGCGACAATGCGTTCAAGAGTTCCCCCTAAACCTTTTCTTAAGAGGTATTACTGGGCAGTGTTGTAGGACTCGAGTCTAGGACTCGGACTTGAGTTGGACTCTAGTCACATTGGAAAATGACTCAGACTTGACCATGACTCCTCGAACTCGATGACTCGCGACTCGAGTCACGTAATTTCATCAAAAGTAAAAACCTAACGTAGGGATGGGAAAGGATCATTGAGGAATACTGTTTGGATGATAAAACATGGAGGGAAGGGTTGGAGGAAGATTTTTTAGGGATGGGAATTAAAAGGAAAACACATTTTGGCTGTAAACAAAATGTACACACACTACTATATACACTGGGATTTACTTAAAAGACAGAATGGAGGATCGAAAAATAATAAAAAAAAAACTATTAGTTCGGTGAACAAGTGACTTGTGTCTCGGACTCGGACTCGAGGCTTGTGACTCGAGACTTGGACTCGGACTCGGACTCGATGTTGGTAACTCGACTACAACACTGGTACTTGGTCACAGAGTCCACTGTACCTACCAGGTAATTCTGAGTTGACCACCCCAGGGTAGACAGGCAAAGGCCCCCATGAGGTGACGACATGAAGCTTGTCCCTCAGCTCAGGATGGCCCTTCATCTGTAAGGCCAGGGTGTTGGAGTTGATGCCTGTACCGTCTGCCGTCTTATTAAGGATCATCTGGATGGACTTCAGATGGGAACCTGGGCAGGAAAAAAAAAAATTATGAGATGTAAATTAGCCTTTTTTATATTTGATTTTTTGTTTGCCCTTCGCTGACATATTTTGTAAACACTGTGCACTTAGTGTTGTCCGAAGGCTTAGGTGGGACTCAAACTAATGACCTCCTACACAAACAAAGTTGGGTTAAGCGCAAACTCAGTGGTCGAGTGGTTAATGCGTCTGCACTAGGAAGCAGAAGGTTGGGGGTTTGTGTCCAAGCAGAAGTATGCTTGTTGATTTTTTTTCTTGCAAACCCTCGGACAAAACTCAATGTGTACAGTGTTTGTAAAATACTTCAGGGAAGGGCAACAAAAAAAATACATATATGAAAAAGAAGATCAATAATTATATGGATGAAATTGAATAAAGTTGATTCCTACTTTCTAATTCACAATTTCGAATTTCACAACTATTCACATAGAATTGAGATGCAGACCAATTGCAAAGGAGTCTTCACAGATGTTTGTGTTACCCGACTGGATAATTTTACCGAAGAAACTGGCCTTGTTCTCTCCTATCTTTTCGAGTCCTCGATGGGTAATCCCGAATCCGCTCAGTGAATGGACGTCATTGTAGGCCCAAACAGATCCACGTAGGTCCTCAAACACTTTATATCTATCAATGAAATATATTCAATACAATTATGATTAGCATTGAAATATTTACATAGAATCAGGGGGGGATGTCAGGGGAAGAAAAGGGGATGGGGATTATATTCCCCCCCCCCAACAAAAATGGACAAACACACTTTCCCCTTCCCAATTGTCACATTTGTGGAAGACAGTGTTCTAGTGAAGGTTTGCAGTTTGCAGTAACACCATGTAGGCATGTAGAGTCTCTTTTGGGAAGATGTGTGGTTCTGAAAAGAACCACACATCTTCCCAAAAAAGACTTCTACATGGTGGTACTGCAAACTTTTACTAAACCATGCCACCACGTAATTAGACCAAGTAGTTAGCCCTTGCAAATTGTCTTGCAAAGATGTTCAATCAACAAAACTGAGAACATGACAACATCAACTTGATCGTAAGGCAAGGCAGAGACTGATTTCAAATAATATAATAATAATAACGTAAATTTATACTGCGCCATTATCCGCCATAAATGACACTCATGGCGCAAACAAACATTATATCAAATCAGAAATAACAAAACAATTAAATGTAACTAAACCAGAACATTCTGAGTGTTCTGAAACACATAGGTCTTTAGGGCAACTTTAAATTCAGAAAGCGATGAGATATTGCGAATGGCGAGGGGTAGTTTGTTCCAAAGATGAGGACCTGCGTGAGAAAATGATCGATCACCCCAAGATTTGTGAGTGTGAGGGACAACCAGCAAAGAAGCATCAGAAGATCTCAATCGCCTGGATGGATTGTAAGGAGTTAATAGGTCTATGTTGTATTCAGGAGCTGAATCATGAATGCAATGAAAAACAAACAGTAACAGTTTGTACTTAATCCGGTCAGCAATGACAACAACCCCAGAAAGTGAAGAAGAAACTCTGATCAGATGACAACCAACATTTGCCCAGGAAAAAAAAAAAGGCAACTGATGAACAGAAATCAAATTGTGAATTGTGAATAAAAACTTCCATTTGACTTCATTCCTTATCAGATCAAATTGAATATCAAACAGAAGGGAATTACAGAATTGTTGTATGGGTAAATAAATCAACATCCAGGGGAAGAACACAATTCATTATGGGGAAAAGACAAGAAGGATTGATAGAAAAGAAAATCTCCTCCTTTTTTGCTGTTGTCTACATCTACATATACCTTTGTACAAAGTAAAATGAGTGCTTAAAGATGTTTTGAGTGAATGTTACTTTCCGTCATCAGTAACATGACCAAATTGAAACCAACTACCAACTACCTGCTCCTCCGTCCAATCACATCCATATACTGTCATTATCCCCAAAGCCATTTTCAGGATGTATTCATCAAGTTTATTCCCATGTGAACGGTTGAACCAACTACAGGATGAGTCAAAAAGAAAGTGACCGAATTTGAAAAAAATGTTTCAAAAATTTGGCTTGTTTTATGTTAATAAAAAAACATGGATAAAGTATATCTTATCAGACTTGTATGACTCGTGACTCGGACTCGGACTCAAGTCCAACTCGAGTCACATTTTTAATGACTCGGACTGGGACTCGAGTCACTTTGATTTACGACTTGGACTCGGACTCGGGGCTACGGACTCGGACTTGGACTTGAACTGACTTGTGACTCGATGGAAATTACCGCACTGCACACGCGCACATATATAATTCGATCGTTTTCTTTACTGTGCAATACATGTACAGGGCGCTCGATGTGGTGCGTGCGTGGCCGTGGCCGGTTACCGATATATTGACTTATAGAAATCAATGCACTGAAACTTGTACCCCGCCATCAACACGCAATACTGCATTGGTGCAAGATTGATAGGGTAAGGTACCAGACTTTTCTTGTCAGACGTCCTGTCGTTCACACGTGTATTGCTGTCGCATCGCAATAACGCAATATGAATAGTCTGCTGATCTGCCCGTTTCGGTAACGTTACATGCAAGTTGCAACGTACGTAGATCATGATGGCATCCACTTCAAAAATTGTCAATTTTGGATATCTTAACATCAAGAGAAATGCCAATGGAAGATCAAGTGCAGAATGCAAGTTCTGCAGGAAGAAAATAGAGGAGAAAACCGGCACTACGCGTACATGTACGTCCAACTTCAATCGCTACCTTTCACGACGTCTATAGAACTTAGAAGTCTAAAAAAAGATATTTGAAACGCCTGAACTTCAAATGCAAAAGTTAGGCCAATACCAGTTTTGTCTGAATTGCCTTTATAACTGTTTTTGCAAATGAACTCCTCATTTCCAGAGAAAATTAGAGAAAAGCTGTGGGGAAAAATGAAAATTTACAGCACCTGAAATGTACGTATTTCCATACTATATCAAAGGTGACTCTGAATCTCTGAATTCCCTAAAATGTACGTTTTTTGATACAAAGAGGTGACTCGTGACTTGGACTTGGACTCAACCTTTGTGACTCTCTGACTCGGACTTGAACTGGAGGACTTGGGACTCGGACTTAGACTCGAGAAATGTGACTCGAATACAAGTCTGCATCTTATTGACTATTAACTGTGAAAATTTCACTTAAATTGCAAACTCTATTCCCAATTCATGTCTATTTCAATAAAACGATCGCAAAACTTGGCTGTCCACCAAAACTGTACCGTGCTGCAAACTGATAATACATCGCCCAATGAGGATTGTAACTGCAGCCTCTGCAAAACCTATAGGGCGCCCTCTTTTGACAACTAGGATTGTACTTGTTGAAAGCACATTGTTTTTAGTAGCCATCTTTATTGCATGTTGTAAATTGTACTCCAGAGCATCTAAAAGGACCACCAGAACCTGATTGTTTTTAAGGCCTAAATAACCCCCAGAAGAAGCAAGGAGGTATTGTTTAATGATTACTCATATCATTGAGGACTTTCTAGAGTCTTTTGAAGCTTTAGTTTATTCAGTTTTTATAAGAAAGGCACTGGACTCTCATTTATATGTTATTTGCATGTAAACATAGTGTAATTCCATGATATTGAACTTTGTATTTGGATTTGTTCTTGTAATTGCAGTTTTCACGGAGCTTTGCCAGTTCATGTTTCGTATTCAATGGATGGAACTGTAGCCTAGATCACAGAGCCTCAATTATTGGAGATTATTTGAACTTGAGCCTGTGTGCTGATCCCTGATCCTTGAATCTTTGTTCTGTACTGGAGCTGTTACCATACTGAAGTGAGAGCTTTACAATACATTCTTGAAACAGCAAGCTTCTGTCGAGACCCTTGTTTATTTGTCTTCATCTTATTTTGCGAGACACTGCGCCCCCTAGTGGCACACCTTAACATAGGCCACCGACTTCATGCGAATCGATAAGGCTGCCGCTACAGTGAAAACTCCGAACATAACTTGAAATCATCAAGAACTACGAGATTAGCCTGTCCTCATTTGGAACCTGGAATGCTGAAACATCTTGAGACGAGACTTTCTACCAACTCACCTTAAATCCATCCTGGCTTTGATGTGTTTCCTGCGAACAACTGGAACTACAGTACATGTACCTGTCATTCCTGTGTACTACGAGTGCGACAGTTTTGCGAAGTTTCCTCTCACCGCTGCCCCCCCCCCCCCTGTCATCATCACTGCGAGAACAGCCAAGCAAGAGGACATGCACCGACACCGTAGGAGAGAGGGATCATTCTCTGAAGCTGTATTCTGAACTGCTGGTCCCAAGAACTTATTTGAAATAACTTTTGTTACACAATCAAGTTAATTTGTGTGCCTTGCGTATAATTATTGTAGATTTGCATCACAAATTGTAAGCATAAAATGGGAATGTTTCCATCAGCAGTAATTGTGTAACATACAGACCTGCATATTACAGTATTGCGGAATTACATTTGCTCATCATTGTATCATAACGTGTATTGTACATGCGTTTCATACATAACCTTTTGTATATGTAAACAAAAATGGGTTTGTGTATACTGTACAACATACATGTATCCTGTAGGTTTAACCACTGTTTATATGATGGTGCATACTATTAATATGAATGTACATTGATGCGCACACTTTCACTTGGAGGTTTATCCCAATACAGTAAATAGGTTTTGGCCATGTCACGCACAGACACAGACGAAAGCAATGCTGCGACTGCCCAGGCTGAGGGAGGTGAGGATGGAAATGGAGTCGAAACCGCCCGAGAAAGACAACTCACAGAGAAAGGTTTACTGTGGCAAGTCAGCCTACATGAGCGGAGGTTCCGAAGTTCCCTGTCAGCCTGGCATAGATGTGCCAACCAATTGGAGGAATTATTATCAGATTCAAATCAAGTCTCTGCAATTAAAGCTGGACGAGATGCCATGCATAAAGCCATGCAACAGCTGCAGGAGTCAAGTCACCAACTTGAAGAATTGCAGGCAGCAGAATATTGGGTCAGTGAACTTTGTAGAAAATATGAGAGGACTGAAGAGGAAAACCATCATCTTGTGAAAAGAGCTTGCGAACGCATCATCGACCTTGAAGATAATCTGCGTGAGATGAGATCCAGAATGTCTGAAAAAAGTCATTATTCAAGACGATCTGCAAGCTCGAAAGGTTCCGGTGCTATTGACAGAGCTGCTGTTGCTGCTGAAGCTGCAGCCCTTAAAGCCAAGCTGAAATTCGCTGACATAGAGGCAAACAAACGAGCAGAATTGGAACTTAAGAAAGCAGAACTCGAGCAACTAAACACAATGAAAGACTTGCACGCTGCAGAGGCAACGTTAGAGGCAATTGATCAGGCACAAGACCAACACTTGTTTGGCTCCCAAGGGAGTCTGGCTGGTATACCTGCACAAGAGAAAAGTGCCCTTGTTGCAGATTACTTGATGAGACAAGGGGAGCTTGATACTTCAAAGGGTGTTACTAACGACACAACACCTGCATTTGGCATGAAGCCACCGGCAGATACGAACAACCATGCGAACAATTCTCCAGTAGAGATGTCTCACACTCCAGCATCTAAGGCAAATGTTGAGCAGCCAATGACAGGATCGATGTGCCACCCTCAGACCATGCAAAATTCAGACAAGTGTGGAGCCACTAAACCTGCCAGCAACTCTCAAAGCACTACTGAGAGCACGAACAATTCACCACCTCTTGCAGTCACATCTACAACCCAAGTACATACTACTGAAGCGGTTTCAAACGAACCACAACAGCAGCTGATAGACTTTACCAAGTCCCTTGCGAAGCAACTGAGCTTAAGTCGGCTGCCCCCTCCAGAACCAGGAGTGTTTGTGGGTGATGCACTTAAATATCCCAACTGGAAAAGTGCATTTGAAACACTGATTGAACAACGTGGGATTCCCTCATCAGAGCAACTCCATTACTTGAAGAAATACACTGGAGGTGCAGCAAGAGAGGCAATCGAAGGCTACTTCTATCTCACTACCGACGATGCATACAACCAAGCAAAGAAACTACTAGAGAAACGCTATGGAGATCCATTTGTCGTCGCAAATGCCTTCAGGAACAAACTGGATTCTTGGCCAAAGATCCCCACTCGTGATGGAATAGCCCTGCGAAACTTTGCGGATTTTCTGAGACAGTGTGAAACCGCCACAAGGAGCATTGGCACCTTAGATGTTCTCAACGATGAACGCGAAAACAGAAAGATGCTCTCAAAACTCCCTGACTGGTTAATCAGCCGATGGGCCAGAAAGGTTGCGGATAAGAAGGAAAAGGATGGAAAGTTTCCTACCTTCTGTGAGTTTGCTAAGTTCATTGAAAAGGAAGCAAACGTTGCGTGCGATCCCGTGACCACCCTGCAAGGCCTGAAGGGAGATGACAAACGATACAAGTCTTCAGAATCTCACAGCAAGCCTGACAAGAATGTCGGAAAACGAACTCCAGGAGCTAATTCCTTCCCTACCAGAGTAGATGAGTCTCCATCCAAGGGACAGAAGGGAAACCACATGCAGCAATGGAAGGAGTGTCTTCTATGCAACAAGACCCACTACCTAGACTCCTGTCCTATCTTCCTGTCGAAGGAAATAGGCGAGCGTAAGGAGTTTGCAAAGAAGAAAGGCTTATGCTTTGGATGCTTGTCAAAGGGGCACATGTCAAAGTACTGCCGACGAAGACTGACCTGCAGAACCTGCTCTAAACACCACCCTACATCCCTGCATGGCGACACCAAGGAAGAGGTCAAGATAAGTGTGAACTCAAGTGCAGAAGGAGCCCAACAAGAACATAAAGCAGTCAGCTCAAACACTCGAATAAGTCTCTTCAGCGGAGTTGAGGATTGCAGCCAGAGCTCAATGACTGTTCCCGTATGGATTTCCCATTGTGATCGACCAGGACATGAGCGACTAGTCTACGCATTACTGGATACACAATCTGATACCACATTTATCCTAAGAGACACATGCGATGCTCTTGGCCTGGATGGACCAAAGGTTCATCTTCTGCTTTCTACCATGACTGCAAAGGAGCAGAGGGTATCAAGCCGCAAGATTAATGGACTGCTCGTGAGAGGATACAACAGTGAGACCAAGATTCCACTACCGAGTACATACTGCAGAGAAGCCATCCCAGCTAATCGTGATCACATACCGACGGCAGACATGGCCAGAAAATGGCCTCACCTCGAAGGAATGGCAAATCACCTGATGCCTGCAACGGAATGCGAAATAGGTCTCCTGATTGGGTACAACTGCCCACGTGCTCTTGCGCCACGTGAAGTCATCCACCCAGCAGAAAGCGGCCCATACGGTCAACGAACAGACCTCGGATGGTCTATTGTTGGCATTGTCAACCCTCACTTTGGAGAAGACGAGGGAAATGACCCCATAGGAATCAGTCACAAGATAGTCACCTGCAAGGTGCACCCTTTGTCGGAAAATGATCAATCGACAAGTAAGCACGTGATCTTTTCTATCAGGAACAAGGTGAAGGAAATCACTCCAACTGAATTTTCACAGATGCTGGAGTTGGATTTCCCCGAGAAGAAACCAGACGATACCAACCTGTCGCAGGAAGACATCCAGTTCTTGGACAAGATCAGAAATGGTATTCATCAACGAAATGATGGTCACTATGAAATGCCATTACCATTCCGTGGGTCTGAACCGGATCTCCTGAATAACAGATTGATGGCACTGCACCGCCTCGAACTTCTCAAGACTCGCTTCAAGAAGAATCCCACGTACCACTCGGACTACACCAACTTTCTACAGGACATCATTAGTAAGAACCATGCGGAGGAAGTGCCTGGCACCCATGTCAGCAAATCAAGTGGAGTGTGGTACATACCACATCATGGGGTTTATCATCCCAAGAAACCGGGGAAGATTCGCGTGGTGTTTGATTGCAGTGCTCAGTATAAGGGAGAGTCCTTGAATGACCATTTACTTCAAGGTCCAGACCTAATGAACAGCCTCGTCGGGATACTCTGCAGATTCCGATTGCGTCCAGTGGCATTCATGTGCGATGTCGAACAGATGTTCCACCAGTTTAAAGTCGAAGCAAGGCATAGAGATTATCTGCGATTCGTATGGTGGAAAGATGGCAACTTCAACAACGAACCCACAGAATACCGAATGGGTGTACACCTCTTCGGTGCAGTTTCATCACCCGGATGTGCAAACTTCGGCCTGAAACAGATCGCAGAAGACTACGAAGCTAAGTACGGCTCTGATGCTGCAGACTTTGTTCGACACAACTTCTATGTTGACGACGGCCTAAAGTCAGTCTCGTCCACATCTGAAGCTGTCACCTTGATTAGACAAACCAAAGAAATGTGTGCACAGGGCGGACTACGACTGCACAAGTTTATCTCGAATTCCAGAGAGGTCATGGAAAACGTCCCACTTGAAGACCGAGCCAGTAATGTGAAAATTCTTGACCTCCTCCACGATGCCCTTCCCATAGAAAGAGCACTCGGAGTTGAATGGTGTGTGGAATCTGATGCATTCAACTTCCGCATTATCTTGCGAGACAAACCTTTGACGAGGCGTGGAATTCTTTCCACCATCTGCTCCATCTACGATCCTCTTGGCTTCGTTGCTCCAGTCATGTTGGTGGGCAGACTCATTCTTCAAGACTTGTGTAGAGTTCAAGCTGACTGGGACACCCCCTTGAATGAAGAAATGAGATCACGCTGGGAAAAGTGGAGAAAGGACCTACCTCTTCTAGAGAAACTCAAGATTCCACGATGTGTTTGTCCAGAGAAGTTTGGGAAGGTGATTGCTACAGAAATTCATCACTTCTCTGACGCGAGTGCTTTTGCTTATGGTCAGTGCTCGTATCTCCGTCTCATTGATGACAAAGAGAATGTCCACAGCACATTGATAATGGGAAAGAGCAGGGTCACTCCTCTTAAGCCCATTACCATTCCTCGTCTGGAGTTGACCGCTGCTGTCGTCTCAGTGCGAGTCAGCACCTTACTGCAAAAGGAGCTCGACCTAGATGCCATAACCGAAGTCTTTTGGACAGACAGTAAAGTGGTTCTAGGCTACGTCAAGAATGAATCGCGACGGTTTCATGTGTTTGTTGCCAATCGGGTGCAACAAATAAGAAGTCGCTCTGATCCTGACCAGTGGAAACATGTGGGGACGAAGGAGAACCCGGCAGATGAAGGATCTCGAGGTTTGAGAGTTGAGGAAATTCTCACCTCGAAATGGCTGAAAGGGCCAGACTTTCTCTTGGAAAGAAAACTACCACCTCAAGAATCAACCGAATATCAGACTTCTCCAGAAGATCCAGAAGTAAAGAAGACAAGCGTGCTGCTGGTGCAGACAGTGAAATCTGCCGTAGAGCTTGAGCACTTCTCCAAATGGCGCTCTCTTAGACGAGCCATAGCAGGATGTCAGAAGTTCATGTCTCGACTGATGGAGGCTGTAAAGGACCAACGTGGAGAGTTGACTGAGAGTTACAAGTCAGAGGCCAACCATCTTCCTCACTATTCCCCGGCGACTGTTGAAGACCTGCAGCGATCCGAACGAACTATCATCAAGCTTGTACAAAGCGAATCCTTCCCAGAGGAGATACGGATACTCACCAGTCTAAATGTCAACGACGGTGACATAGATAGACACCTTGCACGGAAGCGGAACAAGTCAATGAAGCGTACAAGCTCACTCTTCAGGCTGGACCCCTTCATCGACAACGAAGGCATCTTGCGTGTTGGAGGACGTATCAGAAAGGCAGACATGTCATTCGAATTCAAACATCCAGCCATCCTTCCAAGAAGACACCACGTCACTAGCCTGATAATCCGTCATTTTCATGAGCTAGCAGCTCATCAAGGTCGTGGTACGACGACAAATGCCATACGGTCAAATGGATTCTGGATACTGGGATGCAGTGCTGCAGTTGCCACTCAGATCTCCAATTGTGTCAGATGCCGAAAGTTGTATGGAAGGGTGCAAGAGCAAAAGATGGCCAGCCTACCTGATGAGAGACTTCAGCCAGCACCTCCTTTCACATTTTGTGGTGTAGACTACTTTGGTCCATGGCTGATCAAGGAAGGACGGAAGGAGATTAAGCGTTACGGGGTCCTCTTCACTTGTTTGGCCTCCCGAGCCATCCATATTGAGGTTGCCAACTCGTTGACTACAGACTCCTTCATAAATGCCTTACGCCGATTTACAGCCATACGTGGCCCAATGCGGGTGCTGAGGTCTGACCAGGGAACAAATCTAGTTGGCGCAAGGTCAGAGCTAAAGCGAGCACTAGAAGAAATGGATCATGACAGGTTGCGACACTTCCTCATTGAAAGAGGGTGCGACTATCCAGAATTCAAGATGAATGCTCCTACAGCGAGTCACACTGGGGGAGCATGGGAAAGGCTCATTCGGTCCGTGAGAAGAGTTCTCCAAGCTCTCATGGAACACTCGGGAACCCAGTTGGATGACGAGTCTCTCCGAACCTTCATGTGCGAAGCAGCAGCAATAGTGAATAGCAGACCATTATCGGTAACCACTCTGAATGAGCCCACCGCCTTAGAACCTCTGACACCCAACCACTTGCTCACTCTGAAATCAAGTGTGGTTCTGCCACCTCCTGGCGAGTTTCAGCGTGTCGATGTCTACTCCCAAAAACGTTGGCGAAGAGTGCAGTATCTAGCCAATGAATTTTGGAATCGCTGGAAAAGGGAGTTTGTGCAAACTCTTCAAGCAAGACAGAAGTGGACACGCAGGGTACCTGACGTCCAAGTCGGAGATGTTGTCCTGATTGTTGACAACAATCTACCCCGAAACCAGTGGCAACTTGGTAGAATCTCCGAAGCTATTCCTGGCACTGACGGCCAAGTCAGAAGAGTGAAGCTTGTTGTTGCCGACAGATCCTTAGATGTCAAGGGCAAACGAACACGACCAGTGACAACCCTGGAACGCCCCATCCAGAAGCTTGTCGTGCTTCTTAAGAGTCAGGAGCACTGGGGATTCCCCATCGGGGAGCCTTAGTCCCAATTTAGAGTTTCTTGTTGATGAGTTGTGTTTGACCAGTGTTCGAATTATTGAACTTAGATTTGAAGAGCTCTTTAACTAGTGTTTTTTGGCAAGTTGTTGAACAGTATAGTTTATACCTTTTGATCTTAACATGTAAGTGACGAGTAGGAATTGATATTCAATGTCAGTTTGTAAGGCTTTGAAATGGAAAAATTAGAAGTCACTAATTTTGGGGAGCCATGTAACTGCAGCCTCTGCAAAACCTATAGGGCGCCCTCTTTTGACAACTAGGATTGTACTTGTTGAAAGCACATTGTTTTTAGTAGCCATCTTTATTGCATGTTGTAAATTGTACTCCAGAGCATCTAAAAGGACCACCAGAACCTGATTGTTTTTAAGGCCTAAATAACCCCCAGAAGAAGCAAGGAGGTATTGTTTAATGATTACTCATATCATTGAGGACTTTCTAGAGTCTTTTGAAGCTTTAGTTTATTCAGTTTTTATAAGAAAGGCACTGGACTCTCATTTATATGTTATTTGCATGTAAACATAGTGTAATTCCATGATATTGAACTTTGTATTTGGATTTGTTCTTGTAATTGCAGTTTTCACGGAGCTTTGCCAGTTCATGTTTCGTATTCAATGGATGGAACTGTAGCCTAGATCACAGAGCCTCAATTATTGGAGATTATTTGAACTTGAGCCTGTGTGCTGATCCCTGATCCTTGAATCTTTGTTCTGTACTGGAGCTGTTACCATACTGAAGTGAGAGCTTTACAATACATTCTTGAAACAGCAAGCTTCTGTCGAGACCCTTGTTTATTTGTCTTCATCTTATTTTGCGAGACACTGCGCCCCCTAGTGGCACACCTTAACATAGGCCACCGACTTCATGCGAATCGATAAGGCTGCCGCTACAAGGATAATGAAACATCAATTGTTTTCCCACCTCCATGAATGAACAAGAACTTGCAAAGGAAAAGATACAAAATCACCATCGATATTTCGAAGAAAAAAAGAGAGTTAACTTGCTTCTCATATTCAAAAAACACAACCTGATAGTAAAAATTCTCTTGATTTCAATTATTAAAATCTCATTTGTATTTGAATACTTGTGTGTAATCTGTAATTCTCACTTAGCTCATTTAGCTTTCAATATTATCGCATTCCTTGCACAGCTACACAAACAGGTTCTTTTTAGTAAAACATGCATAACTTTGGATGGCACGATCAAATTTAGTGATTGGGTTTTTTTCAGATGAGTGTAAGAACATGCTCTTTTAAGACATATTTCTTCGGGTGTATCTAATTTGATTGCTTAAGTAAAAAAACAAATCTTGAGTGCGGGTCACTTTTTTTTTAATCACCCTGTATAAACACAATGTGAACATGCATCTCTCATACACACTAAACTTAATTGTCTTCATTTTCTATCATCCTCTTTTTTTTCTGTCTTTTCTTCTTGTGCGGTAGCCCTCACATTGAGTGGCAGTTATGCCTTGTGAAGGAACGACTTGTATAAAAAGAACAATTACATGTACACAATACGCATGTTTAATCTGGAGCCAATCATTAAAACTGAAACAAATTCAATTCTCAGATTTCATGTCAGTGCAAGTAGTGAAACTGACTAACATGCATCTGCTTTGGTTACAGGAACTGATACCACAAGATAGTCACATGCATTAAAATCGGACAGAAATGTTGGGGGAAAAGAGAAAAAAGAACAAGAAACTTTCTGTTTCAATTACACTTTGCTCAAGGTCTCACAATCCCTGTAAGTATAAATCTGGAGTGATCTTGAAATAGAGAAGAACATTCTTTGCTGCATCTGAATGAAATGTAGCTCACGAAGCTCAATGCTACATTGTGCATGAACTATGGGTGATGGCTACCAAAACAGCTCCACTCCATCAACTGGGTGGAAAACTGAAGTTGAAAAGCATATTGAGAACTATTACATGAGTGAAGAAAGAACTAATCAAATATTACGGTTAAGTACTGAAATCATTACACCAATCGGACTCTGCTTAAACTTTGTCTTTCTCTTCACAGTCATTCTAGTGAAGTCCATGCGTACAATCATCCACATCTACTTATCCAATCTGGCTGTGGCTGACTCCCTCTACCTTATGACTTACTTCATATTTGCATTGTTTGCACCTATAGAGTACAACTTATTGGTCTACAATGCAATATCAAGTGTCCGATGCACGTTCATCGCTACTTCTAATTTTTTTGTGGTTACCATAGCAGCTGAGAGATTCTCTGCAGTACGAAATCCTCTAACATTCAAGGAAAAAGCCTCTAAATCTCGAGCAGCAAAGATATCAGCAAGACTCTGGGTGCCAACAATTATTGTCAGTGTGATTCTGATTTTCTTACCATTAACAGAAGCTGTCTTCGCTAAAGTCTACTTTTGGATTCTTTGCATTATCAACATTGCCTCTTTGATAGCAACTCTTGCTTTGTACATCTTTGTAGTAGTTAAAGTGTGCAAGCAATCAGCCCTGTTGCCGAACCGTCCCAAGCGAGCAGGCAAGGTCCTCTGCATGGTTATCATCAACACTGCTGTCTTCTTCATTCTAAACTCACTGTACACTGCAGCTTCAATTGTGGTAATTCATGCAGGTGTAGTGGCATCAAAGTATACTTCAAGTGCTCAGACTGTTGCCGTTCTGGAACTTGGAGAGACAATACATATTCTGACTATATGCATTGACATTTTGCAACTGATCAATAGCTCAATCAATTCCCTGGTCTACAGTGCCACAAACGCTGACTTTCGTGAAGCTGTAGTCAAGGCTTTCTCATTCCTCAAACTGTGCTGTCGTTGCTGCTCAAGACGGAATCCCAGCCGACCATCGCAGCCAAGGAAGCAGATTGAGCTTCATGTGATTCCACAGGCAAAAAATGACAAAGAGCACCGTGCTGCCAGGCCAAGCAGCAGCAAGCCACCAGGCCAAAGGCACACAGCAAGTCAGCAGTCACTGGACAGCTGTCAAGAACAATGTTCCAGGCAAAGCAGCAGCAAGGCATCCATGCACAGTCAGCAGCATGTTCAAGTGCATGTTGAGGTACATGCAGAACCAGCAGGGACCCCAGCGATTGTAAGTTCTCATCAGGAACAATGCTCTAGTCTGACTGACTGCAAGCCATCTATGCAAGGAGAATAGTGTGAACATCCAAAACCAGCAGAGAGCCAGCAGTCACTTGCAAGTACTCAGGAACAATGTCCTGGGCTGACTGGCACTGAGCCATCAGCACAAGGGCAGCAGTATGCACATCCAGAACCAGAAGGGATTTAATCTTTGGAAAGTTGTCAAGAACAATGTTCACTGGTACCTGATAAGTGCAAGCTGTCTTTAAGGGCAGCAGTGTGTAGAGTGAGTGCTGCTTTTGAACTTGCTGTGTTCAAAGTGTAGAGCAGATTTAAGGCCGTTTCATACATCTTCTTCATTGGAATGCCAATGAAGTAGATTTGACATCGAGAAACATTAACAACACAATATGCTGGAGTTGAAATGTGTTTTACTTCAGCGAATTGCCAATACATGTACGCACCATGACATCAGTAATGTGCAGGCCTGCCCAGAGCAGATTGCAACCAACTATCAGTAAAGGGAACAGCTGGTATTCATGCAATGTATGTATGTAAAAGGTTCAGAAATGAACAAATCCCAAATAGTTTAATTATTTGAATCAAACATTTGTTCGTGTTTAAAGGTAGAGTAGATCATTTGCAGCTACCCAAAAAGTAACTGACAAAATTACTGTTAAAAGGCTTTTGGTTTTAATTAATGGCACTAAACTCCCTGTGAAATCATTCTTTCTGGCATGCTGTCATTTTGAAGGAAACAATGAGATACAGAAATTTTCAACGATGCATCATGTTAGTTAATGTAGTTGGTTTGTAAATTTGGTGAATCCATGAATATGTGCGCAAGCGTCGACACGACGCACACGCACACTAGGTTGCTATTATATGTCAGTTCAGTGCATGACATCGCGTAGCTGCAATTGACTGAATGAGAATGTGTCCCTGGGGCTGAATTCGGACGCAATATAAAACATGACTCAGCAACTTTTGAATTGAACCTGAGATCTCAGAGTATATGTTTGGAATATACTGCATTCACAGAGCTAAAACTTCATCATGTTAGTTGTTAAGCACCCGTTTTTAAATTTTGAACACTTTTGTAGCTTCAAATGAAAAAAAAAAATGCACAAATGACAAATGATCTACCTTTCCTTTAAATGAGCAAGTTTGTTACTTTTTTCAGTGTGAAAATGTACATGTATTGGTACTAACATATGGATAACCCTGAAAGTTCACTGTAAATAAAGATTTTTTTTTAAGTGCTTTTGAAACAGATTTGGAGGTTTTTATTTTAGGAAACGCACCTCTGTATTCCAAGTCTTTGGATGTTTCAGGCTTTTACATATTTTCATGATGGTGCCAAGATGTATGTTCATGAGAAATACAGTGATGTCATGAGCTGGAACTTCAGTGTCACTGCTGTTTGAGGGGAAAATAATGATAACAAAAGTGTTTTGATCAAGTTTGATGTGACTGTTACATTCATTAGCACATACCATGCAGCCAATGAGATATTTAAATGTACAAACTTTTAGACATGAACAATGCAACTAATTTTAGGTTCATTTAGGTGCATTGCAAAAAAGAGTACGTTAAATGTGGTCAAACAAACACAGGGCTTGGATATTTCATGTTTTAGTGAAATTCATTTTACAGCCTTTTGATTCTGTTATTAACAGACCTTGACAAATCCCAAGCATGGAGCACAATACATACATACTCCTAAAAGGCACAAACTGTATGGTTATTGTTATTGAGGGTTCAATATTTAGGGAGCAAACTCACCGCAAATCCAAAATGTCTTGGGAGGTTTTGGATCTCAATCTTGAAGATCTCTGAGGTGAAGTGCTGTTGCGTCAGATAGTGATAAGGATCCGTTATGGCAGCGCCAGTCACTGGTACGTCATAGGTGCTGGTGGAATGGTTCTCTTGTGGGTCAAGACCTGATGCACAAATGAACAGATTACAAAAATTGATATGGCTAGAGCTATATTGTCTAGGTCTTCACCCAAAACAATTTCATGGGATCAATCTGACAATAGCCGTAGCCATAGCTCTAGAAACGCGTTTCAGACACAGTCTAAGTAACAGATCAACAAAGTTGCAAGTTATGCATTAGGAGCATCCGATTCCAAATGTATACCAATCTTTGTGCATACATGTAGCACAATGTGGATAACTTTTTTTGAAGACCAAATAAAGTGCTGTTTCTTATTCAAAGTTTCTTGAAACATCCTTTAGCAAGGAGAAATCCAGGGTATAGGTTTTTTTGTTGCAGAGCACAGATATATAACTTAAACAAGACCATTGTAGGCTTTAGATGTACCGTATGGGATTTAAGTCTGGAGGATCAAAGGTGTCTTCACAGCTACTAGCTGGAAAAAATGCAGTTGATAGTTAAAGTCAGCAATTTGTACTCCACTTCTGTCAATAGAGCGTGCAAGTTGACCTCAAAATCCTAGGTGATTTTACTAGGTTTATC
This sequence comes from Patiria miniata, assembly GCF_015706575.1. Lineage (NCBI taxonomy): Eukaryota > Metazoa > Echinodermata > Asteroidea > Valvatida > Asterinidae > Patiria > Patiria miniata. Next base: position 9,083,408 of record NW_024037047.1, read on the forward strand.
CAGTCAAGGGCAAAGAATGGGTTCTGAACAAGAAATAAACCATTCCAATTTACAACACATTCAAAAAATATTGCAAGTTGATTACTATAGTAAATCGAAAAAATGTTGACCTCCACTTCCGTTCATTGGGTGAATTGGGTGAATTCAAAGACGGGAGTCTGTGGCTAGACTAGTCAGTGTTTGGTACCAAGATGTTCACATGAAAAGTGAATGTGAACTGGCGAGACTTGCATGCTCTATAATTGTACATAATCTGTGTAGCCTCACTAGTCTGTTGTATTACATTATGAGCTCCATGTCTGTATGATGTTTAAATGCAAAGCAATATTCTAATATTTCTTATAGATGGACTCAAAGGTACTTCGAATTTGGGTAATTGAAAAATCAATGCTGTAAAATATGAATGTCGTTGTAAAGTTAGCATCACACAAGATGTATCTTAATTTGCACAGTATCCGAGGAATTGCTGCTTTTTATATGTTCATTAACCCTAACCCCCAAAGGGCTGTTTGGGGGTCAAGTACCAAATACCACAGAATACTACATGTGCTGTGCACACTTGTATGGAAAGAAATTAATACTACAGGTTACTACTCAATGGTATTTTGTAGCATTGGGGGCGGTTAGGGTTAAAGCTGCTATTTCCTTGCGTTTTAAACTCTAAACACAAATAATACAGAAATGTACTATCACCAAATTGGTGTTTGAGCTCTTGCATCTTTCTGACACCTAGTAATATTTGAGAAAAAAAAAATTGCAGGGCAAACCATGTTTCTAAAAGTCACATACTTTTTACAGGACAAACAAATCTGCGTGTAAAAGCAAGATCAGTGATAAAATACACAAAAGTGTACACTAGCAACATTTAAACAAACAGTGATTTTCCTGAATTTTGTATTTAAAACCTAATTCTTGCTTGTACAAATGTAATTGTTGAAAAATCCCTACTGAGTAAAAGAGCTTGCTGGTCAATGTTGAAAGTACAAACATATACCCTCAATATTCATGCCACAAAAGTAAGCCAACATATTGGTTAGCAAAGGGGATGACAAGGGTTAAAGTCTTTTGTGGCTTGTTTCTTTCTTCTCAATAATTAATTCCTGACAGACATATTAGACAGTGCACAATATGTACACCTGTCAATCTTTCTTAGTGTTGCATTCTGATTGGTTGGAATTGATCAGCATTAGCTACTAATAGGCCACGCCCCTCGACAGCCGATCCAATCAAACATGAAAGCTGATCTACGTCTTTTGCAAAAAGGAAACTTCTGAGGAAATACTTACCCTTGTAAGCGCCAAGCCGGAAACCAACAGTGTTATCTGTCAATGAAAATAATAAGACATGAAACTGAAACGTTTGCACAATTTATTCAGGCCCAAGTTTCATGAAGACCAACAAGAAATTAGGGAAAAAACTGAGAAAAAAAATCCAGAAACTTTCTGTTGAGGTGTTCATAACAGGCACATTGTATGAAAATATGCTATGTCCATTCCAGGTAATGTGCACTTTTAACTTAATGATGCAGTGCCTTGAACACCAATACTGGTGGATAGGTGTGCTCTATCCTTAAAAAAAAAACAAGAAAAGAAACACTTTTATGTCAAATTTTACTTTCATTTAAGATTGCCTAGAGTTACTCTTTGCTTATTTCAGAACTACTTCAACTTCTTTGTAAAGCCATGCTGACAGGATTCAATGAGCAGCATTTTCCCCAACACATGATAATGCCATTGCCCATTTCCCCACTGCCCTGGTCAAAACATGGATAGGGATAAATCCCCCACCCCCTGGTGTTTATGCCGTGAGACCCAGTTTTCCAGTGGGTCCACGGACAGTTGGTCTCAATCTACTTCTGAATGAGAGAGTTTCTATAAGCAGGGGGATGGGGTTCACATCCCACCAATGACACTTCAGAGTTGCCCAGAAATCATCAAATCAAAGGGATGTAGAACAAACATGAAAAGATTGGATATAAATAAAAATGAATGTCAGTTTAACTTATCGATGCCATCTACACTCTTGCCTATGGTAAACTCACACTTGTGGCGTATAATACTGGCTGTGAGTGGGGACACAAAAATGAAAATGAAGGAACAAATGCAGCCTGACTTTTATTCAGTTCTCATGTGGTTGACTGTTTCCCACCCCTATCAGAATATACAATGACCAGGAACCAGTCTACTCAGCAGGAGGGTCTCATAGTGTGCAAATACAACCAAAAAGAACTTTTTTTCAGAGGGTTGCATACAGATGACTAAAATGGCAAAACAAGTACAAGTACTTTTCCCTTAAAATAAAACCTAGCAGTTGAAAAATTCATCAGCAGAAGAAAACATTGTTGAGGATAGGCAGCACTGACTTTTAAAATGAAACTTGTCTTTTTGTTGTTATCTACCATACAAAGATCCGCATACATGAACAATGTGAATTCTACTTTCCATAATCAGTACCATGAACAAATTTAAACCAACTGGTTGGTGATTTTTGTGATTTAAAAAAAATAAAAATAAAAAAAATCAGATTTATTTGATTTAAATCAGATTTTTGAGTGGTCGGGCACAGCCCGACCACTCTGGATTTGTTGCGATTAATCTTTCTTTCTTTTTTTTCTGGGCAATACTTCTCCGTGGGTTTTCTCTTAAACAGTATATGGTATGAACTATGATTGGAGACTCGGACTTGGACTTGACGTTGGTGACCTGACTACAACACTGGTACTTGGTCACAGAGTCCACTGTACCTACCAGGTAATTCTGAGTTGACCACCCCAGGGTAGACAGGCAAAGGCCCCCATGAGGTGACGACATGAAGCTTGTCCCTCAGCTCAGGATGGGCCTTCATCTGTAAGGCCAGGGTGTTGGAGTCTATGCCTGTACCGTCTGCTGTCTTATCAAGGATCATCTGGATGGGAACCTGGGCAGGAAAAAAACATTACGAGATGTAAATTATCTTTTTTTATATTGGATTTTTGTTTGCCCTTCCCAGACATATTTTGTAAACACTGTACACTTAGTGTTGTCCGAAGGCTTAGGTGGGACTCAAACTAATGACCTCCTACACAAACAAAGTTGGGTTAAGCGCTGCTACATCAGACTCCAAATGGCCAGCTGGCCACAGCAAGCTCAGTGGTCGAGTGGTTAATGCATCTGCACTAGGAAGCAGAAGATTGTGGGTTGTGTCCAACCCGAAGAAAGCTTGTGTTTTTGCTCCGTGCAAGCCCTAGGACTACAATCGAGTGTACAGTGTTTGTAAAATACATGTACTTCGGCCAGGGCAACAAAAAGTACATATATGAAAAAGAATAGCAATAATTAAATGGATGAAAACCAATTGTACTGAAGTTGATTCCTTCTTTCTGATTCACATTTTCAAATTTCACAAGCATTCACATAGAATTGAGATGTGGACCAATGCAAATGAGTCGTCACAGATGTTTGTCTTACCTGCCTGGATAATTTTACCAAAGAAACTGGCCTTGGTCTCTCCTATCTTTTCGAGTTCTCGATGGGTAATCCCGAATCCTCTCAGTGAATGGGAGTCGTTGTAGGCCCAAACAGATCCATGTACTGTAGGTCCTCAAACACTTTATATCTATCACTGAAACATAAACAATGCAATTATTGAAACATTTACATAGTATCAGGTGCGGGGGGGGGGGGGGGGGGATGTCAGGCGAAGAAAAGGGGTTGGGGATTACATTCCCCCCCCCCATAACAAATAAACAAGCACACTTTCCCCTTCCCAATTGTCACATTTGTAGAAGACAGTGTTCTCGTGAAGGTTTGCAGTTTGCAGTAACACCATGTAGGCATGTAGAGTCTCTTTTGGGAAGATGTGTGGTTCTGAAAAGAACCAACCGGTTCTTTTCAGAGCCACACATCTTCCCAAAAGAGACTTCTACATGGTGGTACCGCAAACCTTTACTAGTTCATGTCACCACGTAGTAAGGACCAAGTAGTTAGCCCTTGCAAATCGTCTTGCAAAGATGTTCCATCAACAAAACTGAGAATATGACAACATCAACTTGATTGTCAGGCAAGGCAGAGACTGATTGCAAATGACAACAACCCCAGAAAGTGAAAAAAACAATAACCCTCTTATCAGATGACAATCAACATTCGCCCAGGAAAGAAAAAAAAGCAACAGATGAACAGAGATCAAGTTGTGATTTGTGAATAAAAACTATCGATTTGACTTCATTCCTTATCAGATCAAATTGAATATCAAACAGAAGGGAAGTACAGTATTGTTGTATGGGTGAATAAATCAACATCCAAGGGAAGAACACAATTCATTTTGGGGAAAAAAGACAGCATGGATTGAAAGAAAAGAAAATCTCCTCTTTTTTGCTGTTGTCTACATCTATACACCTTTGTACAAAGTAAAATTAGTGCTTAAAGATGTTTTGAGTGAATGTTACTTTCCATCGTCAGTAACATGACCAAATTGAAACCAACTACCAACTACCTGCTCCTCCGTCCAACCACATCCATATACTGTCATTATCCCCAAAAACATTTCAGGAGGTATTCATCAAGTATATTCCCACGTAACCAGTTGAACCAACTACAGGATGAGTCAAAAAGAAAGTGACCTAATTTAAAAAAAAATGTTTAAAATATTTGGCTTGTTCTATGTTAAAAAAAAACACGGATAAAGTACATCTTATTGACTATTAACTGTGAAAATTTCACTTAAATTGCATACTCTATTCCCAATTTATGTCTATTTCTATAAAATGATCACAAAACTTGGCTGTCCACCACTTATCAATTACCGTGCTGCGAACTGATAATACATGTACCCATTGAGGACAATGAAACATCCATCGTTTTCCCACCTCCGTGAATGAACCAGAACTTGCAAAGGAAAAGATACAAAAATTACCATCCATATTTCAAAGAAAGAGAGAGTTGACTTGTTTCTCATATTCAAAACACACAACCTGATAGTGAAAATTGTCTTGATTTCAATCATTAAACTCTCACTTGTATTTGAATACTTGTGTGTAATCTGTAATTCTCACTTAGCTCATTTAGCTTGTAATATTATCACATTCCTTGGACAGCTACACAAATGGGTTCTTTTCAATTTTAGTAAAACATGCATACATGTAACTTTGGATGGCATGGATCAATGTTAGTGATTGTTTTTTTTTCAGATGAGTGGAAGAACATGCTCTTTTAAGACATACTTCTTCGGTGTATCTAATTTAATTGCTTGTTAAGAAAAATACATCTTGAATGCGGGTTACTTTCTTTTTAACTCACCCTGTATAAACACAATGTGAACATGCATCTCTCACACACTAAAATTGTCTTCATTTTCTATCATCCTCTTTTTTTCTGTCTTTTCTTCTTGTACGGTAGCCCTTACATTGAGTGGCATTTATGCCTTGTGAAGGGATGACTTGCATTAAAAAAAACAATTACATGTACACAATATGCATGTTTAATCTGGAGCAAATAATTAAAACTGAAACAAATTTAATTCTCAGATTTCATGTCAGTGCAAGTAGTGAAACTGACTTACATGCATTTGCTTTGGTTACAGGAACTGAAACCACAAGATAGTCACATGCATTAAAATCTGACAGAAATGTTGGGGGAAAAGAGAAAAAAGAACAAGAAACTTTCTGTTTCAATTCCACTTTGCTCAAGGTCATACAATCCCTGTGAGTATAAATCTGGAGTGATCTTGAAATAGAGAAGAACATTCTTTGCTGCATCTGAATAAAATGTAGCTCACGGAGCTCAATGCTACATTGTGCATGAACTATGGGTGATGGCTACCAAAACACCTCCACTCCACCAACTGGGTGGAACACTGAAGTTGAAAAGCACCTCGAGAACTTTTACATGAGTGAAGAAAGAGCTAATCAAATGACATGGTTAAGTGCTGAAATCATTGCACCAATTGGCCTCTGCTTAAACTTTGTCTTTCTCTTCACAGTCATTCGAGTGAAGTCCATGCGTACAATCATCAACATCTACTTATCCAATCTGGCTGTGGCTGACTCCCTCTACCTTATGACCCACTTCATATTTGCAGTGTTTCCACCTATAGAGTCCAGCTTATTGGTCAACAAGGCAATAACAAGTGTCCTATACACTTTCTTTGCTACCTCTAATTTCTTTGTGGTTACCATAGCAGCTGAGAGATTCTCTGCAGTGCGCCATCCTATAACGTTCAAAGAAAAGGCCTCTAAATCTCGGGCAGCAAAGATATCAGCAGGACTCTGGGTGCCAACAATTATTGTTGGTGTGATTCTGATTTTCTTACCATTAACTGATGCTGTCTTCACTAAAGTCTACTTTGGGATTCTTTCCATTATCAACATTGCCTCTTTGATAGCAACTCTTGCTTTGTACATCTATGTAGTGCTGAAAGTGTGCAAGCAATCAGCCCTGTTTCCGAACCGTCCCAAGCAAGCAGGCAAGGTACTCTGCATGGTTATCATCAACACTGCTGTTTTCTTCATTCTGAATTCACTGTACACTGCAGCTGCAATTATGGTAATACATACACTTGCATCAAAGTATACTTCAACTGCTCAGATTGTTGCCTATCTGGAACTTGGAGAGACAATACTTATTCTGATTACATGCATTGAAATTTTGCAACTGATCAATACCTCAATTAATTCCATGGTCTACAGTGCCACAAACACTGACTTTCGTGAAGCTGTAGTCAAGGCTTTCTCATTCCTCATACTGTGCTGTCGTTGCTGCTCAAGACGGAATCCAAGCCGACCATCGCAGCCAGAGAAGCAGATTGAGCTTCATGTGATTCCACAGGCAGAAAATGACCAAGAGCACAATGCTGCCAGGCCAAGCAACAGCAAGCCACCAAGCCAAGGGCATGCACAACACACAGCAAGTCAGCAGTCACTGGACAGCTGTCAAGAACGATGTTCCAGGAAAAGCAGCAGCAAGGCATCCATGCACAGTCAGCAGCATGTTCAAGTGCATGTTGAGGTACATGCAGAACCAGCAGGGACCCCAGCGCTTGCAAGTTCTCATCAGGAACAATGCTCTAGTCTGACTGACTGCAAGCTATCCATGCAAGGGGAACAGTGTGTACATCGAGAACCAGCAGAGAGCCAGCAGTCACTTGCAAGTACTCAGGAACAATGTCCTGGGCTGACTGGCACTGAGCCATCAGCACGAGGGCAGCAGTATGCACATCCAGAACCAGAAGGGATTCCATCCTTTAAAAGTTGTCAAGAACAATGTTCTCTGGTAACTGATGAGGGGAAACCATCCACATAAATTGGGCAGTATGCACAGTCAGTGTGCCTTGAACTTGCAGTGTAGTGTTCAAACTGTAGAGTGGTTTGAAGGCTTCTCTTTTTCATACATCTTCTTCATTGGAATGTCAAGAAACATGAACAGTATAATATGCTGCATTGAAAATGAAAATTCCTTTTGAGATTGCCAATACATGTACAAATCATGACATCAGTAATGTGCAGGCCCAGAGTAGATCGCAACCAACTATCAATGTATGTGCAAGTGGTTCAGAAATTATTGTAATTGTTACTTGAATGAGGTTTTGTGTACATGGTTGTATGTTTATATGAGCAAGTTTCTTCTTTCTTTTCTGTATGAATATATACATGTATTGCCACTATTAACATATGGCCCTGGCATTTTCCACTGTAAATATGCTTTTTAAGTGCTTTTGAAATAGATTTTGTGGTTTATATTTCAGGAAATGCACCTCCGTAATTTACGTCTGAGGATGTTTCAGGTTTTAAATATTGTTATGACAGTGCCAAGTTGCATATTCCTGAGCAATACAGAGATGTCATGAGATGGAACTTCAGTGTCACTGCTGTTAGAGGACAAAAAGTTACAAAGTGCTTTGGTTGCGGTTGATGTCACTGATTTGTTCATTATTTAGCAGGTACATGTAGTCAATGACATACTTTAATATATGCACAAACTGATATCTCTGCATGTATAAATTATAGGTTCAAAAATTACAAAGAAAATTCCAAAGATTTTAAGAGTAAAATACCTAAATCGACATCACGGCTACATTAGAAACAATTGTGCAAGTGCACAGGCATTGCAAAAAGTGCGCTTCAAAAAGATACCAAGTGTGGAGCTGTTTACCATTACTTTCATATATGATTATTTTCATGTTTCATTTTCAAATTCATTCCACGGCCCTTTAATTCAGTTGCTGTTTGTTTATCATAATCGAGGGTTGAATGTTTAAGGAGCAAACTCACCGCCAATCCAAAATGTCTTGGGAGGTTTTGGATCTCAATCTTGAAGATCTCTGAGGTGAAGTGCTGTTGTGTCAGATAGTGATAAGGATCCGTTATGGCAGCACCAGTCACCGGTACGTCAGAGGTGCTGGTGGAATGGTTATCTTGTGGGTCAAGACCTGATAGACAAATGAACAGATTAAAAAAATTGATACGGCTAGAGCTATATTGTCTAGGTCTTCATAGCTCTAGAAGCCCGTTTCAGACACAGCCTAAGTAACAGATCAACAAAGTTGCAAGTTATGCATTAAGTGCATCTGATTCCAAATACATTACACCAATCTTTGTGCATACATGTACATGTAGCACAACGTAGAAAATACTTTTTGCAGACCAAATGAAGTGCAGAATTTTTGTTCAAACTTTCTTGAATTCTATCTTTGGCAAGGAGAAATCCAATTGAATAGATGTTTTGCTGCAGAGCACAGGCCATTGTAGGCTTTAGATGTACAGTATGGGATTTAAGTCTGGTGTATTAAAGGTGTCTTCACACCTACTATCTGGGAAAAAATGTAGTTGATAGTTGAAGTCAGCAATTTGTACTCCACTTCTGTCAATAGAGCGTGCAAGTTGACCTCAAAAACCTCAGTGATTTTACTAGGTTTATCCAGTCAAGGGCAAAGAATGGGTTCTGAACAAGAAAAAAATCTTTCCAATTTACAACACATTAAAAAAATATTGCAAGTTGATTACTTTAGTAAATTGAAAAAATGTTGACCTCCACTTCCATTCTTTGGGTGAATTGGGTGAATTCAAACACGGGAGTCTGTGGCTAGACTAGTCAGTGTTTGGTACCAAGATGTTCACATGAAAAGTGAATGTGAACTGGCGAGACTTGCATGCTCTATAATTGTACATAATCTGTGTAGCACCACTAGTCTGTTGTATTACATTATGAGCTCCATGTCTGTATGATGTTTAAATGCAAAGCAATATTCTAATATTTCTTTGAGATGGACTCAAAGGTACTTCGAATTTGGGTATTGAAAAATCAATGCTGTAAAAAGTGAATGTCGTTGTAAAGTTAGCATCATACAAGATGTATCTTAATTTGCACAGTATCCGAGGAATTGCTGTTTTTTATATGTTCATTAAAGCTGTGATTTCCTTGTGTAATTTAAAACTCTAAACACAAATCGGTGTTTGAGCTCTTACGTCTTTTTGATACCTAGTAATATTTGGAAAAAAAAATTGCAGGGCAAACCATGATTCTAAAAGTCACACACTTTTTAGAGGACAAAAAAATTTGCGTGTAAAAGCAAGAGCAGTGATAAAATAATAAAATTGTACACTACATGTAGCAACATTTAAACAAACAGTGATTTTCCTGAATTTTGTATTTAAAACCTAATTCTTGCTTGTACAAATTTAATTGTTGAAAAATCCCTACTGAGTTAAAGAGCTTGCTAGTCAATGTTGAAAGTACAAACATATACCCTCAATATTCATGCCACAAAAGTAAGCCAACATATTGGTCAGCAAAGGGGATGACAAGGGTTTAAGTCTTTTGTGGCTTGTTTCTTTCTTTTCAATAATTAAAGGGAATATACATCATTTGTTCGAAAATGCTATAAAAACCAAGAAAAACAATCATTTTCCTGTAGTCTGCTTCCCTGACTCCATTTAAGAAGAAACAGAGCAGTTTACATATATTGGGGAATTGTAAGGTCAGGGAACCAGTCTAGCTGGCTTGTACCCGTTCATAGGTTTGTAATCGATTGCAAACAAGTGTGATGGTCAACTGGGGCCAGTATTTGAAAAAAAGCCATTCTTTTCCAACGCTGATCGGCCGATCAGCGTTGGAAATTGATACAAAAATACCACTTTTCTTGAAAATGACAGTATAGTAGGTGCCATGATTTTACAGGATGCTTTACACTGTCATTCACTAACAGTCCAGCAAGGTATTTCAAAATGATTTGGTAGTTTTATTTTTTGAAGTTTGCAAATGTTGTATTTTCCCTTTAATTCCTGACAGACATAATAGACAATGCACAATATGTACACCTGTCAATCTTTCTGTGTGCTGCATTCTGATTGGTTGGAATTGATCAGCATTAGCTACTAATAGGCCACGCCCCTTGACAGCCAATCCAATCAAACATGAAAGCTGATCTACGTCTTTTACCAAAATGGAACTTCAGAGGAAATACTTACCTTGGTAAGCGCCAAGCCAGAAACCAACAGTGTTATCTGTCAATGAAAATAAGAAGACATGATACTGAAACTATTGCACAATTTATCCAGGGCCAAGTTTCATGCAGACCTGACAAAAAAATTAGGGGAATAACTGAGAAAAAATCCTGGAACTTTCTGTTCAGCTTTCATAACAGGTGCATTATTGTACATGTGTGCACACTTTATATCCAGGCGAGGGGGTACTTGTGAATGGAGCACATACACGCAAAAAATGAAGAGATTGCATAAATAAAAAAAAATGCCAGTTTCACTCACCGATGCCATCTACACTCTTGCCGATGGTAAACTTACACTTGTTGCGATAACTCTCTCATACTGGCTGTGAGTATGCAAACAAACAATGAAAATGAAAGGAACAAATCAGACATCTCCAATGTCAGGAATATTTACCCCACAAAAGATTCACATGCTGTATAGTTTATCTAACAAGAAATCCAGGTTGAAATATAAATTTAGTACAAGTACGGTGACTCTATCTATCTATCTACCCGAGTTCAAAGATCACACCAGTCAAGCTAACCTAACACTATGTGCCAATGTGAACTATTATTGAGATTATAATTCATAAAATCATTCACAATACTACAAATAAATTTAAATAAAATCTATATTTTTATCAACAAATATTTGTCACCTAGCTTACTCACCGATGGCTTAATTGGCTCCAACTCACATGCCATCCTACTGTGGTTCTTCCTGTCAATCAAATGAAGAGTGCACTATTAAACATGAGGGTGTGGGTTCGAATCCCACTCCAACAGGCTTGTGAATTTCTTGTGGTAACCACAGCTATATATGCACAAGATTCAAACTGGCCCACTAACCTTTGCAAGCTCTGTTATTGAGTGGTTAAGATGTCTGCACTAGTAAGCAGGAGGTCATGGGTTCATGTCCCACCCAAGCACTCTCAGAGAGCACTGAATATTCAGTGCATTCAAATTTACATTGGTGAAGGGCAAAACCAGGTATTCACATTCAGAACTCCCCTACGTAAACAATTAATTAAACTCATTGATTGTGGCACCTGCTATATCAGATTGGGACCAGCCAGCCAACCCCAGCAAGCCTGATGGTCAAGTAGTTGAGACATCTGCACTAGGAAGCAGGAGATTGTTGGTGGGAGTCTCACTCGAGCAGCTTATGAATTGTGAAGTTTTGGTTTTGTGTTCATTTTTCTGCTTTTTGTTTGTAAACATTTTTTTTACCAACTCCCCCCCCCCCCTTTTAATCTTTGGGACTTTCGTGTGTGCAAAGGAAGTTTATGTCAGAAGTTGGCCCAAAGTTTGCTGAGTTTTAATTGATTCTCAAGAAAAATGAGGCATCATTTTCTGAACTTTTAATGAAATTTCAGGGCAGCTGTACATCATGTACATGTAAGTCCACTTGCCAGAAAACTGTGTCTGGAAACAGTTACTTGTCAAGGAAGATCACATTTCCATTCTGGCCCACAACCACCCCGTGTCTTTGGCGGGTAGCTCACCTTTGTTGCTTCAGCCACGGAGACATCTCCCCAATGTTCCGTTGCAGCATCTTGGATAAATTCCTCAGAAACTCCCTGGTGTTGGTCTATTTGGTGGATAGCTGGTCCTCATACAGCTGGTTCCACAGTGGAGTCACCATGTTGTTTAACCTGTAGATTGGGAAAAGATGTGAAAAGCACATTCAGTATTTCAGAGTCTTAACAATTTTGGAAAAAGTGAATAGCTCAACTGCTCTAAGCCTTTTGCGATATGGCAGACACAATACAAGGGTGTTATTTGATTTGGGTATATTGGGGTAACTTATGCAATAGACTTAGACCCAAACCAAATAGAGCCCTCGTATTGTGTCCACCGTATCTCCAAAGGGTAATGGATTGGGTGTGGAACTTGTCATCTTTCTACATACAACCATTCTCCTAACTACAGTACATAGTTCTGGTAGTGCATGAGCAAATTAAAGATTAAGCTTGAAACAATGAGGGTAATGTGTTCAACTTAGACAGTTTATCAGATAAAATAAGAATCATCTGAAACTGTGAATCGCACACACACTCTACACAGACATGCAACCTTTAATGCTGTACCTTCTAGGGAAAAAAACAAGGAAAACTGACCACATAACAGTTTTGCTCAACAAATGCCAGATGAGGTACTGAATTTTCGAGATTCATCCCGAAAAATAGATTTCTTTACCAATCTGCTATTTTTCAAGCAATACAAAAGTTACTCACTTTTGAATGAAACATTAAACACAAAAAGGCTCACGTTCAGTTATTGAATTATTACTTTACAATTCTAAATTATTGGCTGCCAAACATAATTTCTGTTCTTGCTGGATGGGCTGGTCCCCCCCCCCCCACCACAATCAGTATCAATAATGTACGGACGGGAGCCAATCATGGGTAATTTCTTAGTATAACATTTGATAGCAGAAATCTAAGTACACTTTCAATTTCAAGCAAGACAGTGTAGGAATTCCATGGTTTCAAATCTTTGTTGATGCAGTTGTATCTGTATTTTAAATGTCTTTCTTGATTATCCAAACACCAAATCTAAAGCTTGTGTCAAGTTTCTATATGTGAGATATAAATAAATATGTTGTAAGCAAAATGTAGTGAACGACCTGAAAGATTTTGTGTCATTTTTTGATCTGCATCTAATTTTATTCAGTTACCGATAATTCAAGCGTTACGTTATGTCTGTGATCTTTTATGAGCTGCAAAACTCTACATGTAAAAAGTGCACAGTGCCATTTCACCTTTTTTAAAGAAAGGCCAAAAAAAAAAGTCTCCGGTTTCTGGTATGGAGCTTGCCCAAAAAGTGGTGTGGCGACGCGGCTATTTTTTTTTTTTTTTACCTGGTTTGTTGCTTCAAATGTCGGCTGATGACTGCAAATGGTGCCCGACTAAACTTAGTGCAAATGTATGGGAGTCCAGAGAGGCCACATAAAGCTTTTTCTCGACCATAACCCCATCTAAAAACATGTGAAAATTGTGCAGCAGCAGGATTCCAGTCAAACCGTTGAGTTTGGCAGTTTTGAGACATCATCTTTCATTGAAAAAAAAACTCTTTTTTTTGGGCATAACCTAGATTTGAGCAAAACCTTAGTGACGGATTACACAATGAACATATAAACAAGTATGCCAAAGTCAACTGTGAAACTCTAATGTCAACTTTGGTTTAGTATGCATTCAAAACAAGGAACAAAGAACTTATCCTTACAAATCTTAGAGATAAAGAAACACTAAGGGGAAAAAATGCAGAAGCTTTTTATTTCAATTACACATTGCTCCAGGTCTTATATTCGCTGTTAGTATAAAACTGGAGTGATCTTGAAATAGGACAGAACACTCTTTGCTACATCTGAATCAAATGTTGGATATGGAGAACGATGAAGTTGAAAAGCACCTTGAGAACTTTATCAAGACTCATAAAAGAAATTAACAAATACCATGGTTAATTACTGAAATCAATGCACCAATCGGCCTCCTCTTAAACTTTGTCTTTCTCTTCACAGTCATTCGAGTGAAGTCAATGCGTACAATCATCAACATCTACTTATCCAATCTGGCCGTGGCTGACTTGCTCTTCCTTATGACTCAATGTATATTTGTATTGTGTGCATCTGAAGTGTACAAAGCATTCCAGAGTGTCAAATAAAACCCGGGACATACCGTTATTTCGTTTTACCGTTTTGGATTTCCTCAAAAACAAAAACAGTAAACGAACCATTGACCGTTTTGTCGTTTTACAGTTTTATAAAACGACAAACAGTATTAAGATAAATACGGTTTATCCGTTTTATAAGTTTAGGAAAATTCATTATAGCACAACGATCCATTATTTTTGTTTTACAGTTTTACACAAATAACTTTGAAAAACAGCAAAACGGTCAGTATTGAATACACACTGTTTTTTTATTTTAGTGTCATAGTTAACAGTCCGTGGTGCATTTTGTGGCGGTGGGCAAGGGGGTGGAGGGGGACCCTGCTTTACACGAGTGTTGGCTCGGCATAATTAATGCGTGGTGTGATTCCTGGCGCGGACCCTGACCCCTTCTCATGTGATTCAGTTGGTGGGGCTTAAAGAGTTGCAAGCAAAAATGGCGCTGGAAAACTGCAAGGGAGGGCATTACTTTTCACAATGGATACAGGATGGTAAGACGTTTGATGAAGTTGCAGATATTTTGAAGGAAATTGGAGTTTAAGTCGACGCGGCTCTTCAATAGCTAATTCGCAAATTCTGTTGTGAGAACGAAAATGTAAGAAGGCCCAGGCAATGACTCGATCCCAAGGACGCATTAACATTCCTAGGTGCATTGCTTAATTGCCGAACCTAAATCCAAATAAATGGTCGGCAAGACTATTGACCGTTTTGTCATTGTCATGATTTTGTAAAACAACACTCTAAAAATAAAGCAACTAACCGTTTAATGCTTTCTACAATTAAAAACAACAACAAAAAGTATTTTTTGTGTGTCGACTTAATACCGTTTTACAAAACTGTAAAATGACAAAACGGTCAATTGTTCGTTCACGGTTGTTGTTTTTGAGGAAATCCAAAACGGTAAAACAAAATAACGGTATGTCCTGGGATTCAAATACATATTTGTTGCTGTTTCTAGTTATTTTGTAGTGATCATAGCAGCTGAGAGATTCTCTGCAGTGCGCAATCCTCTGACATTCAAGGAAAAAGCCTCTAAATCTCGAGCAGCAAAGATATCAGCAGGACTCTGGGTGCCAACAATTATTGTTGGTGTGTTCCTGATATTCTTGCCAGAGACTGTCTTTAAAGACATCATTTTTTCGATAAATATCTTACCACTCGACCACCAAGCTAACGGGATCGGGTGGCCGGTTCGAATCTGATGTACATACATGTAGCAGCGGGTACCACTAAACTATTATAAGATGGAATTTTCCGTTCAAACTGGCCACCCGATCCCGTTAGCTTGGTGGTCCAGTGGTAAGACATCTGCACTAGAAAGCAGGAGGTCGTGGGTTCGAGTCCCACCCAAGTGATTTTTTCCAACTTTCACTTGGGAGGTAATACACTGAGTATACAGTGTTTAAAAAACGTCGGTGCAGGGCAAAACCTAATTTGATTTATATCACCCCGACGCAAAATTCCATCTTATAATAGTTTATGCGGTACCCGCTGCTATGTACATCAGATTCGAACCGGCCACCCAATCCCGTTAGCTCGGTGGTCGAGTGGTAAGACATGTGCTGTCCTTGCTTCCCAAGACGGAATCCCAGCCGACCATTGCAGCCAGGGAAGCAGATTGGGCTTCATGTGATTCCACATGCAGAAAATGAGCAAGAGCACCATGCTGCCAGGCCAAGCAGCAGCAAGCCACCAAGCCAAGGGCATGCACAACACACAGCGAGTCAGCAGTCACTGGACAGCTGTCAAGAACAATGTTCCTTTTTCTCGGTGCTTGCACACGCGGTACACAACGCATTGATATTCATGTATGAGGCAACTTTCTCTCGGGAGGTAAAGCCCCTGTCACACTGTCTGCGATCTTATGTGCGCTCTTACTGCATCCTTGAAAAATAGCTGGGGCGCAAAAACAACTACTAGATCGCAGCGACAACAACATAGGTCGCCAGATGGGCGCCGGAGGGTCTTAATGGTCTCCGATGAGCGCCAAGGTCTTTGAACATGCTCAAAACAATAGCAACACCTCTGCGCTCTGGCCAGGGCGCAACTCGGGCGCTGTGCGAGCGTGAATCGTGCGACATTGAAGTGGCATTGAGGCAGCCTAGGCACAAGACAGTCGATGTAGTCTCCATGAGAAAGTAACTTGACTGCGATGAACTTGTAGAATAATTTTGAAA
The DNA here is from genome assembly GCF_015706575.1 of Patiria miniata. NCBI lineage: Eukaryota > Metazoa > Echinodermata > Asteroidea > Valvatida > Asterinidae > Patiria > Patiria miniata. Next base: position 9,099,712 of record NW_024037047.1, read on the forward strand.
CTGAACTGTGTATTGACCGTTTTGTCGTGGTATTTATACTGCGCAAGTGACATCACATGAGCGTATTTTAATAGAGAGCGCGACGTGAGCTACAAGGACATATCAACAGCAAACAGAGTGTAGTGTGAGCGCAGTGACAGCGCAGCGGCAGCGACTAGATCGAGTAATTGAGCTTGACGGGGGCGAATAGAAAGCGAGTTGAGCGCATCGTAAGCGTGGGAAGAGCACAGTATGAGCGTAGCTTGAGCTTCTTTGATACAGAAAGTTGTCATTTTCTTGCGTCCTCGCTGCGATTGTTAAATTTATGAAATATTTTTGGTCGCCGTCTCCTATGAGATCGCATATAATGTGACAGGCCCTTAACACACTGAGTAAACAGTGTATATACGTCGGAGAAGGGCGAAACTTAATTTGATTTTCATCTGCAAAAATTCCATCTTGTGATTGGCGCATATTACCATGAAACACCTTACTGGTAACGAGAAACATTCACAGCATATTATCAAGAATAGAAACGTATTTTACTTTAAAGTAGGGAACTGTCAATACTTCCTGTGTCATCAGTAATGTGCAGGCCCAGAACAGATTGCAACCAACTGTCAGTGTCACATTCCCTGGTTTGCCCTTCCCCAAGAAATATGACCCTCAGAAGTCTGGTACACCCGTCACACAAAATAAATTGTCACACAAAATAAATTGTCAATTTACTCGACAATTTATTTTGTGTGACGGTGTACCAGACTACTGAGGGTTATATTTCTTGGGGAGGAGCAAACCAGGGAATGTGACAAATGGGGGCTCGTCTGGGAAATGAAAAAAAAACAAATGTAAAAAAGCCAGTAGTCTTAGGTGTGTGGTTATACAGGATAGATGTTCAAGGTGGTTTATGGAAGCCCTTGCTAGGCAGCATGCATTGAGAAGCCCAAATTGCGATACCTAGACAGATTGTCATGTCATGTTGGCGATTATGTAACGTAAAGTCACATGGAATCAAGCTGTTGTTGCGTAAGTTACAAATGTAGGTATTTCTGGAATCTCCCCTCACAAACGCACTTGCACTAGGATTACATTGTAGTTTGATAGTGCTTGTATTGTTCTTGTTCATACGGCTATGTAGCTCAATCTGCCAGTCTGGAAGTAACAGAACGAACCGACGAAGAAACAGGGCAAGAAATTCAAGAAGTTGCTGGGTGCATAACCAAAAATTCATCGCTATCAGGCCTCAATCTTTACCGCGGCCAATGGCCGCATGCCCTTCCAACTTGGCCGCAATGCCCCTTCAAAAAATACACGTCGCGGCCAACTTGGCCAGCGTGCCCTTTTGTCATGTTTGTATTTTACCTCTGCATGTCCCGTCATGACAATCACACATCACGGATATTGTGTAGAGGATCTGTGCATACATGTACAAACACCATTCAACAAACGTCTAGTCGCGGCGAACTAATACACGTCTTTTTATGGTTATCGTTGTTGTGTTCGTACGTACGTACACACGCGGGTCATCTCATACACCATACCCCGGCGCGCAGCCCTTCCCGATCTTTCGGCTACGGCCCAACATACGACGCGGTGCCACTGTACGATGTACATTATGCATATATGCCAATGCAACAACCGCTAACCGGAGCGTAATTATCATACTACACTAATATATTCAACTACCAGGAAAACCTTAGCGTTGATTGGTCAATATTGCAACGTTAATATCATGTGTATTTTCACGTGACTGACATATTGTGCGGGCAAGTTGTCAAGTTGATGAGTGCAGTGAAATCTGTTCAATGACGTGTTTGTTTTCAATCAACTTTTTAGAAAATTTTTATGTCTTTCTGCACCACGAAAGGTACAGAAAATAGCCCCAAAAATTTTAACACAAATGGTGTAAGGCCGACACGATACTTAAAAAATGGGGGAATCGCCGCGCTGGACAAGTGACTGTCGTCATGTTTACCGCATGCCACGCTACATGACCGGCCGGGGCTGCGATGTCAAACACAGCATGGCAACACGCATCACACGGTGAGAGGCTCAGACCACGAAGAGTGAAGGCTCTTTGTAGCACGCGGTTTTTGCTGAGGCGGATGTTGTACGTGACCTTAGAAACTAAGATAAACTGCTTTGAGTTGAACTTGCTATACTTAAAACGATGTCTGGACGCTCGGTAGTTTTATTTTTTACGACGGCCGGACCTCCCGTGGCGAGCGACCGTTTTAACTTTTACCGTTTTAGCTAACACGGTGTCTGAACATGGCCAAATGAATGTTTCACCTGCATTAATTAAAGGTTTATTTATTTCAAACATGAGGAAGTCTAGTCTTTAGTTTATGTTTAGGTAGACTTGCATTGAATAGTTTTTAAAGAAATTTTTTATGAGTAAGATATAATCAATATCCTTATTCATGCAAATTGTTTGATTGGGTTTACCACCCGCAGGAAGACCTCTGGTCATTTTTTTGATAACTTTAATTAAGATGTATTAAAAATGGAGCATTGCAGCCACATTTATTTGTTCGTATAGCCCGTCTATGCATATTTTTGAAAAATACAGTTTTGTAATGAAAAATGCAATTTTTGGAGATTCAGAATACAGTTTTTTGATCCCAAAGGTTGGTGGGTCTGTGCTTATCGAGCCGCATTCAGAGCCGTCTCAACCTCGTCTCAATGGGTATCGGGCAAGGCAATGTTTGGACAAAATGCAACTGCGAGTTGGTCCCCATGAGGAGGAGGTTGAAACCCATGAGGAGGAGGTTGAGGCGGCTCCGAATGCGGCTCGATAAGCTAGTCTGGTTCCCAGACCAAAAGATTTCTGACTATTCCTGATGAATCTTAGGTCCGATAGCCTCCAGTAATACATTGTATTACAATTTACGTCACATGACTAAAACGGGAGGAATTCCTCCTTTTACCGAAAATTTCTGAAGTTTCGCCGACAATCGGATAGCGCCCGAGTATAATATAGTTTAATTAACTGCTAACTGCTAATTAATTTTATTTTAAATGAGTTGATAATTCATATTCATTGCTTTCGTTTAGAGAAAACTGTGCATCAAATATACTGGGATCGTATGGGCGAATTTTTTGCTGTGTTATGTACAATTTTGAATTTGACGACCGTTACCGAGATTTTCCAAAACTCGGTCTTCTTCGGCTCCGCCTGCTTACAGTGCTTTTTGGGTGCCTAAGTTTGAAGATTCCAGATCAACATTAGTCAAATGTTATCTTACAGAAACATCAACTGTATTATATTACAAAGAAAGCGATTTATTTAAAAATTTGATCAGAACATTAAAAGCTACAAGCGATAAAGCGAAATCGGAAACGAAGCTCTTTGGACATGGTGTACATTTGTACGAGAACTGAATACTCTGAGATTGTTTATGTGACCTAGAAAATAGGCGCGTGTACACTGGCTGTAAATAAATGTAATTTAAAGGTTTTGAAATGATTAGCCTTGGTGCCCCCTTGAGTTGGCCTTGGTGCCCTGTGGAATGTTGATGGGGGCAAGGCCAAAGTGGCCTGCCCCTTTTTTGCCCAAGATCGAGGCCTGCGCTATGCGAATGTGCAGGTCAAATAGGAGAAAATTTGAAACTGTCTTGTGGGCATGAAGTCCCCATGATTAGTGTCACGTGTACAATCGGTAATCAAATTCCAGTAAGGCAACAAAACGGTTAAGGTTCTGCGTGATAGCGGATGTAGTACGGTTATCGTCAAACAGAGTTTAGTTAAGAAGGAACAAATGTTGGAGCCAAAACAAAAGTGTGTTCTTCTAGACAGTACACGGAATGTTTCAGTCGCGCGTATTGAAATAGATTCGCTGTATTTTGTAGGAACCGTGAATGCATTGTGTATGCCAAATCCCTTGTACGATCTTATAGGGAAACATAACAGGTGTTAGAGACCCGCGTGATCCTGATCCCAGTTGGTCAGGTAAACGAAATGACACACCGGAACAGAAATGCCAAAGCCCTCGCGACGAGAAAACAGCTGCAGTTGAGACAAGAGCACAAAAGCTAAAGAAAGTCACGAACTTGCGTCATCTTAAAGTTCCCGAAGTGCAAAATCTCTCCAAATCTTGTACGGAAATAATTAAAGCGCAACATGAAAATCCGTTGTTGGAAAAGCTATTGACCCTCGCGGAAACAGGTCAAAGCCGACGAAAGGGTAAGGATAACGAAACTAGGTATTACGTCTCGGACGGATTACTCTACCATGAATTCGCTTCACCGTCGACAGAAAACTATCGTGTAATCACACAGTTGGTACTCCCAAGGAAAATGCACTCGCAGGTATTGAAGCATGCACACAATTCCACCATGGCAAAGCATCTCGGTATCAAGAAAACAACAGACCGCGTACTTGCAAATTTCTTTTGGCCAGGTGTGCAAGGCGACGTCCAAAGATACTGCATTTCCTGTGACATATGCCAAATAACGGTCGCGAAAGGTCGTGTCGGCCAGGTTACTCTACATGTAGGTAGAATACCTTTATTGATACGCCGTTTAGACGAGTAGCCGTAGACTTGATAGGACCAATTCACGCCATCACGGAACGAGGCAATAGATACATTCTGACTTTGGTCGACTATGCGACGCGCTAGCCGGAAGCCGTAGCCCTATTGAAACAGAATGCGTAGTGGAAGCGTTGTTTGAAATCTTCACTCCAATGGGCGATCCAAATGAAATGCTATCAGATATGGGCGCACAATTCACATCGGATCTAATGAAAGAAATAGGCAGACTTATGTCAATGAAACAACTGCAAACTACACCCTACCATCCAATCTGTAATGGACTTGTTGAGAAATTCAACGGTACACTGAAATGAATGTTAAGGCGCATGTGCAGTGAGAGACTGCGTGATTGGGATCGGTATATCCCTGCGCTGTTGTTCACGTATCGAGAATCTCCGCAAGAGAACACGGGGTACTCTCCCTTTGAGCTCATGTACGGTCGTTCAGTACGAGGTCCTCTTACTATCCTCAGAGAGTTATGGACTGGAGAAAAATTAGATGAAGAGGTAAAGACAACTTACCAATATATCATAGACTTGTGTGAACGGCTAGAGTCTACTTGCGAACTAGCTTGAGAAGAACTCGCAAAGTCCAGTACTCTCTATAAGAAATACTACGACGCGCGTACTTGATGTATCGAAAGTTTGATACCGGCCACTGAGTATTAGTTGTCCTGCCAACTGATGCAAACAAATTACTCATGCAATGGAAAGGGCCATTTCCTGTATTACGGAAAGTTGCACAACACGACTACTGGATTGAGATGAACGTAAGCCACACACATTTCACGCAAATCTCCTCAAAAAGTACATAGTTCGATTCACTGTGTTACCTTTCAGAACAGTAAATGCACCGGCTACTTTCATACGCATGATGAGAAAATTGCTGGAAAACATACAGCATGTCGTGAATTTCATTGATGATATTCTGATATACACGGATACTTGGGAACAACACATCGAAACAATTCAAGATGTTTTGAACCCTTTGCGCAAGGCAAATTTGACTGCTAAACCAACGAAATGTATGGCCGGATATGATTCCCTTGATTTTCTAGGGCACATTGTAGGAAACGGTGTTGTAAAGCCACAGACGGAAAAGATCTCAAAAATCCTCGTCCACGAATGAAAAAGGAAGTTCGATCACTAATGGGCCTTGTGAATTACTATTGCAAATTCATTCCGAACTTTTCAGCCATTGCAGTGCCGATTACAGATCTGACTAAGAAAGGAAAACCAATCATGTGAAATGGGAAGAGGCACAGGAACATGCATTGAGCACGCTGAAAGCGCCACTTGTATCTGCGCCTATCTTGCATCTGCCAGATCACAGCAAATCTTACATTCTTGGTTCAGAAATACTTGAAAATGATTGTCTAGGAAAATGGATTACAAAACTGCATACTTATGTACAGGTTAAATGTTACTTGAATGAGATTTTTGTGTGCGTTTAAATGAGCAAGTTTGTTTTTAAATTTTGTCTGTGTGAAAATCTACATGAATTGGCACAAACATCTACACTGTACATTTGTATGTATAACCCTACATTTTCCACTGCAGATACTTAAGTGCGTTTGAAACAGATCTTGAGGTTTTTAGTTGATGAAGGGTTACGATGCTCTAGGCTTTGAAATATTTTTTAGAAATAAAAGTGCCAAGTTCCATATTCATGAGCAATACAGTGATGTCATGAGCTGGAACTTCAGTGTCACTGCTGTTTGAGGACGAAAAGTTACAAAGTGTTTTGGTTGGGGTTGATGTGACTGTTTGTTCATTGTGCACGAGGCACAGGCAGTCACTCAGCTACTTTAACAACAAACTGCTACGTGTACATGTACATTTTCAATCCAATGAATTTTAGTTTTACAAGTTACACAGAAAATACCTAAAGCGATATCGCAGCAACAGTAAAAACAACTATTAAAGTGTACAGGCATTGTAAAAAGTGCACTGGAAAAAAGATGACAACTTTCTACATGCAGTTTACCATTACTTTCATATAGACATGAGGCTAGGATATTTCCAGGTTTTAGTGAAATTCATCCAATTGCCTTTAAATTCTGTTATACAAAATTACAAAAAGACCCTGAGAAATCTTCACCATGGAAAACATAGTGAACTCTTAATAGAGCACAAACTGTATTATCATTATCGAGAGTTGAATGCATAGAGAGCAAACTCACCGCAAATCCAAAATGTTGAAGATCTCTGAGGTGAAGTGCTGTTGTGTCCGACAGTGATAATTATCCGTTATGACTGGCAGCACCAGCCACCGTACATTGTACGTCAGAGGTGCTGGTGGAATGGTTATCTTGTGGGTCAAGACCTGATGCACAAAAACAAACAAATTAAAAGACCAACTCCAATCAGAGAAAATAAGTTTACTTTGATTTTTTTTTAAGCATGAGATATTTGTAAGTTTAATTATGAGTTTTCAAGTGAGACACTGCATAACAAAATCAGTTCACACTGACAAACAGATCAATGAATTGCAAATTTTGAATAAGAAACATCCCAAAGTTGAATACTGTTAATATAGATGTACAACAATTGTACACAGTACCTGAAAAAAGATTAATGCTTTAAAATATGAACCTCATTGTAAAGTTAGAGATAAACCTATATATAAATATCTTAATTTGGACGGTTCCCAAAAATGACCAATTTCTACAAGCTGCTGTTTTTGTGTGCGTAATTCAAAACTGCCAAGCACAAATAATGCTATGTACTATCACCATTCTGGTATTTGAACTAGTATGCTTTTCTGATACTTGATACTTGATTGATGCCTCATAATATTTTGATATATTTATTTGCCTTTTTTAATGGGCTTTGTATTAATCAACAAAAGAATGAATCAAATTAGGTTTCGCCCTGCACTGACGTATAAACACTGTATACTCAGTGTGGTACCTCCCGAGTGAAATTTGGAAAAAAATCACTCACGACGCAAAATTCCATCTTAAGCCGTGTCCGCACTGGACTTTTTTGGGGGAAGGTTTTACCGAGACGATGGTAAAATGAGAAATGGTCAAATGTGACCACTGTCCGCACTTGGACTTTCGACACGGGAAATTTTACCCAGACCATGCAGACCGTGTGGGAGAAGTGACCGAGCTGTCACAGTCACGCGCACAGGAAATAAAATGCCGATCACATTTTTTTTCAGCCCCCGATACGCACAGTATAATATTACACACACCATTAAAATGCACAATATAATCGTAACATACGATGTTATTTCATCTTGACGATAAATCTTGACGAAAATGCCTACTATTATGACGCATTTGTGATGGACGACATCGAAGCCATGCGGCAGCAGTTCCATCGGTAATCGCTGGTTCCCACCGCATGCTAACAGAATCAAAGCTATGATGTACACTGTAGGACCGGAACCAGGGACTGCGGCCTACGTACGGTGCCATGCAGACTATACGGCGTAACAGGACGAAATTGGATCGTAGATAATACAAAACAAACATTGGTGGAGAAAAAGAATAACTGCAAAGTATTTCCCAGACATGCCAGAAAGTGATCTTGATATTTTCTGTGAATGTATTCTCCGTTAAAATATATTTATAACAAGATTTTACCGCTCGGACTTGACACACCGCAGCGTACGTGTTTCCACAAAATGTTCGGCCACATCACGTGTGGGATCGTGCTGTTTCTGTATGCATAATACTCGCACTCGGGCCGGATTTCACTTTCCTGAGCCACTTTTACCGACTCGCACTGGACTTATCCTCTCGGGAAAAGTGACCTGGTCAATTTTCCTGGGCGCGTGGTCAGTTTTCCTGGGCAGCAGTTGGCCAGTAAAAGTAACCGCTGGACTCAGGAAAAGTAACTGAGAGGAAAACGTCCTAGGCTGTCCGCACTGGACTTAAAATGGGAAAAGTACCCATAGTCTTGGTAAGTTTGACCAAAAAAAGTCCAGTGCGGACAGGGCTTTATAAAAGAATGAATGTTTTAAGATATGAATGGCTTTGTAAACTTTGCATTCATTCATCAGAAATTCACAAGTTTGACAGTTGAACGAAGGTTCAAGGACAGAGGAAACGACAGACGTGGCGGAGGTGTCTTTATCTTGGTTAAGGATGGTTTCTCAGCCATTGAACTTTCTGAAGATGGTTGTGAATTACTCGGGTGCCAACTACCGCTCAAGCCAAAAGGAGAGGACATCTTCATCTCTGCTATTATAGAGCCCCCGACTCCTACAGGCCAAAATCTCTAGAAAACCTAGACAGAAGTCTGAGTAAATTGCAGGCTCAGGTAAACTCCCCATTCATCATTCTTGGAGGAGACTTCAACATCCCAGGCATGCTTTGGAACTCAAGGACTGGTACATGTACTTTCTCGGCAAACGGTATTCAATCCAAAATTATCAACATCGCAGATGACTACAATCTCGAACAAAAGGCAAATTTTACTACAAGGAGAGACCCAGTTACAGGAACAGATAACATCTTCGATTTGCTCTTCACCACACGTCCAACTCTGGTTTGTAATGTTTACAGCAACTCCGGAATTAGTGATCACGCAACAGTGTTAGCTGACATAAACATCACCGCACCTCGCTCTGTCAAGCCCCCTAGGACCATCTTTAAGTGGAATGATGTGGATGAATCCAAGCTGAAAAAATCTGTCCTCAAGCTTAAGACCGAATTCATGCAGTCATCTCCAGAAACCAGAACAGTTGAGGCAAATTGGAGTATTTTTAGGGACAGGCTGAAAACTAACGAATTAGTACCACAAAAACCAGTCCAGGGACATTCTAGACCCTCATGGCTCACTACTGTCCTAATCCGCTGCTGCAGGAAGAAAGAGCGCAGCTATGTGAAGGCAGTAACAAGCGGTCTACATTCAAACTTTTGCAAAAGCAAGTGAACAGCGAAATCCGAAGGGCTAAACGCACACATTTACAAGAAACTACATCTACAGGTAACCCCCAGAAATGTTGGCGCTACATAAACAGCACTCGTAAAGACAACACAGGGGTTCAGATTCTGAAACCCAACGGGAAAAATATCACATCTGACCAAGAAAAAGCTGAAACCCTACAAGACCAATTCTGTAGTGTTTTCAGCAGGGATGACACCGATGTGCAGCCAGTTCTACCACCGAGTCCCAACCCAGACTTGACAAACATCACCGTGTCTGTTAGAGGAGTCCTCAAGTTACTGACGTCGCTCAACTTGAAACTAGCTGCCAATGAAGTTGCCCCAGTACTCGCATTCATATTCCAACAATCACTTGACCTGGGTTCTCTTCCATCTGACTGGAAGAAAGCCAACGTAACACCCATTTTTAAGAAAGGCTCTCGTGCGGACCCGGCAAACTACAGACCTGTGTCGTTGACCTCTGTTTGCTTTAAGTTATTAGAGCACATCATTGATAGCCAATAAATGAAACACCTCCAGGAACACGACATCCTGAACGAAAACCAACATGCTTTTCGTAAAGGCCTGTCCTGCAAATCCAAACTCGTAACAAATCACCACAGATATGGCAGTACTTGACTTCTCCAAAGCATTCGACATAGTTTCTCATCAAAAACTGGTCCAAACATTAGACTACTACGGGATAAGGGGAAAAACACAGAGATGGATCAGGGAATTCTTAACCAACAGGTCACAAAGAGTTGTGGTAAATGGAAAATCTTTGAAATGGCAAAGTGTCGACAGTGGCATACCACAAGGCACCGTGCTTGGCCCCCACCTGTTTTTACTTTTCATCAACGACATCAGCAAATCGGTGACTGGCACAACTTGCCTTTTCGCTGACGACTGCCTGTTATATCGGAAGATCTGCTCATCAACTGATGAACTGATGTTCCAAAAAGACCTGGACAACTTGGCTCACTGGGAGCAAACCTGGGGAATGAAATTTATCTCCAGCAAATGTAACATTATGCGAATCTCCGGGAAGCGGGCCCCCGGCAAAACTAACTACACACTGTACACCATGTTAGGATCCAACCTCGTAGAGAAAACCAACATGACATATTTGGGAATAATCATTCAGAATAACCCAAGTTGGAATCACCAAACAGCACATGCCACTTCCAAAGCAAGTCGTATATTGAACTTCATCAAAATAAATTTTCATTCTGCATCCAGATCAGTCAAAGAAAAGCTGTACTTAGCACTAGTCAGACCACACCTAGAATATGGCAGCATTGCTTGGAACCCTCACATAGCTAAGAACATAACAGCCCTGGAAAAAGTGCAACTGAGGGCTGCTCGTTTCGTAATGCGAGATTATTCCAGACTGAGCAGTGTGACCGACATGTTGACAACCCTAGGCTGGTCTTCACTGGAAGAGAGAAGGAAAGTTAACCAACTTACCTACTAAAATAATACACAACATAGTTCACATTAACCCATCATCCATAGTCCCCAAACCAGCACCACCTCGTAGACTTCACAACCACCAGTTCACAGAAATTGCTGCAAGGACAGACATTTATATGCAGTCATTCCTACCCAGAACTATCCGGAAATGGAACAAGCTCCCTCAAGACACCACAGACGCCCCAAACCACAACACCTTTAACCCTAACCCCCTAGGCCCTTGTTGCTTACAACCATCCTCAATCCTCCAAAATCCTCCAAAATTTTGCAACTCCGCCTAAATTTTTCAAAATTGTCAGACAGTCCTGCCTCAAAATGCATTCATCCTCAATCCTCCAAAATCCTCCTCATCCCAAAACTTTGCACTCGTGTTTAAATGAAGGATAAACCAACGCCAAATCCTTCAAAATCATCAGACAGTCCTGCCTCAAAATGCATTCATCCACAATCCTCCAAAATCCTCTTGTTCTTCAATCACCATTCATCCTCAATCCTCCAAAATCCTCATGTGCTTCAATTACCATTCATCCTCAATCCTCCAGAATCCTCATTTGATTCAATCACCATTCATCCTCAATCCTCCAAAATCCTCTTGTTCTTCAATCACCATTCATCCTCAATCCTCCAAAATCCTCATGTGCTTCATATACCATTCATCCTCAATCCTCCAAAATCCTCATGTGCTTCAATCACCATTCATCCTCAATCCTCCAAAATCCTCTTGTTCTTCAATCACCATTCATCCTCAATCCTCCAAAATCCTCTTGTGCTTCATATACCATTCATCCTCAATCCTCCAAAATCCTCATGTGCTTCAATCACCATTCATCCTCAATCCTCCAGAATCCTCATTTGATTCAATCACCATTCATCCTCAATCCTCTAGAATCCTCCAAAACCGCCAGGAGGATTTTGGAGGAGTGAGGTGGGTTAGGGTTAAGGATTTAATTTAGCTCCACTTCCCCAAGGCCTCCTTGCTAGACTTCCACGTGGAGTATTCAGGATAACCGCCAAGTACCAAGTACCAAGTAAAGGTGCAATTTTTTTTTATGAAATTGAACCCTCATTCCCCCCAATTTAAAAAACTTACCTGGAAAGCAACTAAACTATTTTGCAGCAAAATTAATTTCACTGGGTTAAAGTGTTAAGTTTCCAATAAGCAAGAATGGACAAAATCACATGAATGGGATTACACTTAGCTGACCTGGCAAAGGAGCAAACGTCTTCACCAAGTAAAAGAATAACAAGTCACCTTTGGATTTGTCCTCCTCATCTTCATTGGGAATAGCATCCATAGTGATGGCCACATCTGTTGGCATCTTGACAACATCACCCTCTGTAACTGTGGTTGACGTTACCTCCCCAGTTGGGACATCATCAGAAGTTGGTCCCTGCTTCTCATCCATTTTGGTGTTATTACGTTGGACCAAAAACACACTGGAAATATAAAGCAACTGCACATTAAGCAGTTGTATACTATTGAAAGCCATGACCAGTGGGATATCTAGGGGGAGGGGTCAAAATTTGAAATCACAACGTGCACCTGAAAATAGTATGGTAACCATACCGTGTACATGTCTCTATCCAGTGCGATGTATATGTGGATACCATACCAGTTTCAGATGCGAGCTGTAAATGTCGCCACAACACGGCTGCGACGCGACGGTTCTATCTGAAAAGCCACCAAAATCATCATTGTTTCCCCATATTTTAGCCAGTGTAGTTCTGTTTCAAGTCGATCCTTTGCTTTGTGATGACTGCTGCATGGTATTTAGGTGAGTTTAATCTCAACTAGGTTTGGATAATCAGGGAAAAGGACAATTTCAGTTGAGGCAATTTTTCATGGCCTCCGTCATTTTCTGACTGCTGGGGAAAAAATAGTTGGGGAAGAATTCCATACATATTGCATCGACATTACTAATATTTCCCCACAGTGACCTATCAGCCATCAGAAAGGGATAACAAGTTTAAAAGTCAAATTTTGCAGGAAAAATATTGAAGTTTTTACTGAGAATACACTTCAAATTTATCAGACTAGTCTCATAGGGTTTGTGCACCGGGTGTCAAGTGATGTCCAGGTATGGAACTCTTTCCAATAGTTGTTCCCCCAGCTCTAGCTTGAGAAACGCTAGTCCAAAAATTTGGAACTCTCTATACTGTCTATGACAGTCCCAAAAATTAAGGTTTTGAAAACTTGCCATACAAGATGGAGATGAGAAACTCCAATGCTCATCACGAATTAGACATGTAGAGCTGGAGGCACATCTAGTTTTTGTCCAGCAGTTGGAAAATGGCGGAGGCTGTGAAATTTGGCCTATACTAAACTTTTTCCCCTATTATCCAAACCCAGATGAGATTAAACTTACTTCACGCCATGCAGCAATCATTTACGAAACAAATGGTGGACTTGAAACAGAACAATGCTTAGTACTAGCTTGAGTAACTCCAGCTCCAATGCTCATCAGGAATTCGACATGGAGCTGCATGGAGCTAAAAGTATGTTGTAGATTCTAAGATGCCCTGAAAAACAGGGCTCTCTGTATCTGTATCACAATCTGGGTTGGGATTAATAGAGGGGAAAAGGACCATATTGTGATACAGACCTATACAGAGAGTCCCGTTTTTAGGGCCTCTTAGAATCTAGTATCAATTTCAAACACATAAATTTCCTCTTCATGACAGAAATGAAAAATAATATTTATAGTATTAAAATATAAAGGTCTCTTGAGGTGGCAAAACCTTGAAAGCATAAGATTTCCATGTTCCCGTATATTCCTGTGCCTGTGCACAACACAGTTTTAGCGCTATATGTTGAATTCCTGATGAGCATTGGAGCTGGAGTTACTCAAACTAGCTTTATTAAACTAAAATATGAAAAAAAAACATGATTTCAATGGCTTTTCCGAGGCCATTTTTTACAGCCTCTGCCATATTTTGGTTGCTGGACAAAAGCCAGATGTGTGCCTCCAGCTGTAGTCCGATTAACTTGAACCCAACTTATCGCCCTTTTAACATTCAGACATGGTCTGGTGACCTACTTGCCAGACCATGTCTGAATGTTGAAAAAGCGATAAGTTACTTGGACTACCACCAGCTCATATAATGTTGAATTCCCGATGAGCATTGGAGCTGGGGTTGGAAAGATTCCCGTATCTGGCCATCACTTTTCACCCTGAGCACAAACCGTATGAGACTGGTCTGAAAATTTCTGTGTTTTCTCAATTTCAAAAACAGGCCTACTTCAACATTTCCCTGCTAAATCTGACTTTTTAGGACACAGGCCTATTATCACTTTCTGATGGCTGATAGGTAACTGAAGGGAAAAATAGGGCAATGGTGTAGTGTAGGGCCCCTGTTTTGTTTTTATCAAATTAGAATCAAGAATGTTTTTTATTTCTAAAAAATGATATTGTCAACTTTTAAAACAGACTTCTCTCAATGTTTTGACACATTTTTGGCAATTTTTGAAAAGTTACTTGGGGTAGAAATTACGATTGTCCTACGCGGTTTACAGGCCAGTTGGTGTCGTGCAGCGCGACTTGTGTGCTCATGGTACACATGGTCCATCGCGCGGTGATCGCCATCTTTATATTCGTGTTGCGTTTTGTCGTTGTCGTCGTCATTTTACTCCCAAATTTTCTTCATATATTAAAAACACTGCCCTTTATCTATGACACACCTATATGGGGAATCCTTACATTTAGGAACCTTTCCTATATTTGAAAGACTCATCAAAACAGCCGACTAAATGACACTAAAAAGTGACATTCTGATATTTCTTGACACATCTGAACAGGTGGTAATGACACCTTCTTTATTATCAAAACTTTAATTTTGTGGAAAGAGGGCAGGGCTTTGATTTACGAGGGAAATTAAGGGGTAGAACTAAAAGACGACGACAACCAGAAAACAGACTCAAAAACCAAGATGGCAAATGTGAAAGCTAGATGCAATGTAAAAGCTCACTGCTGATTGGCTGATAAAAAAAAATATTTTACTTATTTTTTTAGCAGCCAATCAGCATTGGGCTTTCATTGTGTTGGGCTATCACTCGTGTTGTGAGAAATACAATGGGCACATCTCACGTTTTACTCCTAGAACTATGAGGCTCCATGAGGCTCCACGTAGATGAAGAACCCCGCAAAATTGTTTGCAGCACAAAACACTAATTAAGTACAAAAACGTCCATCAAAATGCAGACATTTCCCACAGAACCACTGCACAGTTTGCCCCTAAACTCCGTACTACACCTCATGACATACTCACGTAATATGCACAGAACAAACATCGCTGGATTTTGTCGGTTTTTTGGCTAAAATGATGAAAAATATGCCCTCTCCGCATTGAGCCAACCTGACACTTGAAACGTGCACGCATATGAATGATCCAGCAATGATTTTTTGGTTCGCTCAGAGTGCGCCGCGGGGGGTACAGTACTTGCATTTGTACGCATGCGCATACTATCATTTCTTTTGCAACTGAAAATCATCGCTGGATCATATGCGTGCACGTTTCAAGTGTCAGGTTGGCTTAGTGCGGAAAGGGCATATTTTTCATCATTTTAGCCAAAAAAACGACAAAATCCAGCGATGTTTGTTCTGCGCATATTACGTGAGTATGTCATGAGGTATAGTGCGGAGTTAAGGGGCAAACTGTGCAGCGGTTCTGTGGGAAATGTCTGCATTTTGATGGACGTTTTTGTACTTAATTAGTGCCTAGGAGTACTCACGTCTGACTGCAAAAAACGGTAGGAAAGTCACATTTTCTTTGAAAGCGTTTCAAAATTTCAAACATGAGTTTATTGGAGGGAAAAATGCTGCTTTAGCCTGCAAAAGTCACTTTGGTAATGGACAGTCATCTGCAAAAGTCAGTTTTGAACAGAACTCGTAAAAAAAAGAAGTGTCCTAAAAATAAGGATTACCCTAGCTCTACTGAGTGGAGCGTTGAATTACAGGTACCCACGCGAGGACAAAAAGACCCCCCAAAAAACGGTAAAGAGAATACAAATGAGAGAGACAGTTATCCTGCATTGATCTATACATTCTTGACATTCCATGAGACCCCTTATATTGTTCCCAAACAGCGAAAAATTTGAAAAAAAAACCAGCAAAATAGTCTGAAAACTTACAGCTCAATGTGTTTGCAGGGAGGCTCAGTTCTTGAATCCACTTGTCGAATGAGGGCGTCTGACGTGACGTCACCGTCGTTGCTCGATCGCGAAGAAAAACAAGTCGCGCTTTATCCACGACTGTTTCGTGTAATAATACGTGCTCCGATCCGCGCCGCGCCGTACGACAGTATGGGCTTTGAACACACCCAAGGAGCACGTATCATTACACAAAACAGTTGTGGATAAAGCGCGACTTGTTTTTCTTCAATCGAGCAACGACGGTGACGTCACGTCAGACGCCCTCATTCGACAAGTCGATTCAAGAACTGAGCCTCCCTGCAAACACATTGAGCTGTAAGTTTTCAGACTATTTTGCTGTTTTTTTTCAAAATGTTCGCTGTTTGGGAACAATATAAGGGGTCTCATGGAATGTCAAGAATGTATAGATCAATCCAGGATAACTGTCTCTCTCATTTGTATTCTCTTTACCGGTTTTTTTGGGTCTTTTTGTCCTCGCGTGGGTTGGTGACTATGCTACTGTGATGGTGTCACCAAAGTATGGCGAATCGGTGGAGCGTTGGTATGGAGGGGTACCCGTAATTCAACGCTCCACTCAGTAGAGCTAGGATTACCCCTATATTACTTCTGAAATCAGAAGGCTTCTCTGACGGAGAGAAGCCTTCTGATTTCAGAAGTACCCCTATATATGTTCTCAATGTCGCCAACTAGTTGGGGTGGTCAGAAAAAATTCCATACTGGGCCACCACTCAGAGTTCCTGCACAAAGTCTATTAGCCCCACTAGTGTGGCCGTCGGTATGCTGCGCTGAACCTAAGGCCACACACCGTGGTCCGTGCACTACTGAGGACGTTTTCATAAAATTTGCAGGGAATTTCTTACATATGGTTGTATTCTACGATGTCCCATCTATCACTTCTGGGATGCTTAGGTGTAATGATGTTCAATTTTCCGAGATATTCTTGAATCTTTCCGGAGCCCATATGCACTCGTGAAACGTCCGGTGATGGCAGCCATTTTGAATGTGACAAGAGATGACCTCAAGCTGTGACGTCGCGTTTATGCAAATTGCTTGTCGAGCGAGGGCGCAAGTTGCAAATGCGACGGCTGTTTCCTGTACCATTCATTTATCGTCTGGGGGCCACGTGCACTGATCTCTATTCAGGATCTACGGCAATTGAACATCATTACACCTAGCTGGAGTTACCCAGCCCTGAGTTTTATCATTGGGTTGTCTATTAGGGCTGGAGCTAGTTTTTCTCGTAAACGATAGTATAGGCAAAAAATTTTGGAAAATGTTCAATTTTGTCCCTGTTACACACTAATTGCAACTGCAACTCACCCCAAACTTGCCTGGAATAACCATTAAACAGGTCCTTAAAGTAAAAAACGATCCACGATGAAGATTCAGCCTACAATTGCAGTGAAAACAGGAGGAATAACCGCTAACCTGACAACCTTACGGGCATGGCCAGGACCGTAATTGGTTTGTGCACAAAAAAAAATTGTGTACAATGAATGGCGGTCGGTTACCGGTACCAGGCTGTCAACTAGTCGTTTTTGCCGGCTGGCGGTTGGCTGTTGGCGCATGACGTCGCGCGGAAGCGTAACACCCATTGACTGTTTCATGCACTATCGGTTGCGGTTCCAGTACCGCAGCTGTGATGCGAGTGGTAAACTTCATATGAGTGCATGAAACAGTCATCGGGTGTTACGCTTCCGCGCGACGTCATGCGCCAACAGCCAACCGCCAGCCGGCAAAAACGAATAGTTGACAGCCTGGTACCGGTAACCGACCGCCATTCATTGTACACAATTTTTTTTTGTGCACAAACCAATTACGGTCCTGGCCATGCCCGTAAGCTTGTCAGGTTAGCGGTTATTCCTCCTGTTTTCACTGCAATTGTAGGCTGAATCTTCATCGTGGATCGTTTTTTACTTCAAGGACCTGTTTAATGGTTATTCCAGGCAAGTTTGGGGTGAGTTGCAGTTGCAATTAGTGTGTAACGGGGACAAAATTGAACATTTTTTTCCAAATTTTTTTGCCTATACTTTCGTTTACGAGAAAAACTAGCTCCAGCCCTTATAGACAACCCAATGATAAAACTCAGGGCTGGGTAACTCCAGCTACATTACACCTAAGCATCCCAGAAGTGATAGATGGGACATAGTAGAATATAGCCCCATAATGTGGCCAGTTTACTGGACTGCCTCCGTAAACATAGGCCACACATCCACATGTACAAAAATCGTGTCGACGGAGCCAAATTTTGATTTTCACATTTAGGATTAGTTTGTAGGTTTTTTTTGCTTTAGAAGCATACTCACCCTCTTTATAGGCTAATCAGAAAGTGCTGCCTTTTTCAGATGTATATTTTTCATGAAATTTCCAGATTCATTTTTACACGTTTGCGTATCAAAATTTCAACATGAAATTTCACAAAAATTAGACATCTGAAAAAGGCAGCACTTTCTGATTAGCCTATAAAGAGGGTGAGTATGCTTCTAAAGCAAAAAAATCCTACAAACTAAGCCTAAATGTGAAAATCAAAATTTGGCTCCGTCGACACGATTTGTGTACATGTGGATGTGTGGCCTATGTTTACGGAGGCAGTCCAGTAAATAGGCCACATTTATGGGGCTAAGTAGAATACAACCATATGTAAGAAATTCCCTGCAAATTTTATGAAAACGTCCTCAGTAGTGCGCGGACCACGGTGTGTGGCTTTAGGTTCAGCGCAGCATACCGACGGCCACACTAGTGGGGCTAAAAGTCTATGGGCCATGACAGAACACGTATTATCAAAGAATGTTTGCTCTCCTTAAAACAGTGTTTCTTCATCAGATTTACAACTTTTGGCAATGTTTGGTACTTTTCAGGTCATATTAAGGAATATGAGTGGTACCCCAGTATGGACTTTTTTCCAGCATCTCAAACTCTTCACGAACACACATGACGAATTAGATACAATGATACAACGCTATTAATCAATAACGTTGTAAACGCAGTGCCAGTGCGTCTACGGACTACGGGAGTGCGGCCATGACGGCTACTTCTGCGCGACGTTTCACTAAATAAAATAATGCAGATTTCACCAATAGCTATTAAAACAACCAAATTAATGTTACCTTTAATTAAAACAAACTTGTAGTACTGATACTGACTTAATAAGAAAGTTTTCAGCCACTCGGAAGAATACGGGTAGCGCCAGATTTTCAAGCACGTGTCAAGAGTCGCGTGTTTATGTTGTTGAATGCTGCCCTCATGTGTCCCTCACATGCAAGCTGTTTCGAAACCTCGGCCTTCGTCGCAGGTTCGCAGCTTCATCATTGAACTGGCATCCTTCTTTTTTTTAACGAGATGCCTGCGTCTGCCGTAACGGAAGCCCAATAATACCTATTTGTCTCTTCTTATTTGACACCCCACGCTTTCTGAGTAGCTGTGTGGAAATTACATAATTATTCTTCTTCAAATTGGTTTAATAGAACAACCCGCATGGGAATAAATCGAATTTTGGAAAACCCTTTAAACCCACATTTTTCTTTTTTTTCCTGGAGGGCGCTGTTTACACCGAACGTTAGTTTTTCCCCTTGACATTTCCCCCCAGAATTTATTTATGTGATTATTCAAGGCAAAGGAGTTGTTGAATATGGCTATTCATGTGGTAGGTACCCAAGATATTCTGGAAAATTATTTATATTTTGAAGTTGGACACCTCTTGCTCTTCGTATGACTTTTTTTAAACAAAAAGCAAAATGTGAAATCGCCCAGTTTCCGGACACTTCACAATATTGAATGGCTGCTGCTCGCTATCCCTATGGCGGTAATCCTTACTTTTAGGACCCCGTTCCTCTATAGGAAGGGAAAGACTCACCGAAACAGTTGACTAAATGACACTCAAAATTGACATTCTGATACTTCTTGGCACATCTGAACAATGGGCAATGACACCTTCTTGACTTCTAAAGACTGCTTTAGCCTGCAAAAGTCACTTTGGTACTGGACAGACATCTGCAAAAGTCAGTTTTGAACAGAACTCGTAAAAAATAGAGGTGTCCTAAAAGTAAGGATTACCCCTATGGCTAGTGCCACTGCTAGTAGGACTTTTTTGGAAAGATTCCCATATCTGGCCATCAATAATGTTTTCCCTCAGTGACCTATCAGCCATCAGAAAGTATGTCAAATTTAGCAGGGAATTTATTGGGGTATTTACTGAGAAAACACTTAGAAATTTTCAGACCAGTCTCATTGTGCACAGGATGACAAGTGATGGCCAGATGTGGGAATCTTTCCAAAAAGAATATGCTTAGGCCCAAAAAAAAAAGTCTCCGGTTTCTGGTATGCGCGCGCGTCGCTGTAGCCATGCGCGTCGGCAAAATGAAAAAGTTTTTTTTTTTCAATACAAGATGATGTCTCAAAACCGCCAAACTTACTGGTTTGACTGGAATCCTGCTGCTGCACAATTTTAACGTGTTTTTAGAAGGGGGTTAAGATCGAGAATAAGCTTTATGTGGCCTCTCTGGACTCCCATATATTTGCACTAAGTTTAGTCGGGCACCATTTGCAGTCATCAGCCGACATTTGAAGCCAAAAAAAAAAAAAAAAACAGGTAAAAAAAAAAAAAAAGCCGCGTCGCCGCACCACTTTTGGGGCAAGCTCCATACCAGAAACCGGAGACTTTTTTTTTTTGGCCTTAGGGTCCTGCTTTTTGAAAAAAAGGAAGCAGGAGACCCTTCTTTTTTTTTTTCCTCCCCAATGGTCGCCCAACCGGGCTATTTTTCATCAAGATGGCTGCCATTTTTTTTTTTAAATGGCCGCCATTGGACTCAGCAAATTACATACCAGCTTTATATTGAAATGTGTTTATAGCTCCATGATGCAACAGATACAATTTAAGAGGCCAAACTAATGTCACTATTGAAAACTTTAACAAAAAATTGGTTTAAAAAAAAAAAAACCTAAGGAGGCAGCCTCCATAAAGGAAGCAGGCGGGGACGCTAGACATGTTTTTTTTTTTTATTTGGCCTAATTTGTTTCCCCCTCTCCACTTTGAAAACTTCTGTGAAGATTTAATTGGTGTTGCCGTTTCATACATTTACATTTTTTTTTTTTGCAACTGTAGGCGCATCCATCAGTGCGAATGAAAGGCGCTGAGGCAGACTGGACGCCCATACAATGCACAGACAGGGAGTGTAGCCACTCCTTGATGAAGGCTCCGCATCTGCACTGTCCATTCTGCTCCCAGGAAAGTCTCTTCACTGATGAGATTCTCCTCAAGGCACACTACAGGGTCAAGCACGTGGATAAAGGCATCAACTTTGGGGGTGAGTTTGCATTTGGGAACAAGACCAAGCTCTTGCATACTTGTGACTGGATCCCAAGAAATAAGTTTTAGGTTAAGGACAATGTTTTCACTTTCTGTTCATGATCATGAGTCATGCTACAAGATGACTTGTGGTCCGTGTTTGTGAAAAGGATTGTGAGTTGAATTAAGATAAGTTGAAGGTAGTGGACAGCAGGACACAAGGTAGTGGCATTTGTGGGAGTTTTATGAAATTGACAGATACCTGGGCTGGTTATTCTTAGCAGATATCAGTGTTCGATGAACTCAATTGTCAAGGCCATGCCCAAATGCCGACTGTGTCTTGGGAAAAGCTTTGCATCCGGCCTGCCTCAACAAGAGTCCTAACTCAGGTCAATAGCTTACTTGTGCCTGTTATAGCAAGAGAACCATATAAAAAGATCCATAGTTCATGTTTTGTCAAAGTGCATATAGCTGTCAGCTTTTGTCAAAATTGCCAAACCAATCCTCTCCTGTATCCCTCCCCAGGTCTTAAAATATTGCGGTGTTGTAGATCCTGCATCGTCCACGGCATCATTCACGGCCTACGTCCCCTGCTGGGATGGCGAGTGTGAAGATCTACTTTGCGCCCATGAAGAAGCAACGACCAACGAAGACAGGGATAAAGCAGCCAATGATCTTTTCGGTAGGCTCTATGAGAAATGAAGGCAGAGATGGACAGAGACTGTGGAATCGATGGATTTCACCCATTCCAGCTGTTGGGCATGGCAAACCATCAACAACTCACGGGTAGGTCCACAACCCCAACACAATGTCCAATTACTGCAAATTCCATCGCGTATCAGCTGTTGAGCAACTGTCGCTTCCCCAACGCGAACAAGAACTTTACTAGAGTCCCATCGGCGAGTCAAGGAGCTGTGCCATGCGCAGGGGTGTGATCCCAACCTTTCAGGCGACTTCACGGCACACAAACTCCAGTTGGCCATCCAACGGCTAGAGACCAGCAAGGCTCCAGGCTGTTTGCCACACACGCCCACAAGCTGCTCACGACATCAGCAGACGTCTCTAAGGTCGCCTGGGTAAAACCAGCTGGAGAGTCTGGTGGACCTCAGCAGAACCATCTACCTAGGCTACACCGCTTCATAAACGACCCTAAGGATGTGTGCGGTCAAGACCTCCCACGAAAGCAGTGGACGACCCTTCTGAGGACTGGAGTCGGATGCTATGGTACATCCATGAAAAGCTGGGGATTGGCAGACAGCACTTCCTGCGACTGCAGAGAACCAATCCAGACAGTAGACCACATCATCACCACCTGCTCAAAACACTGGCCGCCTGATCAATCTGGAGGATGACACACTGGCCTGGCTCACCTCGACAGAGCTGCAAGTCTAAGGACATACATGTACAACAGAAGAAGAAGTCCTAAATTAACAACGCAATCTCCAGGTGCGTCTTGCACGACATCACGCAGTACATGCGAACGCACACGCCAATCTCCATAAAAGGAGTTGTGTACATCTTACTCGCGAGCTAGACACTCCATTATTTAGCTATAGAGGGGTGTTTAAAAAACATGAAGTCAACTTGTTGAACAAAATCGGGGTTTTTTTACCAAAAAGTTTTGAATTCTTTTACCGAAAAAGTATTTATGAATGGGAATAAATATGTGCTTGGACGTCGGTATTAATCACTCTGTTTAAAAACTGGTTGGAGTCTGGGTGCTGATAATTACCCTCACCTTCGGCTCGGATTAAAACCGACCAAGCGCACGTTTATTCCTTTTAAATTGCATCAATAAAGCTGATCAATGTTTTCACATGTGGTTAAACTACCATGGTTCACTCAGAAAATGTTGTAAATTCCTGATGCTTGAATTCCTAAACTCATTGGACTTATTTATAGCTTTAACCATAACAGAACTCAACCCATCAAACTCCAACGACATGTTTTGTTGGAATCTGTCAGGATGGGTACAGTACCCCTAAACTGACAGTCTTTTACATTGGGTTGGCACACCTCCAGAATCAAAGTCAGAAATATGTGTGTGCTCAGTTTCCCATATGGTGTTGGAATTTGCCAGGATGGGTATGGTTCCTAGTAAATCATGCTAGGGATTTAGGGTCAAAAGACTCTGTGAAATAAATTTCGCAATCAAACATTTGACTCAAGTATCCATTCTTTTGAGAATGATTAGACACACCTTTTGGCTTAAAATGTTTGAAAATGCACTTATTTTTAGCCTTCACAGTTTCAGTGCTGCTTCAAGACAACTGAGTATGCTGTTGCTGTAATGTAATGGTCCCCTTGAATTTGCATGGAAAAAAAACCCATGAAATAATTGTAATCAGTTGAAATTTATGTACCTTGTGAGCAGGTATGGTAGTTCTACAAGGATTTGGGTGGATTATATCAAATGCCAACACTTCGTGCCTTTTATAATAATTAATTGTGAACCTAATTTTATCACTGTACGTTTGTGTCGTAAATTGAATCTTTTGGTTTAAGTCTCATTTTATCAACCTTAACGACTTCACTCCACCATTTTTACCCAGTATGTCAACCAGATCTTCACCACATACACCGACCCAGCACCCAACAGTACCAGCCTGGTAACACACCTCATAGTCCCCCAGTCACAGCAGCCATCGGAGACAGACACATCATCCCCGGGGCTTTGAGCAGACTGACGGGCAGCAGTACCAGTACGCCTGCATCAATGATCCGAGCCAGAGCACTGCCAATGGGGAAGGTAAGATGGTAAGAATATTAACCCTGACCCTCCAAGAATCCTTCAGCATCTACCCAGAGGTTAAGGTGGATAATGCCACCAGCAGTGAAGGATAATTAGAAAAAGCTGACCAAAAAGCCAAGGGGGAGGCATTTGATACAAGGAAGAACTCTTATCCCCCCCCCCCCCCACCCCCACAATTGATATATCATGAATCCATACGGAAGAAGGAAATGGGTAGACAACAGCATGTTTAAAACAGCTGTCTTCACTCCTGCACTTGTTTGGTCAATAAAATAAACAAAACAACAACCAAAATTTCAGCATTTTTTTAAGGGGGTTGGGGCGGGTGAGGGCCATATTGACAGTGGATTTTACAAATTGGAATTGGTGTTTTTAAATTGATGGATTTTAGAAAATTTAATGAGTCAGGGTGGCAGTGCATTTTGAAAGCGGACTTCAACAGTTAATTAAATATTGGAATTTGTCCTTCACCTTGCCCACCTAATGTTAGGAATATGGTTAAAAAGTGAGTGATTGCTTACACCCAGCTACAAGGAATTACATGTTCTTGACACGCACTGCATCACTGGGGTCTTTCTTGCCTGTATCCTGTTTTTACCGCTACATATTATCTGTCCCTTTCCAGTGCAACATATATGTCAACCTTTCCACTCCAAAAACTCCTCCCGTCATTTCCCCTCTTTGTGTAGCCCACACCTGGAGTGACCTTTTGATGAGCGACTTTCATTATTACAGGAATTATTATCCAGGATAATTACTTAACCTTTCCCTCTCGTAAACAGTTGTCCTTATTGAGATACCAGACGAGGGAAGCAAAGGGGATTTGGAGGACGAGACTTGCTACACAGAGCACAACTTGTCGCTGCTGCTGCAGGAGAAGGAAAGTCTGGAGAAGACTCTTGAGGAGGAGCAGACCACGTTGGCCCAGACAGAGCACAGGATGAAAGGCACTATAGAAAGGCTTCGTACAAAGGTGAGTGGGCATTCCATCTGGTCTTGGTTAAGAATGAGTTTGGATCTTGTTCCCTGAGTGCAACAGGTACCAAGGGCGTCAATCGCTTCTCAAAAGTGGGAGGGGGGACATACCTTGATCAGAACTAATGCAGGCACACTAATGCGACTGCGTTCTTTCAGTGGTCAGATTTCTGTTAGGATGCCAGCTGTCATGGCTGTGGGCGATCATGGTGTGCACTGTTGTTGTCATTGCTCTACATTTTCTACACGTTCTACGTTGTTCTATGCGCTGACGCTGCTTATGATAAATGCAGACAAACCGTTGCACACATTTTGTACACAAGCTCAGATGTGTCGTTTATCCTTGTGTAGAGGATTCGTGGTTTCACTCAAACTCTAGTTGCACTAAATAACTGGGTAACAACACATGTGCCTTCATAAGCATTCATGCTCCAACTGCACACATCATGAAGTGCATAAATGTCAGACTTTGGTGTGCGCTGTCATGGTTGTGATTGGTTACACATCATGGGGCAGAGCCTAATGGATTGGTCTATTAAAATTCCATCTGTAAACAAATAATTTCTCTGCCCATCCGTCTTGCCCTCCAGGTTGAGTATTTGTCCAACACAAACATGTCACTCAAGCAGCAGCTGTCCATGATTCACAAGTCCAGTTTGAAACATCTAACCAACAACAGCTAGAACCAGTCCATTTTGCAAGAGTTACTGCAACACATGTCTGAGGAGCACACCCAGCTGCTGCACCACCATCTAGCACAGCTACGGCTGTACACTCAGGCCTGCGCATTATCCAAATCAGCCCCCGAGGAATCTGCAGCTGAATCTACAGTCTTGGTACCAGACCTGGCTGACCAATCACAGGACATCTCACACATGGCCATGATGTCGTCCTCGGAGGGCACCCTTGGGAACATGGAGCAGACAGTCGTCATGACGATAACGTCTGAGGAGGATTCGGAGCCGCTCGGCAACATCGTGGATAACCCCGGAGATACTGTGGGACATGACTCCTTGACTTTGGATAAGGACGTTCACTTGTCACCAAATGACATTCTGTACCAACTGACAAGCGAGGGACTGTCACCAAGACATGCCACCTCTGAGTCGGGTCACGTTTATCAATCAGGTAGAACTCATTCACATCACAACACAGGCTGTGATGTCACGCAACAGGATTTTCACAAGAACAAAAGTTGAAAATTGGTTCTTTCCAACAGCATGCCAAATGAGGGACCACCATTAAAATGTGGGAGAACTAACAGCCTGAAAGCCACTTAACTAAATAAAACCGGACATATTTTGTAAACAGTGTACACTCAGTGTTGTCTTAGGGCTTAGTTGGGGGGGGGGGGACTTGAACTAATGAGTTGAGTCTTCATGGAAGTTTGTCTTACCTGAATGAAAATTTTACCAAAGCAACTGGCCTTGGTCTCTCCTATCTTTTCGAGTTCTCGATGGGCAATCCCGAATCCGCTCAGTGAATGGGCGTCGTTGTAGGCCCAAACAGATCCATGTAGGTCCTCAAATCTATTACTGAAACATAAACGATGCAATTATGATTAACATTGAAACATTTGGTCGTATGTATAAAAATTAGCATTTGCTTTTTTTTTACTACATATTTTTAAGCATAACTTTTATTTGCATGAATAAAAATGAGAGCAAATGCTTTCACTATTTGCTTCAAGCTAAAAGTATTTGCTTTTTTACTTTTTGGCTTTTGCTAGACTAGAAGTGTGGACTGGTTTCAAACTTGAAAAAAATATAAATTTCAATTGACCTCAAAATTAATAAAATTTTAAAATCTAAAACTCCAACTGTGCGACTTGAACCAGCAACCTTCAGAAGTTCAGATTTAGGGTCATCAGTCCGTATTACTTGATTAAGCACAACTTCACACTATTTTGTGGTTACAAAATTAACTGTAGAGTTTCAATTGACCTAAAAAGTAGTAAAATTTTGAAATCTAAAATTCCCAGCGTGGGAATGAACCTGCAACCTTTTGATTTAGAGTCAGCAGTCTGAACCACTGCACTAAGCATAATTTCATGCTTTTTAGTGGTTACGGAATTAACTATCAAGTTTCAATTTACCCAAAAGAAATAAAATTTTAAAATCTAAAATTTCCACCCTGGATATGAACCCACAACCTTAAAATTTAAAGTCAGCAGTCCGTACCATTGTACTTAGCATAATTCCACTGTTTTTATTGGTTAAAAAATTAACTATAAAGTTTCAATTTACCCAAAAAGAAATAAAATTTTAAAATCTTTAATTCCCTTCCTAGATTTGAACCCACAACCTTCAGATTTCGAGTCAGCAGTCCATACCATTGGACTTAGCATAATTTCACACTTTTTACAGGTTACGAAATTAACTATGAAGTTTTAATTTACCCAAAAAGTAATAAAATTTGAAAATCTAAAATTTCCACCCTGGATTTCAACCCACAACCTTCAGATTTTGAGTCAGCAGTCCGTACCATTGGACTAAGCATAATTTTACACTTTCTAAAGGTTACGAAATTAACTATAATGTTTTAATTTACCCAAAAAGTAATAAAATTTTAAAATCTAAAATTCCCACCCTGGATTTGAACCCACAACCTTCAGATTTCGAGTCAGCAATCCATACCATTGGACTTAGCATAATTTCACACTTTTTAGTGGTTACGAAATTAACTATCAAGTTTAAATTTACCCAAAAAGAAATAAAATTTTAAAATCTAAAATTCCCCCCCTGGAATTGAACCCGCAACCTTCAGATTTAGAGTCAGTAGTCCATACCATTGGACTAAGCATAATTTCACACTTGTTAAAGGTTACGAAATTAACTATAATGTTTTAATTTACCCAAAAAGTAATAAAATTTTAAAATCTAAAATTCCCACCCTGGATTTGAACCCACAACCTTCAGATTTAGAGTCAGTAGTCCATACCATTGGACTTAGCATAATTTCACACTTTGTAGTGGTTACGAAATTAACTATAATGTTTAAATTTACCCAAAAAGAAATAAATTTTAAAATCTAAAATTCCCCCCCTGGAATTGAACCCGCAACCTTCAGATTTCGAGTCGATAGTCCATACCATTGGACTAAGCCTAATTTCACACTTGTAAAGGGTTACGAAATTAACTATAATGTTTTAATTTACCCAAAAAGTAACAAAATTTTAAAATCTAAAATTCCCACCCTGGAATTGAACCCACAACCTTCAGATTTTGAGTCAGAAGTCCATCCCATTGGACTAAGTGTAATTTCACAATTTTTAAATGTTACGAAATTAACTATGAAGTTTCAATTTACCCAAAAATATATGAAATCTAAAATCTAAAATTTCCAACCTGGATTTGAACCCGCAAACTTCAGATTTAGAGTCAGCAGTCCATACCATTGGACTACGCATAATTTCACACTTTTTAGTGGTTACGAAATTAACTATGAAGTTTAAATTTACCCAAAAAGACATAAAATTTTAAAATCTAAAAATTTCCACCCTGGATTTGAACCCACAACCTTCAGATTTAGAGTCAGTAGTCCATACCATTGGACTAAGCATAATTTCACACTTTTTAGCGGTTACGAAATAAACTATATTGTTTCAATTTACCCAAAAAATAATAAAATTTTAAAATCTAAAATTCCCACCCTGGAATTGAACCCACAACCTTCAGATTTCAAGTCAGCAGTCCATACCATTGGACTAAGCATAATTTCACTCTTTTTAGTGGTTACGAAATTAACTATGAAGTTAAATTTACCCCAAAAGACATAAAATTTCAAAAACCAAAACTCCACCCCTGGATTTGAACCCACAACCTTCAGATTTCAAGTCAGCCGTCCGTACCATTGGACTAAGCATAATTTCACACTTTTTAGTGGTTACAAAATTAACTATCAAGTTTAAATTTACCCAAAAAGAACTAAATTTTAAAATCTAAAATTCCCCCCCCCCCCTGGAATTGAACCCGCAACCTTCAGATTTCAAGTCAGTAGTCCATACCATTGGACTAAGCCTAATTTCACACTTTTTAAAGGTTACGAAATTAACTATAATGTTTTAATTTACCCAAAAAAGTAATAAAATTTTAAAATCTAAAATTCCCAGCCTGGAATTGAACCCACAACCTTCAGATTTCGAGTCAGTAATCCATACCATTGGACTAAGTGTAATTTCACAATTTTTAAAGGTAACGAAATTAACTATAATGTTTTAATTTACCCAAAAAAGTAATACAATTTTAAAATCTAAAATTTCCACCCTGGAATTGAACCCACAACCTTCAGATTTCGAGTCAGTAGTCCATACCATTGGACTAAGTGTAATTTCACAATTTTTAAATGTCTAGAAGTGTGGACTGGTTTCAAACTTGAAAAAAAATATCAATTTCAATTGACCTCAAAATTAATAAAATTTTAAAATCTAAAACTCCAACTGTGCGACTTGAACCAGCAACCTTCAGAAGTTCACAATTTTTAAAGGTAACGAAATTAACTATAATGTTTTAATTTACCCAAAAAAGTAATACAATTTTAAAATCTAAAATTTCCACCCTGGAATTGAACCCACAACCTTCAGATTTCGAGTCAGTAGTCCATACCATTGGACTAAGTGTAATTTCACAATTTTTAAATGTTACGAAATTAACTATGAAGTTTCAATTTACCCAAAAATAAATAAAATCTAAAATTCCCACCCTGGATTTGAACCCACAACCTTCAGATTTAGAGTCAGTAGTCCATACCATTGGACTTAGCATAATTTCACACTTTGTAGTGGTTACGAAATTAACTATAATGTTTAAATTTACCCAAAAAGAAATACATTTTAAAATCTAAAATTCCCCCCCTGGAATTGAACCCGCAACCTTCAGATTTCGAGTCGATAGTCCATACCATTGGACTAAGCCTAATTTCACACTTGTAAAGGGTTACGAAATTAACTATAATGTTTTAATTTACCCAAAAAGTAACAAAATTTTAAAATCTAAAATTCCCACCCTGGAATTGAACCCACAACCTTCAGATTTTGAGTCAGAAGTCCATCCCATTGGACTAAGTGTAATTTCACAATTTTTAAATGTTACGAAATTAACTATGAAGTTTCAATTTACCCAAAAATATATGAAATCTAAAATCTCCAACCTGGATTTGAACCCGCAAACTTCAGATTTAGAGTCAGCAGTCCATACCATTGGACTACGCATAATTTCACACTTTTTAGTGGTTACGAAATTAACTATGAAGTTTAAATTTACCCAAAAAGACATAAAATTTTAAAATCTAAAAATTTCCACCCTGGATTTGAACCCACAACCTTCAGATTTAGAGTCAGTAGTCCATACCATTGGACTAAGCATAATTTCACACTTTTTAGCGGTTACGAAATAAACTATATTGTTTCAATTTACCCAAAAAATAATAAAATTTTAAAATCTAAAATTCCCACCCTGGAATTGAACCCACAACCTTCAGATTTCAAGTCAGCAGTCCATACCATTGGACTAAGCATAATTTCACTCTTTTTAGTGGTTACGAAATTAACTATGAAGTTAAATTTACCCCAAAAGACATAAAATTTCAAAAACCAAAACTCCACCCCTGGATTTGAACCCACAACCTTCAGATTTCAAGTCAGCCGTCCGTACCATTGGACTAAGCATAATTTCACACTTTTTAGTGGTTACAAAATTAACTATCAAGTTTAAATTTACCCAAAAAGAACTAAATTTTAAAATCTAAAATTCCCCCCCCCCCCTGGAATTGAACCCGCAACCTTCAGATTTCAAGTCAGTAGTCCATACCATTGGACTAAGCCTAATTTCACACTTTTTAAAGGTTACGAAATTAACTATAATGTTTTAATTTACCCAAAAAAGTAATAAAATTTTAAAATCTAAAATTCCCAGCCTGGAATTGAACCCACAACCTTCAGATTTCGAGTCAGTAATCCATACCATTGGACTAAGTGTAATTTCACAATTTTTAAAGGTAACGAAATTAACTATAATGTTTTAATTTACCCAAAAAAGTAATACAATTTTAAAATCTAAAATTTCCACCCTGGAATTGAACCCACAACCTTCAGATTTCGAGTCAGTAGTCCATACCATTGGACTAAGTGTAATTTCACAATTTTTAAATGTCTAGAAGTGTGGACTGGTTTCAAACTTGAAAAAAATATAAATTTCAATTGACCTCAAAATTAATAAAATTTTAAAATCTAAAACTCCAACTGTGCGACTTGAACCAGCAACCTTCAGAAGTTCACAATTTTTAAAGGTAACGAAATTAACTATAATGTTTTAATTTACCCAAAAAAGTAATACAATTTTAAAATCTAAAATTTCCACCCTGGAATTGAACCCACAACCTTCAGATTTCGAGTCAGTAGTCCATACCATTGGACTAAGTGTAATTTCACAATTTTTAAATGTTACGAAATTAACTATGAAGTTTCAATTTACCCAAAAATAAATAAAATCTAAAATTTCCAACCTGGATTTGAACTCGCAACCTTCAGATTTAGAGTCAGCAGTCCATACCATTGGACTAAGCATAATTTCACACTTTTTGTGGTTACGAAATTAACTATAAATTTAAATTTACCCAAAAAGACATAAAATTTTTAAATCTAAAATTTCCACCCTGGATTTGAACCGACAACCTTCAGATTTAGAGTCAGTAGTCCATACCATTGGACTAAGTGTAATTTCACAATTTTTAAAGGTTACAAAATTAATTATAATGTTTTAATTTACCCCAAAAAGTAATAAAATTTTAAAAACCAAAACTCCCACCCTGGATTTGAACCCACAACTTTCAGATTTCAAGTCAGCCGTCCGTACCATTGGACTAAGCATAATTTCACACTTTTTAAGCGGTTACGAAATAAACTATATTGTTTCAATTTACCCAAAAAGAACTAAATTTTAAAATCTAAAATTCCCCCCCCCTGGAATTGAAC
This sequence comes from Patiria miniata, assembly GCF_015706575.1. Lineage (NCBI taxonomy): Eukaryota > Metazoa > Echinodermata > Asteroidea > Valvatida > Asterinidae > Patiria > Patiria miniata. Next base: position 9,131,710 of record NW_024037047.1, read on the forward strand.
CCGCAACCTTCAGATTTAGAGTCAGTAGTCCATACCATTGGACTAAGCCTAATTTCACACTTTTTTAAAGGTTACGAAATTAACTATCATGTTTTAATTTACCCAAAAAAGTAATAAAATTTTAAAATCTAAAATTCCACCCTGGAATTGAACCCACAACCTTCAGATTTCGAGTCAGTAGTCCATACCATTGGACTAAGTGTAATTTCACAATTTTTAAAGGTTACGAAATTAACTATATTGTTTTAATTTACCCAAAAATAATAAAATTTTTAAAATCTAAAATTCCCACCCTGGAATTGAACCCACAACCTTCAGATTTAGAGTCAGTAGTCCATATCGTTGGACTTAGTGTAATTTCACAATTTTTAAATGTTACGAAATTAACTATGAAGTTTCAATTTACCCAAAAATAAATAAATCTAAAATTTCCAACCTGGATTTGAACCCGCAACCTTCAGATTTAGAGTCAGCAGTCCATACCATTGGACTAAGCATAATTTCACACTTTTTGGTGGTTACGAAATTAACTATGAAATTTAAATTTACCCAAAAGACATAATTTAAAATCTAAAATTCCCACCCTGGATTTGAACCCACAACCTTCAGATTTAGAGTCAGTAGTCCATACCATTGGACTTAGCATAATTTCACACTTTTTAGTGGTTACGAAATTAACTATAATGTTTAAATTTACCCAAAAAGAAATAAATTTTAAAATCTAAAATTCCCCCTGGAATTGAACCCGCAACCTTCAGATTTTGAGTCGATAGTCCATACCATTGGACTAAGCCTAATTTCACACTTGTAAAGGGTTACGAAATTAACTATAATGTTTTAATTTACCCAAAAAGTAACAAATTTTAAAATCTAAAATTCCCACCCTGGAATTGAACCCACAACCTTCAGATTTTGAGTCAGAAGTCCATCCCATTGGACTAAGTGTAATTTCACAATTTTTAAATGTTACGAAATTAACTATGA